>NC_052049.1:176886538-177194752 GCF_903992535.2 Arvicola amphibius
TATATAGCATAATGCCATCAAAGTCATTCATGTTGAAGCATCCATGTTTGACTTCTGTTGATTGCCATTTAGGTCTCCCACCTTTTGGTTATTGTGAATAATACTACCAAGGATGTGGGTATATGGCTGTGTATTTAAGTCCCAGTTTGTTATTTTGTGTATATAGCCTGAAAGGGAGCTGTTGAATTATGATAATTGTATGTCTAAATATTTAAAGAATTACCATGCTGTTTTCCACGTGGCTGTATCATCTTGCTTTCCCACGAGCAGTACACAAACATTTTGTCTACCAACACTTGTTATCTTCTCTTTTCTTTATTGTATTATTATTATTATTATTATTTTGTTCTTGCTCATGAACATGAAAGCCATCTTTGTTTTGTTTTGTTTTGGTTTAGTTTTTCAAGACAGGGTTTCTCTGTGTAACTGCTCTAGCTGTCCTGGAATTCACTTTGTAGACCAGGCTGGCCTTGAAACTCACAGAGATCTGCCTGCCTCTACCTCCAGAGTGCACACCATGCTCAGCTTCCATGAAAGCTGTCTTGAGGAGTTTGTGAAGTAAATATATTTCACTGTGATTTTGGATTAGTGATGATGCTGAGTATCTTTTTGTCTACTTATTGGCTACTTGCGTCTTTGTAGAACATATTGGCCTTGCCTTTTCCTTTCCAGTGCTGAGATTAAAGTTGTGTGCCACCACACCTGCCATTCCTGGCACATCTCTATTTTTTTTTATTTTTTTGAGACAGGGTTTCTCTGTCTAGCCCTGGCTATGCTGGAACTCACTTTGTAGACGACACTGACCTCAAACTAACAGAAATTTGCCTGTCTTTGCCTCCTGTGCTGGGATTAAAGGCATGTGCCACCACCGCCCAGCACCTGGCCCATCTCTTAATTAAAAATTATTTTATGTATATGGATGTTTTGCCTCATGTATGCCTGTGGAACCGTGTGCATGCAGTAAGTACACTTGGAGGAAGGCCACATGACATCAGCTCCCTTTGGAGCTGGAGTTCAGATGGTTGTGAGCTGCCATGTTGGTGCTGAACAGAGCTTATGTTCTCTGAAAGAGCATCCAGTGCTCTTAACCACGTATCTCTAGCCCTGCATCTTTTAAGACATGTTTTATTAGTATTTATATATTTAGTATGCACATACACAGAGACACAGTGTTGGGGTATGTATATGGATGTGTGTTCAGGTGCTCACAGCATTCATGCAGAGGTTAGAAGACAACTCTGTGGATGTTCTCTCCTCCCATGTTTACATAGGTTTGTAGGGAAAACTCAGGTTCTCAGACGTGGTGGAAAACACCTTCACCTGCTGAGCCATCGTACTGGCCTTTGATTTGTTGTTACTGCGTTTCAGTTTTTATATGTCCTAGACATCTACCCTTCGTTTACAAATGTTTTCTCCTGTTGATTGCTGTTTTACTTTGCTAATAGTGTGCTTTGATGCACAGAATTTGAAATTTGGTGAAATCTGGTTTGTCTATTCCTTTTACTGTCTTTAATTTTGTCAAATTTAGCAAGAAATGTTTGTCAAATCCTATGTCATGATGGTTTTCCTGTGTGTTTTCTTTCCTTTTTTAAAATAATTTATTTAACTTTTTATTTTATGTGCGTTAGTGTGAAGGTGTCAGATCCCCTGGAACTGGAGTTACAGACAACTATGAACTGCCATACAGGTGCTGGGAATTGAACCCTGGTCTTCTGGAAGAGCAGACAGTGCTCTTAACTACTGAGCTATCTCTCCAGCTCCTCCTGTGTGTTTCCTTTGAAAAGATTTGTAGTTCATATATTTAGGCTTTGATGCATCCTATGTTAACTTTTGATGTTTTGGTTATGAGCCTAGCCTTTGACAACCGAGCTGTCTCAGTTGTGATGTGAGCTAGCTTTCTATATAGTGTAGTCTGAAAGGTCTGACTTTATCCAAGTATGAAATTCCAGTTTATTGGAAAGATGATCCATTCTCTTTTGGATGGTCTTGGCATCTCTGTTGACAGTCATTTGACCGTGCATATGGGGATTTATAAATAGGCTGTTTAATTGGTCTATGGATCTGCTTTATGCCAGTGGCATACCATTTTAAATACTGTAGTTTTATAGTAAAATTTTGAATCAAGAAGGGTTGAGGGGAGAGAGAGGGCTTATTTGGCCCAAAATTCAAAATCACAGTCTGTTATTGTGGGGAAGTCAAGGCAGGAATTTACAGCCCACATTTCATCCACAGTTAAGAGCAGAGAGAAATGAGTGCATCCATGCTGCCGGTCTGCTGGCTTGATAGTTTGATTCACTATCAAACTATAGGAGTTCAGGGTCCAGTGTGGGCAATGGACTGAGTCAGAAGATAATCTCTCACTGACAGGCCACTCACGGGCAACCCGAACTAGGTAGTTCCTCAATTAAGACTGTCTTCCCAGGTATGTCAAGTTGTCAGTTAAAATTAACCAGCACACTGGACTTTTTATTGAATTTGTAAATTGTTTTTGCCAGTTTTGCTGTTTTAGTAGTGCTGTCTTTTAATCTGTGAGCATGGATGGTGTCTTTCAGTTAATTTATGCCTCCCTAATTTCTTTTGGCAGTATATTCAGTGTATAGACTTCGCTTCCCTGGTTAAGTTTATTCCTAAGTATTTTATTATTTTTCTGATATCATCAATGGAATTGTTTTCTGAATTTCCATTTTGTTTTGTTGGTATGTAGAAATCTCTTTCTTTTTTTCTCCTTCCCTCTCTGTCTCCTCCCTCCCTCTTTTCTCCAGGCCACCCCCACTCCTTGTTTTTGTATTCTTTGACTTTACTTACTTTTTTTTTTGTTCAAAGATTTAAAGGTCAGAACTACTGCATGTAATTATTCAAACTTAGTAGCTTAAAACAGCATGTATTTGATTTCCTGAATTTTGGTGTGGACGGAGTTAGAGCTTGAGCAGTTGAGTGGGTTGAACTGGGTTCTCTGTGGAGTGTTGAGGCTGTCCTGAGGGTGCTGACTCAGCTGAGTCTCTCTCACCTGAGACTTACCTTGGGGAAAATTCACTTCCCAATTCGTGCTAATTGCTGCCAGAATCGCTATTCCTGTGCTTTAGCGCTGAGGCTTCTCCTGAGGAACTGCTAAAGACTGCTGTCAGTTACCTCTGGGGCAACCTGCAGTTGTTTGCCATTCTTGTATTTTATCAAGCCACAGGGAATCCAGGCAGCAAGTCAGCAAGCACCATAGTACATAATGTAATGCAGTCACAAGTGTGCCATCCTGTCACCTCTGCCATATTCACTTGCTCAGAAGTAAATTGTAGGTCCCACCCATCAGTGATATTTGCACAATGGTGACTACTAGAGCCGAGATTCAGGGCAGGGAGCCACTGAAGAATCTGTTTGCTATAGCTGACTACAAAAATGACACATTGTATATACCCCCCCTTTTTTTTAAAAAAGAAATGTATGCTTTTAAATGTTACTGTCTTTAGAATTATTGTTGGTTTTTATTTATTTATTTATTTATTTATTTATTTTTTTACTTTTTGAGACAGGGTTTCTCTGTAGCTTTGGAGCCTGTCCTGGAACTAGCTCTTGTAGACCAGGCTGGTCTTGAACTCACAAAGATCCACCTGCCTCTGCCTCCCTAGTGCTGGGATTAAAGGCGTGCGCCACCACCGCCCGGCTATTGTTGGTTTTGTTGTTATTTTGTAATAAAAACATTTTTTTTTTGAGATAGGGTCTGACTGTCTTTAATTTGCTGTCCTGAGTTTACTATGTAACTCACACTGGCCTCTAATCTATGGAAATCCTCTTGATTCAGCCTCCAGTGTGCTGGGAATATAAGGCTTTCATTTCTTCTTTACTTCTTACTTTACCTCTTTGTAACATTCAAATTTTGAAATCAGTAATTGACATTTTCATTATAATTAAATACTGTTTATTACTCAGCTACATACTATATTTTGACTCTAAATTTTCTTCTTATTAAAAATTTGCATAATTTTCTGTTTATTGTTTCTACCCATGTGCTCCAACATTTTTCATTTTTTTCAGATTTTCATTTATTTATTAACATGTAACATAAGTAGCAGCTGGTTTATAAAATATAGGAAATATAGTAAACAAAGTGGCTAGGAATAAAGTGAGCATCAGTATTCGCAATCACACATGACGGTTATCTGGGTGGCCCCTCTGGATTTCCTTCCCTGGTCCCTACTGTCCTCCACCTGGTCCCAGCCATTTTACACGTCAGTGGCTCTCTTGGGGCCACTGCTTCCCAGTTGCTGTGGTTTTGTTTCCTTCACTCTCATATGTATACATTCCTACTCTATGCAGTTTAATTTTGAAAAACCGGTAGCCTGTGCTGTGTGTTTTAGAACAGGTTAATTGCTTTTGTGGTGCTGGGAACTGACCCCGGTGCTCTTTTGCTTGTCAGGCGAGTGTCCTACTACTGTGTGACTCCAGTTAGCCACTTTAGCAATCCCTAAGTCTCAGTGGCGTAATGCAGCCAAAGATTTCCCCTGACATTTACGTCCTTGTCTGCTGTGAGTTGGAAATCAACTAAAGAGTCTATCCTCCAGTCACTGAGGAGTTTTGGCTTCTTATCTGGAGACTTTTCTATCCCCTAGGGCCTGGGAGGGTCTCATAGTGTTTTGCTTCTGGCTGGCATATGCCAGGGTAAAGAAAGGGAGTGTGGTAGAGTTCAGAAAGTGATGGAAGACTTGAACCCTGCACGCTTGCCCACTCTACTCATTGATGGAACACAGTGACATGACTGTACTCCGCCCTAGGAAGGGAGAGAGCATAAACGTGTAACTCTGGGGTCCAGGTAGAAAAGGGGAGCAGCCTGGTGAATGGTAAGCCAGTCTTCACCGCAGTGTGTCTCTGAGTGGTATATTGTTTGGCTTTGGAAAACTGAGTAGCTATGGAGGGAAAATCCATTTTCCCACTAGATGAAGACTCCTGAGAGTGGAAAATCGGAAGAGTCTTCCTTGAGCCCTTGGTGGGTAGAGTTATGGGAAACCTTGTTAATGAGTTCTGAGAAACATGTGGCTCATGGTAATCAAGGCTCACGATAATCAAGTCATCTATTGTAGCTGAAATGTTTCCAAGGTATTAGTAGATATCTGGAAAAATGTGTCTAAGGAGGCAGACTGCTTTGTATGCATTTTGCCTCTGAGTGCATCATGTTCTGGTTCAGGGATAGATAAAAGTTAACACCCTGCTGTGAAGTAGGTCAGTCTACCTAGGCATCAGAGGAAGGGACCACAGTTTAACGTGGGGTCAAGGCAGACTGAATTCGGTTGAAAACTTGCACAGATTTAGGTTAAAGGGACATCCCAAAGACTGTGGAAGTCTAGTTATGACAGTGGTCCTCTCTTCTGTTTCTTGAGTTATATGGATTCATTTTTTTTTTCCTGGAATAGCCATCATCCCACTGCAAACCCCTAATGTTCCTCTTGTGTTAGATTTATTTCTCATATGCTTAAGTCTTTTGATTGTCATCTTTGGTGAAACATTTTAATAGCTTATTGAAAAAGCTTGTAAAACAGGTGAGGTTTTGAGCCCTTACATATCTGGAATGTCTTTCATAGTCAAGTTTGAGAAGCGTGTGGCTTGATTGGGTTATGGGTTGATTGTGGGTTGTCTGTGACTTTGCTTCATTAGTTTATCTTCTTGCTTCCCAAACGCCTAGAAATCTGAAGGCATTCTAACCATCAACTTCTATGTGACTGCTTTTCTTAGTCTCAGAGGCTTAGTATTATCTAATTTCCAGTGTTTGAATTCACCATGATAACTCACTGCTGCAGACCTTGCTGTGATTCAGACACTGGTGTTGAACTGGCCTTTTCTGTCTGTCAGCCAACCTCAGCTTCTAGGATGGTGTGCATGTTTTCTTGCTTCACAGCCTCTCTTGTCCTCCCCTTATCTTTCTTGCCTCTGTTTCTCAAATGTCACCATCGCAGACCCCACTCCTTTAGACTTTGACTCTTTTGTTTCTTTTTTTTCTTTCTGTTGTCTGAGATTTTCTGAACTTCACTTTCCAATATGTCTGAGTTTTAAAAGATTACTATTATTGTTATTATTTTGAGACAGAGTTTCTCTGTGTGTAGCCCTGACTATCCTGGTGCTTTGTAGACCAGATTGGCCTTGAACTGACAGAGATCTGAGTGCTACTTACTCTCTTGCCCGGTTGCTCTTTTTCATTGTTGAAATTAGTCCTTACTTTTTTTTGTAATAAATGGCAGACAAAACCAGTTTTAGTGAGGCTACTAATTCTCATTTATTCATTTCTCATTTACTGTACTTTCTTATATCAGTTATAGCCTTTTCTTAGTTTTAGACAAAAGGGAAACATAGTGATATTTTATTTGTGGTTTAATAAATAAAACTTGCCTGACACAAAAACATGGATAAAGGTTCTGGGTATGTAACTTGGTCATCTAGATATGCAAGGCCTTGGCTCGCATGTCTAGCACCACAACCATCAAAACGGTGGACAAGGTACAGAATTTTCATTCAGCTGTTCTCATAGACTAAATGGATCACTCTTCTATTTAGTTTATTGCTATGGTCTTGAAGCTGGTTATTATAAAATTATTGTTGCTTTTTGTATATGTATTATGTGTGTGTGGTATTCTTGTGTGTATGCATTGGTGTCCATGCCTATGGAGGTTAGAGATTGAAGTCAGGTTTCTTTAGTTGCTCTCTACCGTATTAAGACAGTGTCTGTCTGTGAACCTGGAGCTTGCTTATCACTTATCTAATTAGCTAGCTTGCCCCAGAGATTACATGGAGGCTTGGGTGGAGAGGTAGCAGGGGACACATTCACTTGTCCTTTATATGGCTGCTGGAAATCCAAACTTTTGTTCTAACCCCTTACTGCAAGGGCTTTAGTTTCTAAGCTGTCTTCCCAGCACGAGTTGATGCTTTTCTGCCAGGAAACAACTCTGTTACAGCTGTTAGTGTGAGGGTTAATTAGCAGTATTAAAGCTTAAAGGTGAAAGTGTGAATGTATTCATTGCCTTTGTTATTATTTATATGTGCATATTTTCGCACATTTGCCAACTTAGTTTTATATGCCATTTTCCATCTTTTCTACTGAATAGGATATTAAATTTGTCTCTTCTTTTTCTGTTTACCTTCAGTTTTCTGAGACTGCTATTTATTATGTGGTGTCTATCAGCTGTGACTTAAAGCTGTTAATGTCAGCTCGTGCCATTTTCTGTTTTGTTTTATTATAGATTAAAAAATTTGGACAGTCATATTTATTCATGTAATTTTTGTTTATTATTAATCTTTTTTATTAAGTTTTTAAAAAGATTTACGTGTCTGTGTTGGAATATACATGTAAGAGTCAATACCCTTGGAGTCCATAGTTGTTGGACCACAAATGCTCGTCACTCAGTATGTGACATAAAGTGGTGCCATCCTTGTTGCCGCAAGTCCTGCCTCAGCCTTCCATAGCTGTGTGCCACTACACCTGGCTTGTTTTGTGTTTGAAAAGGTACACTTTCTCACCTATCCATCCTTGACTCAGCTAAAGGCTAAATATATCTAGAGAATTGTCTTCTGAGCTTTTCTTTGACACCTTTGTTTTGATACTCTGATTTCACAACCTTCTTTTTTTTTTTTTTTTGGTATCAGTGATAACATAATTTTCTGTTGCATGTAACAATTTATAGAAACTTATCTGTTTGAGCTTCCAAATGACACTTGTTATATAGGAATGAATTTAATAAAGAAATGCAAGACCTACACATTGAAAACATGATATTGCAGACAAACTAAAGAGGACTAAAATAACTGAAAAGAATCCCATTATTATGGGTTGGAGGCTTAATATTATTAAAATTATTCCCCAGTTGACTTATAAAGCCATTTGTTATAACTCAGGGTGCTTTTTTCTTTATTTTTTTTCCAAAAAATGACAAATTGTTCTTAAAATTTACATGGAAGTGCATAGGACTCACATACCAAAAACATTAAAGTTACGTGTTGTAAGTTGGATGACTCACTTTTTCCAATTTTAAAATGTGATACAATGCCACACTAATGAAGATGATGTGTTACAAGCATAAAGAAAAATACATAAATTGATGGTGTGGAACCAAGTACCCCCCATCTGCCTTTGCTTTTATAGCCAGGTGACACAGAGTTCTATTTAATTATATTATTAGTGTGTGGGGGTGTGGAGTGGGTGGGCAAGCCATGATTCAGGTGTGTGATAAGAGAATAACTTTTGTGGACTTGGTTATTTTTGTTGTACCTTTACATGATTTTGGCCCACCACCTGATTTTTTTTTACAAGATAACATGATATTTTACTAGAGAAAGAGTAGTCTTTTCAACATGTAATGCCAGGACAAGTAGATTTTCACAGACAAAAGAATGACGTTTGATCCTGGCCTTATGCCATATTAAAAAATTAACTTCATGAATAATAGACGCAGGAGCAAATATTGTGACCTTGGGTTAAGCAGTGGTTTCTTGAATACAGTACCAAAAGAAACAACAAAGGAAAAATAAGTAGACCTTCCTTAAAGTTTTTTCTTTTTACATGTGTGAGTGTGTTGCTTGCATGCATAGCTGCACCATGTGTGTGTAGTTCCCACAAAGTCCAGAAGAGGACATCAGATTCCCTGGGACTGGAGTTACAGAGGTTGTAAGCCATCGTGTGAGTGCTAGGTATTGAGCCTGGGTCCTCCAGTGGAACAGCCAGTTCTATTACCTGCTGAGCTATCTCTGGAGCTCGTATTTCCCCTCCTCCTTCTCAGTAGAACATCATTACAGATAGCTAGGTGGTGGCACTGCAGATATGGCTCAGCAGTAGAGTGCACTGCCCTTGCAGAGGACCTAGGTTTGGCTTAAAGCACTCACATGAGATGGCTCACTACCACCTGTAACTCCCGTTTTAGGGGTACAAGACTCTCTGGCTGCCACAGGCACATGTGCGTATGTGTATGGAACATATAAATATAAATCATCTTCAAAAAGAAGGATAGATAGGTTGTATGCTACCTTCTCTCTGACATTTTCCACTTTGATTTTTCCTATTCTCTTTTGTTCAGCTACAAGGCAATGGCCATATCATACCAAAAATGCCTCACAAATTTTTGATAGCCATCTTTTTATTTTTAAGATGGGAGTCTCATTATGTAATCTTAGCTAGTCTGTAACTAACTCTGTAGGCCAGGCTGGCCTCAGATTCACAGAGATCCACCTGCCTCTGCCTTCTGAGTGCTGGGATTTTAAATAGCAGGTATTTTTAAAAATATAGACCAAGTAAAACTATATGACTTATTTTGTGAAAAACCTCCTCCGTATTAATTGTATCAAAAATTTTAAATCAATTACATGTTTCTTGTTTTTGCTTCCAGCTTTGTTCTTTGTTACCTGGTTTATATTGTTCACTTTCACTTATTTATAATTGTTTTAATGTATGTGGTGTATATGCACATGTGTGTGGTGCCAGAGGAGATGCTGGTTCCCTTCTCTGTCATTCTCTACCTTATTCCTCTGAAACAGGGTCTTTTGCTGGCCCTGGAACTAGGTTGGCAGCCACCAAACCCCAGTCACCTTCCTATTTTCACCTCCTGTAGTGCTGAAGTTAAAGGTACAAGGCTACACCCAGTTATTTTTTACAGGGGTGCTAGGGATTTGAATTCAGGTTCTCATGCTTAGACACTAAAGACTCTTACCCACTGAAGTAAGGTCTTCCCCAGACCTTTTTCTTGCTTTGTATTTATTTCAGTTTTAAGTCTCTATCTTTAATGATATGTAATTTTTTTCCCCTACTGTTTCATTCTCTGAGATACTTCAACAGGCATAAAGAAAGATGGCCATTTGAACAATACTAGAAAGCAGTTTGCTTATAGAGGTGCAGAGAATGTATTTGTTGGTAAAAGTACATCATCCAAGTTTGGGTTTTCTGTGGTTCATAACTGATTATTATAAAAACTGTCTCAGACATATAACCCATTACTGTTCATTTATAGAATAGTAGGGTTAGCAAGAAAGGAAATACAACCACTGGCCTGCCATCTTATGAACAGAGGAAGTGGACAGATTATCTCTTGTGTTGGGTTTGGAGGATAGTGTACTTTCAGACCACAAGACTTAAAAAGACATTTTTTTAACAGTGCTTAGGCTAACCCTGTGGAGTGTAGGCATAAATAGAAGCCTAGAAAAACCATTATAGGTTCTGATGTTGTTTGGGAAGTGAGTTTGTGTTTAGTTTCCCCTTCCCTTATTCTGTGAATCCTGGGGTTTTATCTTATATAGTTATTTTCTCTTTTGTTTATTTATTTATTTTTTGAGACAGGGTCTCACTCTGTAACCAAAAACATTTGAACTTGAAATTGTGAGAGACCTGCCACCAGGCTCAGCTATATTTAAATAATTTTCATATCTTTTTCTCAGTTTTTTGATATATTTTTCATATCTATGGATTTTACAAATGACTTTCTCATTTTATGTATTAATCTCATTTGATATTTGTAGAATTGGTATCTTGAACTAATTCTTTTCGTTCCTCTCTCTCCCCCTGACCCTTTTTTCCCCTCCCAAGACAGGGTTTCTCTGTGGGATGGTCCTGGCTGTTCTGGAACTCGCTCTGTAGACCAGGCTGCCCTAGGGATCACAGAGATCCGCTTGACTCTGTCTCCCAAGTGCTGGGATTAAAGGTGTGCGCCATGACCACCCTACCATGATCTCTCTTTTAATTCAGGGAATTGGACCATTCTTTCCTTTGCCAATCACTGTTTTTCAAGTGCATATGTAACTATTTGTATGATATTACCTTTACTTTTTTCCAAATAAAATGTTTTAAGAAATATAATTCCTCAGTTTTCATGCCTTTTGTTGACCTAGTCATTCATTCTTCTCAACCATTACATTCCCCAGATACGTTTTTAAAAACATTTTAAACCATACAGGGGAATTGGAATAGTTGTAACCGAGTGCAGTGAACTTGCCATCCGATTCCATCACTTTGTCTTTGTTGTTGTGGAAATAAGGAGCAGAGATTGGTACGTTTCAACACTGCGTTTTAGCTTGCACATCATTAGCTGACCTTAAAGCTCATATAGAAGTCTTTCTTTTTCTTTTGAGACAAAATTTATGAAGAAAAATCTACACAGATTTTAAGTTACCGTTGAGTAATCTCTGTAGTTCTGTTTCTACGAAGACCTGCTGAGGAGACTGAAAGCCTGCAAGGCTGCCATCTCCAAACTCGTGTTTTTCTATGCTTTCAGAAGTAGACTTTAAATATCATAAAATACCTCACAGTCTTTTCTTTTCATCACATAAATGTCCTTCACAGTAAACTAGTTATAGTCAAAAGTATTTTCATTTTTTTATAGCTCATTCTTTGGGTCAATGAAAGTCTTTAGCTTGGCTAGTGGTGTCACATGTACATGTTGAAGATAATCCAAGGCTATCTCTGTTTAGTTAGAAGCTTAAAACTGTCACCAGCATAGTGATATAGTTCTGTAACTCAGGTGCTCAAGAGGATGGGCAGCATGGTGAGGATCCATCTCCAGAGAAAAAAGAAAAGGGCCCGAGCATGCAGCTCATTCATATAGTCCTTGCCTTATCTGCGTGCAGCCTGGGTTCAGTCCCTAGGACTATACTGTAAATAAGGATGAGGAATGGCCTATTGTCAGTTTCATGAGTTACATAATTAAAAGAGGTAATTAAAGTACTTTAAATAGTCAGGTCATAGTGGCACACACCTCTAATCCTAGTACTCAGGAGGCAGAGGCAGGCGGATTTCTGAGTTTGAGGCCAGCCTGGTCTACAGAGCAAGTTCCAGGACAGCCAGAGCTATACATAGACACCTTCTCTCTCTCTCTCTCTCTCTCTCTCTCTCTCTCTCTCTCTCTCTCTCTCTAAAGATACTTTCTGGAATGATTTATTTGTCTAGATATATTTATTATAATGAAGGGGTAAGTCACCTTCAGTGTTAATTTGTTGTTTTATTTTCAAGAAAGGGTCTCACTGTGTCCCTCTGGCTTGGAACTCAGGCTGTCATCAAACTCAAAGAAAAATTTATCTGCCTTTGCCACACACCCCTCTTTCCCAGTAAAGGTGTGTGCCACCCGGCCTGGCATCCACCTTTATTGACAAATATAAACCAGTTTGGGACTAGAGAGATGTCTCAGCAGTTAAGAGCTCTTTCTGCCATCAGACGACCGAGGTTCAGTGCCCAGCACCCATTTGGTGGCTCACAACAGTCTGTTATAACACTCTAGTTCTGGGAGGTCCACTGCCCTCTTCTGGCCTCCTCAGGCATTGGGCACAGATGTGTTACATAGACATACATTCAAGCAATTACTCAAATCTTAAAAAAAATGTAGGCCAGCTCCAGGGAATATGAAGTCCTATCAGAAGGTAGGACTGGCATGAATTTTCTCTTGGAAAAAACATCTTTGGTGGGGTGTTTCTGCTTAATTTTCTTGAACCAAGTAAATTAAAGTACATTAAAGCCACTTTTATTTTTAACATAGCCTGTTCTAAGGAGGCAAACTAACTTGGGTATCTTGGTGTGTCTTATTGTAATATGTCTCCAGCTTCTTCTATTGAAATTAGGAAAAACATTTAGACTTACTGGATGTTGGGTTAAATGAGCTGTTTCTCAGCAGTGTATCTAGGAAAAGGGGGGCATGCAGTTTGTCATGCATTTTACACTCTGTCATGCGGAAATTTTTGGGGTGGTCATGATAGAAATTGAATCCAGGGCTTCTTCCCTGAACTGGACCCTCTCATGGGCATATTCAATCTCAGATTAGGTTGTCTTCATTATCCTTGTTATTAAATTCTTTAAGAAGAGTTTGTCTTTCCTCTGTAAATAGGTGTATCTAAAATAACAATTGTAATAGATCCTAGATATATTCTTTTTAAAAGTATAATTTTATTGGCATATAGTCATTGTATATAATAATGAGATTCATTTCTAGATAAACATATATACATTTCATATACATATATATTTTTTACTGTGACTGCGTTCTCTCCCATGCTTCTTCCACTTTCCTTCCCCCCATGTTGGCTTTTTTTGTTCCTTTGAACCGTTTTGCTTCTACTCCCAGGTTTTATATATATGTATTTATTATACACACATACACACATATGTAGGTGGATTTTTTTTCTTTTGGCCACCTGCTCACAAATAATGACACAGAAACTTACTGTTAATTATGTGAGCTTGGCCTTACCTTGGACTTGTCCTACTAGCTCTTATAACTTAAATTAACCTGCTTATACTAATCTATGTTTTACCATGTGGCTTTTTACCTTTCATTCTGTTTTCCAACTCCAAGCTGTGTCTCCATGGTATCTCCTGTGTGCCTCGATTATCCTCTTCCTCTTTGCCTGGAAATCCCATCTCTCTCTCCTGCCTAGTTATTAGTGTCTAACTTTTTATTACATCAATCACAGTTGTACATCTTCACAGTGTACAGATATCCCGCATACATCCATGTGATTTTGTGTACATAGATGCACTCTTAGTTGTCGGTGACATGTCTTGTCACAGTATCTTCAGCACTGTTATACCTGGCAATAGCCAGGACTCAAATACTATTGCATGGACAGTGTTGCTTATAATTAACTTCAGAGTAACAGAACTTCAGTTACTTGTTCTGCGTGTTGTGCTTTAATTGGAATTGATTTTTAAATTACACTAAAAGACAAGCTTGCCTTTCTGTTACTTTAAAGCTCAATATTAAATCTTGTTGGTATATTCTAATACTTGGGCTGAATACCTTTTCTGAAATATCTTTCATGATTGGAAATAGATTTTAGAAAAAGTCATATTAATTTTATATTGTTAGGTACAATTACATCTTGATTACAGTTTTCTGAGCTAAGATATTCTTATAGATTGTTGTGAATAGCTTAGTGAAGTTACCAAGTTGGCAATTGATATAAATTTAAATATTCTAAAATTCACTGAAATAATTTAGTAGCAGAAAAAGGAATTTAGTCCCTGATTTCCTTGAGGAGAGATAAAGTTGCAGTGTCAAAATTGAATGTTCAACTATGCCTTATGATTCTGCAAGGAAAAAATTCTAACTTACTGTTTTTGTTTATTTCAGGGCTGAACACAAGTAAACTCATTTTTCAGAGTTAAAGAATTATTTAAAAAAAAAACAAGATGGGGACGCCTGGTTCTGGAAGGAAAAGAACACCCGTGAAAGATCGATTTTCTGCAGAAGACGAGGCTTTGAGTAACATCGCTAGAGAGGTGTGTGCTGGGGAGCACAGATGATGCTCACAGGTGCTGGGGAGGCAGACTTTTTTTGTCAGATAGCTGTTGGATATTTGCTAGGAACAAGACATTATGTATGACTGGCCTCTCACATACAAATAAATCTGTCCTGGTAAAATGTTCTTAGATTTGTATCACTTCTGAATTTGATTTTCTGAGAATTCATCTGAGATTAAGTTTTCATTATAATTATGTGGATTATGTATGTTTCAGCACCTCACTTAGGATACTTAAAATTTGGAGTTCTGAGAACTGTGTTGTGACTCACTGAGCCTCATAGCTCCCAGAGCTGCTCGGTGAATTTATTTACTATCTATCTGTCTGTCTGTCTATCTATCTATCTATCTATCTATCTATCTATCTATCTATCTATCTATCATCTATCTATCTATCTATCTACCTACCTATCTAGTGTTTTTTTTTTTTTTTTTTTTTTGAGAAGCCCAGACTGGCCTCGAACTCCCTATATAGCCAATAATGACTTTGAACTTCTAGCCCTCCTGTGTCTACCTCCCAATGCTGGGATCACAAGCATGTGTCACCATTATCTGGCTTACATGGTGCTGGAGCTGGAGCCCAAGGGCTTTGTACATGCTATGCAAGCAGCACCAACTGAGCTTAATCTTGCACTGTGCCAGAGTTGTAGTGTTTAATTCTTTTAGATACTAACAGAGCTTCGAGGAAGTTTTTGTTTCTATTTGTTCATGACTTCAGGCGGGGTAAGAGGCAGTGGAAAGGATTGGGGGATGGGAAGGGACATTGCTTTTGGATTCTTCGCGGCATTTCCTGTTGTATGTGTGTATTTAGGATAGCTCTCAGCTGGGGCTTCTTCCTGAGGCTCCAACTGTGTTTCAGATTCTGGTTGTAGCTGTGGACTTGAAAGGTCAAGTAAAGGACTCATCCAGCATTAGCATTGTTTCCTTTGGTCTTACTGCAGAGTGCATAGTCTTTGTTTCCTCTTGAAAGCTAGCTAGCATTTGAATTATAAATAAAAACATTTAATTGTGATTTTATTTGTATGAAATATCAGGGTAAGCATAACCATAGCTAGGAGCATTAGGGAGTGACTTCTCAGGTGTATGATAATGGAACCTTCTGGAATTTGGTAATAGTGGTGATTGTGCAACTCTATGATTATACTAAAAATACTGAATTATCTACTCTAGAAGGGTGAACTATTAAAAAGTTTTCAGTCAGGTAGGTTGGCAGTGATATCTCTTTGCTATTTTAATATGAACTTTTTTGTTGTTGGTATTTATAAGTTATTTCTCACGTAGGCTAGCCTGGCCTTAAATTCCCTATGAAGACCTTGAAATTTGACTCTCCTAAGTCTATCCTGTTCCCCACTCCTATTGGGAACACAGGTTTGTGTCACCACACCCTTTTAAAATTACTTTGTATTGTGTGTGTCTGTGCACAAACGTGGAGGCCAGACTTGGACGTGCAGTGTCTTCCTTAATTGCTCTTTTCCACCCTTTTATATTTGTGTGTGTGTGTGTGTGTGTGTGTGTGTGTGCACCACCATGTGCCAGTGAGGACAGGACAGCTCTCAAGTCATTTTCTCCTGCTGTGGGGATGGGGCTCAGACTCAGATCATCAGGCTGTGCATCAAATGCTTTTACCTTCTGCACCCAGTTGCTCCTCTACTTCATGTTTTTGGGAGAGAATCTCTCACTGAACCTGGAGCTGGTCCCAGGGGTCCTCTTGTCTCTCTTTCCACTCAGTGCTGGGATTACAGGTGTGCACTGCTTTTTTACGTGAGCTCTGTGGGACTGAAGGGTGGTTTTCATGCTTGCTTAGCGGGCATTTTAGTGTAGAAGCCAAGTTTTGTAGAAGAGTATTTGGAGTAACATTACTGACAAATTGAGTAGGAGAGTATTAAAGTAAAGAAAAAAAGTTATCTAAAAGCTGACCATAAAGTTACTTTAGAAGCCAGATATTTGTAAACTACAAATCAAATGATATTTTTAAAATGAAAAAAGCAGTCCTTTACAGTGATGCTAAGTATTTCTATAAGTTACATACTTTTAGGTAAAAATTAAAATTACTGAAGTGTTTGGTTTAAAACTGGAGATGAATTGGGGAGAGGGTTCAGTGGTAAAAGCACTTGCCCCACAAACCTGACATGTTCAGATCTCAGAAGCTCATATAAAGAACCACATTAATGGAGGACTCTCATTGGCTAATAAAGAAACTGCCTGGCCCATTTGATTGGCCAGCCCTTAGGTGGGCGGAGTAGACAGAACAGGAAAAAGGAAGTGAGGTAGATGGCTCAGTCAGATGCTATGCCTCTCCTAAGTTAGACAGACTGCCATGCCTCTGCTCAGGGAGAGAGATGCGATGGAGCCAGCCACCAGTTCAGACATGCTGAATCTTTCCCGGTAAGACACCATTTGTGGTGTTACAAAGATTATTAGATATGGGTTAGTCAAGATGTGAGTAAGAGGCTGAAATTAATGGGCCAGGCAGTGTTTAAAAGAATACAGTTTGTGTGTTGTTATTTCAGGGCATAAGCTAGCCGGTAGCCAGGTAGATGGGAGCCGGGCAGGAATGCAGCCCGCCTGCTCCTCACTACAAAACCACATATCTGGAATCCTTTCATACTTATGGTGAAATGAGAGGAGGAGGCAGGAGGATTGCCTGAAAGTTTGAGGGCAAGCTAACCTGAAGTATCTAGCACCGCAGAAACGAGAGACCCTGCCTCCGCAAAGTGGAGGGAAGAAGCACTCTCAGAATTGTCCACTGAACCTACATATATGTGCTTGAGCATTATGTGTACATACCACACACATATACACACATTCGTGCCCTGGAGCATATGTGTACGTACTACCACACATATACACAGATCTACATATGTGCCCTAGAGCATATGTGTACATACCACACACACAAGGAAATAAAATTTATTTTTCTGAAAATGTGGAAGCATCCCCCTCCCCCCATTTTTAAACAGTCACACGTGATGAGTGGTGCTTTGGGAAGGAACTGAAGCCTCTAGAAAGAGCCACAGACAGCCTTCTTTTTCTGTAAATGTGTTTATTATAATTTATAGAATCTCTTAAGTGTTTAATATAGCTTGCTCATATCCATCCCTCGTTACTCCCAACTCCCCCACAGCTCTGTCTATCTCCCTCTCAACTTCATAACCTTTTTTTTTTTAAATAGCTCACAAAGTCCAGTTTGGGCTGCCTGTATGCACATGGGTTGGGTACACTTGTGGGAGCATGGGCTGCCTATCAGAGATCACACCCCTGAGAAAACTGACTCTCCCTTTCCCAGCAGCCATCAGTTGCCAGTTGCTCTTTAGCTAGGGGTGGGGCCTTGTGAGAGCCTCCCCATCGCGCTGAAATGTTGACTGACTTGATATTTTGTGAGTCTTGTGTGGACAGCCATAGCTGCTGTGAGTTCCTCAGTGGCAAGAGCCCTGTCTTGTCCAGAAGATGGGTTCATAGTAGACTTCCCCAATCTCTGGCTCTTAACTATCTGATTTTCTTTTAGGCAACCTTGATTCTTTTTAGTAGGTGTGTAATATTCCATTGTGTGTGTGTGTGTGTTCTTTTTTTTTATAGGTTCATCTGTTGATTCTGCTTTATTGAATTGCTGTCTATTGCCTAAGGACATAATAGGCATTCAGGCATCTAGGAGAACCAGAAGTTCATAGGTTTTGATTATAGATTAACATCCCGAGGAAAAGGGTAGAAAGAGGTAGATTATGCTTAGGTAAAAAGACACTTTCTACCAGGGCTTTATGAAGTGGCAGCCATAAGAGCTGGTCAGAGCTGATGGTAATGCTGCTATTCTTAGGAATCGATTTACTTTTAGGTCATGGTAAATAAAAGATTAAAAAAAACTTTTGGCAAGTAAAAAGCTTTCTTAAAATGTGAAGAATTATCATAGTCAGCAGGAATTATGAGTATTAATTCTAGCTTTCATTTAAGGCCATAGCTTCTTTTTAAAACAAACATGAACTTTGGTTTTCTTATTTGTTGTTTTTTGTTTGTTTCTCTGATTTTGAGACAGGGTCTCTCTTTGTAACTCTGGCTATCCTGGAACTCACTATATAAACCAGGGTAGCCTCAGACTTACAGAGCCACTTGCCTCTGCCTTGATAAAGGTGTCTGATACCACTTGGCTGTTTTTGTTTGTTTGTTTGAAGACAGGATCTCCCTATGTAGTGCTTGCTAACTGACTGGGAGTTCACTGTGTAGACATGGTCCACCACACCTGGCAATGTTGGACTTCTAATATTCATTCAGCACACATTTATTGAGCACCTATTTTGTGTGGACACTATTGTGTTTAGAGGGGTATGGAGTAGACTATTACAGCAGGTAGCTTAATCTAGAGGGAAATAGACATTGAAGACCACGTAATGGATTCTTCCTCAAATTTTAGATATTTAGCAATTCCTTTTTGTCTTGAGAACCAGTTATCTGTGTGTTGTAGTCACTGGCATTCTTAGAATTGAGGAAATATGTAATATGTGTATTTATAACTTTGTTAAGTGCTTTGAGAGAACAGTAAACAGTTTCATTAGAGATTGTGCCACAGGGGACATGTTTGAGGGCCTTGGGAAGGCTTCCTTGGAGGAAGTGGCCTTTCACCTGAGGTTTGAAGGATGAGGGATATTCCCCAAGGGAAAGGGAGTTGTCAGAGAATTTTTCGAAAGCTTGTGAGGCTGAAGGGGTATGGAGAATTCAAGGACTAACAGCAGTGGCTAACATTTATCCAGTGTTCATTATTGTACACTGTCTCAGTACTTTAGTGAACAGCCACAGACCTTTTTATACATCACCATTTCATCAGAGATTAATATAAGCCATGGAGACATCAAGTAACTTTGCCAAAGCCATGATGCTAGGAAAGGCTAGCTCTGGAATTTCCCATGGTTCCTGCCCTCTTAACTCTGGTGCCTATAGTTTCCTCAGGGTGACAACCAAGAGAGAGGAGAAGAAAAAGGAATTAGCTAATTCAAGTTAGTGGTTTGCAACTGGGGGCTAGTTTTGTTCCTTGGGGATGTTTGGCAATGTATGTAGACATCTGTGTCTGTCACAGTGAAGGGTGGTGTGGGGAAGGTGGCCTGGCAGTTGTGGGCAGAGGCTGAGGATGTTGCTAAACTCCCAGTGCACAGTCCAAGCATTAGCAGGGATGAAGCTGAGAATCCTGATGATAGACTCATAGATCATATTTAGAAGATTTAGTCTGTACTAAAAGCTAAAGCAGAGAAAAATCTTACTTATGATACCAATATTCTTTGCAGGGTAAAATCTCACTACCTTAATATACCTATCTCCTTCTCAATATAATGGTATATCTGATTAAAAAAATCACAGCTGGCTTTGGAGTTGAACTGTGGTTCTTCTTCTCTACATTCAAGCATGTTCTTAAAAGAAAAACTCAGAATTTCTGTCTCTTCTGGAAGAGCCACCTGGTATGGGACAGAAGAAAGATAAGAATGTTATCAAACTCTGCTTTCAAAATTTCTACTTCTCCCCATAGCTATTCTTGCCTCTCTGTTACCTTTCTTTGAATAAATATCTATCAAAATAAAAAAATGCAATGGGGAAATATTGAATGTTTTTTGCAAGGGAGTGACTCGATCAAAAGGATGGCTTATTATGGGTTGGAGATTGTATCACAGAAGAGGCGTCGGTTGTTGAAGGGAGGTGAGTCACGAACCACAGGTAGTGGGGGTGGTTGGAATGGGAAGATAAGTAGTTGGTGCTTTGTGAATAGCTATGGATGGGCGGCAGAGACAGGACTCTGACGAATACATCTGGATAGATGGTAGGGAGCATCAGAATGAGGGGGAAGAGCAAGATTGCATGTTGGCATGTGTTGTATTTCAGGTGGCTATGAGATACCCACATAAAGTTTTCAGGGTGGTTTGAGAATACGGACTGGGAGCTCAAAGGCGAGAGGTGGCTTTCGCAGATACCTGATACTTGGATGTGCTGTTGTATGTGGAAGTTACTGGACTCAATGTGTGGACGCCATCATCTAGGGAGAAAGGTGAAGATGGCTTCTCTTCGCTGAGTCCTAAAGAGTTCCAGGTCAGGTTAGAATTTTATCTTAGACCTATTTTCTACTTTATGTATTTGATTCAGATTATTCTGTGCAAATTGGATTTGTCAGAAAAAAATAATTTCATATGATTCAGAATTACTCCTATTTGTAGTTTAAACATGTTCTCAATGTTGATTTGCAAAATTCTTAAATGATTATGAAACAAGAATCATTTTTTCAGTTATGAGAAGTGAATGCTTTTCATTTCTACCCAGTTTTTTTAAAAAAATCAAAATCTCTTTTCTGCTTATTGATTACTTACTAGCATGTCCTCTGAAAGAGCAGGTCAAAGTTATGACTTTACCCAGAATTCCTCAGGTGTTTTGGTGCATGAGTTGAGCCAGTCTCTGTTGCTCCCTTATCCTCAGCTGAGGAGAAAAGGTGGAGGTGGAGCTGAAGCGCCTCTTTCACGCCTGCTGATCTACCCCACTCCTGCTGACGTGGGCTAGTCACCCACTCTAGGAAGACCAACCACTGTTGCTCTCAGTATCGTTAAGTCCCTTGGTTAGTTGTCTTGTCTGGAATTAGGGGAGCATTGTTATACTAAAGGATTCATGTTGTTAGGTGTGACAGAGGCATTCACTGTCACGTTCGCCGGCCATATCCTTCAGTCCCAGTACTGTAAATGGGAAGACATTGTTGGCAGCACCTCCCCCCAGTGCTTCTGCATGCTGGCTCACATTCCCTCCCTGGGTCAAACTGTACCATTGCAGAGCCAACGGTTTGCTTTACTTGGGCTATTTATTGGTTTGTATCCAGACCCTCAGTAATTAAACTTCTTAACCTTAGATTTCCTTTCTTATTTGGTAAGATTGTTTTTTTAAAGATTTTCTGTCAAAAGGTCTCTTGACTAAAAAGATGAAACAGTTGTTTGACATTAGGAAAAGATGAGTTAAATTTTCTAGATTTTATTATTTTGGTTTTATCTAATACACATTAGTGCTTTTGTTCAGAAAAATTTAAGTATTTGTCCTCAAGTACCAAAACTTCTTTAAAAAATGGTTAAAACATTTCAAGATCTAATTAAGAGAAATAGTATCTCACATTTTGGATCTAAGGGAAGTTGCTAGGAACATGGAGTAATAACTTTTATTTGTTAATTTGGAAACCATGGCAACACAATAAATATTATGTCTCTTAATTTGTCTTTCAGTGCTCTTTTGGCCTGAGTGCCATGGAAGAATAAACAAAATTAACCCAGCACATGCTGCGTATGAGCTACCTGAGTTAGTCATTTTTCTTGAGTGTTTCATGTTTTTTTTTTTTTTTGAGACAGTCTCATTATATAGCCCTGTATGACCTCAAATTTATGATCTTCCTACTTCAGACTTCCAAGTGCTGGTATTATAGGCCCATACCTTTACATACCTAGTGAATGAGAAAAGATTCACTTCAGGTCAGGCTGGCCTCCGACTCATAGTGGCCTCCATGCCTCAGTTCCCCAGGTGTCTTCAGGTACAAAGAGGGGAAACAGCAGAAGGTGGAGAACAGCTGGGCTAGTAGCTCGTGCCCTGCAGTGTGTACAATGGGGGGGGCATGCTGGAGCCCTGCAGTATGTACAGCGGGAGGAAGCATGCTGTAGCCCTGCAGTGTATACAGTGGGAGGAGGCATGCTGGAGGAGTGGGGCTAGTCAGTCAGGAAGGGATTTTTCTGCTGAGGATTGGAATTGACTTTGAAAGCTGTGGGGTCACAGTCAGATGTGACCCTAGCTACCATGGATGCATCTGGAGGAGGGGAGGTCACAGCTGTGTGTGTCTTGTTAGGAGATGATCAAAACTTGAAGGAAGGGTGATGGGGAAAGGAGAGTTTAGGGAGACTGGCAAAGGTGTAGAGACTTGTGGGAACTGGGTAGGTGGGACTCAGGGACTGATTGTGGAGGGAGGCTAGGAAAAAGGAAGTCTTCATTTTATCTTCTGGGTGATGGGACAGTAATAGAAGCTCTAAACAAGGCAGGGAACTTAAAGGGGAGATTATGCATTTGATTAGGTATTTATTGAGTCTGAAGTTCTTGTGGGACACTATCCAT
Organism: Arvicola amphibius; assembly: GCF_903992535.2. Taxonomy (NCBI): domain Eukaryota; kingdom Metazoa; phylum Chordata; class Mammalia; order Rodentia; family Cricetidae; genus Arvicola; species Arvicola amphibius. The sequence goes on from NC_052049.1 coordinate 176,908,880, forward strand.
TTTTAATAGCCTGTTAGATCAGGATGATGGAGAGAAACCTGCCTTGGACATAAAGATTTGCTGACTTTTATCAACTGAAGTCAGTATCATTCAGGAGAGAAGACAGAATGCAAAGAGCAGGAGGTTAAACTCAAAAACTCTGGTTCTGTTAAAACTTGAAGGATCTAGAAAAGAACTGTGTGTCCATACAGGATTTTGAAGGAGGGATGTTAACCAAAGGCATTAGTGCTGCAGGATGCCAAGAGTGTTCAGGAGGAATGAGGGGTTAGTGATGTCAGCTACCCAGAAAGAATTGAGATAAGAACTTGGAAATTCCACTGGGTTTGGTAGTTAGAGGTCATTAGTGACCTTTGCCTGAGTAGTTTCAGTCCAGTGGTTTGGGCAGAAGCCAGACTGCAGTCATTTGAACCAAGTGAGAAGTGAGGAGAGGTATGTGAAGACGTGGCTGTAGAGAGGAGACGAGATCTGTGCTGGGGTGGGACTTGTTGCCCTCTTTCTTAAAGATGGGAGAGACCTTGTACCCATTTTCTATGAACCAATAGAAGGAAAAGCTGAAGACAGGAAAGGTGGATAGTTGGGACAGGGTCCTGGGTGGCTGAGTCCTTTATGGTAGTTTTGAGGGGATGCATTGAGAGTGGTGGGCTTGGGGAAGCACTGACCGGAAACAGGAGTGCTGACTCTTCAGTGGGACTTCAGAGAGAGGAAAAGGGATGGCATAGAGACTGGGAGACCTGTCCTGGGCAGGGAGATGTTCAGGGAGTGCCTCCTTCAGGCCCTTATCTGTATTTTCTACTTCAAGCATATTCTCAGACATATCTGAAAGATGCCTTCTGTTGTGGAAAAAAATTGGCATAAGAGAAGAAATACCTTATGTAGGAAGAAGAAGAAAGATTATATTGCAGAACTTTCCCCACGGAGAATAAAAACCATTTACACTGTATTTCTTAGAAATTCTCCCCTTCCAGTTTATTTAGAACAGTCTGTAGTAATATGGCATGATTTTGAGTGGTTCTGTTTTGTTTCTGAAAGCATCTGTGGTTCATTGTAATGTTAGAGTATATACTTAAAAACAAACAAAAACACATCTGTTTGTGATTCACTAGGTACTGTTTATAACTTGATGGACCTACCCCAATTTCTAGAATGTATGCATATCTTGTAGTTAGTTGGTTAAGTCTTTTGACTCTAAGTTGTTAGATACTAGGTCCAGACTATTGTTCAGTAAACATACCTTTGTCCCCTACCAGTATAGTAGTCTCAAGTGAGATGTGCAATAAGGATTTTATTGAAGTAAACAATGAGCACTGCCCAGGAGATCAAGCAGCCCCTCCTTTTCGTCTATCCACTGAACAAAGTTTATAACAGGATCGACAGGCTTCGTGTGAGCCTTTGGCTGGAATGCTACAGGGAACCACAGCAAATTTAACCTAGTCCTTCTGCCTGCTAAGCTGAAGCAGTTACAGAACTTAAATTTAAAATGCAGAAAGCTTGTGAATGCTTTTAGTTTGAGAAGTTGTATTGTGTGTATTCCTTGGGGTTTCAGTAGGTTGACCCAATAGTATACGGGGGGAGTCCCAAGGAAGGGAGAAACTGAAATTACAATTCAGAAGCTTTGAAGGCTCTCGATGAAAGTGGTAGGAGCTGCTGGGAAATGGGAAGGAGTCTGTTGGAAGGAAACCAGGGATGGATTAAGTCAGGATTGAGGTGGGTGGGGTGGGCTCCATTGCTGGAGACTGGAGACTCTGGAAGCAAAGCTGCCCACTGGTTGAATGTGGAGTTCCTTTCTCTCTGTCTGTAGCTCATTCACTAGGGGGTAGAAGTGGAGGCTTTGATTATGGCTGAGTAGTCAGAATTTGTGATGATGAATTAGAGTTCTTCAAATTGGCTCAGAACTGAAACTACAAAGATGAGCACAAAGGCTGGGCACAGTAGAAGGAGATTATCTGAAGGCCTGACCCGGGAACCAGTAGGACCAAAATAGTACAGTTACAGAGAAACTGGAGCTCAAAGCAAACCTCTGGTTTGTCTGAGGAGATAGGCTCAGACTTGGTGTATAGATAGACGGGTGGAAGTGCGTGGTTAAGAAAGAGTGGGGACTGCAGTGTGAGTCTCAGGCTGCGGGTCTTGGCTTTGGTGTTTGCTATTAGGTGATTATTATTATTATTTTGCTATCAGGTGATTATTGGCACGGTATTTGTCCTCTGTATCACAGAGGTTGATTTCGTTGATTAATAGCAACTAGCCATCTAGCCTTGCTAGTAAGTCAGTGTTCAAATGACATAGTTAGGACAGAGTGAGATCTTGTTTCACCCACTCTGCAAAGTGTGGCCTTTGTTTATTTGTTCGAGGTGGAATTTTGTTATGTTGTCCTTGTTGGATTCAAATTCATGGGCTCAAGATCCTCTGGCCTCAGCCTCCATACTAGCTGGGTCTACAGTTGTGTTCCACTGTGCCAGGGGCAAGTTTGGGTTTTGATTGTAAGGAGATTATTCTGATAATATTGTTTAATTTTAGGCAAGGTTATCCCTTAACAGACTACTGCAGTTTGAGTTGGATTCTGATCTATTTTCATAAGCTTATTTCTCAGGCTGGGTTCCTGAGCCCTGATGTTTAAAGGTTTAATTAGGGTTTATTTAGTAATTGGTCTAAGAAATGCTATATATTCTGTGCCCTTCTGAATTTCCTAATGTTTGTTGTTATTAAATATTCTGACTTAAAAAGAATTTCAACTCAATATATCCTAAACCTCCTAGGTCATAAATTCTCCTTCCTCCTGTTTATACCTTAAACTTTGTGAACTGGAATTTTGTATATTGTAGTATTTATTTAACTTGAGCTCTCTCTTCCCGTTTCTTGCTGTTTGTCTCTCTCTTTTTGTGTGTTTGCGTGTACTTGTGTGTGTCTTTGAGTCAGACTCTCATGTAGCCTAGCCTGGCTTCCTACTCACTATATAGGCAAGGATGGCATTCTTTTGATCTGCCGTTATCTCCTAAGTGCTAGGACTGCAGGTGTGTGCCTTCACACCTTGTAACTTAGGTGGCTTTTGTTGCATTTAGTTTTATCTATTCAGAAAGCCAAACTTAAGGTATCAAAACAGAGAGATGTCTCAGCAGCTAAGAGCTCTGAATACTCTTGCAGAGGATCAGGGTTTGATTCTCAGCATCCACATGGCAGCTCCTAATGGTAACTCCTGTCTTAGGGGATCTCACACCATCTTCTGGCCTCTGTGGTCCCTGAATGTGCATGGTGCACAGACATACATACAGGCAAAACACCCATACAACTTAAAATAAAGGTAAAGCAGGGCATGGTGGTGCACACCTTTAATCCCAGCACTCAGCAGGCAGAGGCAGGGGGATTTCTGTGAGTTCGAGGTCAGCCTGGTCTACAGAAGTTCCAAGGCAGCAAGTAGGTGCTACCCAGAGAAACCCTGTCTCCAAAAGCCCCCCCCCCCATACATACACAACAAAATAAAACAAAATGATATAATTCAGTGACCAAAACACGCACCATTTTAGGATATTTATGCTTTTAAAGTCTGTCTACTGGGGCGTACAATCATCACTTCTATCTAATTGCAAAACATTTCATCAGCCTCCTGAGAACTCCCTTCATAATTAGCAGTTACTTCCTATCTCTTTCCTTCCTGGCAACCAGTAGTCTAGTTTCTGTCTGTATAGATTTGCGTATTCTTGGTGTTTTATACAAATAGTCACATGTGTCACTTCTCATGTCTGACTTCTTTCACTTAGCAAAGTGTGCTCAAGGTTTATCCATGCTGCAGTCTGTGTCACTCCTGTGTTTGTGTTTAAGGCTGAGTAGTATTCCATCAGTGGATACCCACATTCATTTATCCACTCACCAGCTGCTTGAGTGTTGCTTGTCTCTCCTTTTTGACTGTTATGAGCAAAGCTGTTGTGAACATTTGTGGAGACATATGTCTTCATCTCCCTTAGGAACACATCTAGGGTAGATGCTGGGTTTCTGATAACTCTGATTTAAAATCTGGAGAAACCGCCACCCTCTTCTGAAGCAGTGTATTCCCCTGTGCCCCTCTACCGTTGCTGAGGGCATTCTGGTCTCTCCACATTCTTGACAGCTCTAGTTATTTGGTTTTAAAAACAATCTGTTTTATTATAGCTATTCTAGTAGCTGTGCAGTGTGACTCAGTGGATGTGAGGCCTTTTACTTCTTTTTCCCCTTTCTCATTAAACTTTTCTTTTTAAGCAATTTTTAAAATTTGTGATACATTTTTGGTTAAGTTATTTCCAATAAGAAGCACTAACTAAAAACAAACAGCTGTAATGACTTAAAACTTCCATCTATACTCAAACAAGTGTCCACATGACATTCTTTTTTCTGAAGGCTTTTCCAGGCCGGCCTTCTGTGAGATGTTCTCTTTCCACCGACTGGGTAACAAGTGTTAGGGACGATTCTTGGCCTGGGTAGTTGGTGTCTTCCCAGCCCCGCCACCTTTTTGGAGCAGAGTTAGAGAAGCGTCTTAAACATGCAGAATTGCTGGGGACCTTACCGATGGCAACTGTACCAGCTTCCTGGAACCGAGGACTGCCTTCCAGCTTTGTTGATGAGTTGTCTTCCCTTCAGCAATCTTGCAGGCAGTGAGTTGTGTTAGAGTCCAGTAGGGGGGCAGAGCCTGTAGTGATTTGGCCTGGATGGTTCAGGATAGTCATGAGCAGTGGAGGTTGGCTGCTTCACCCCCCCCCCCCCAAACATTTTGATGGACAGCTCCCTCAGGAGTAGCTTCACTCAAAGCCTCATGGTGCATTTCAACACACTTTACTTCAGTTGTACATTGGCTGGAGAAAGGCAGCCACTATACTGTGAGGACAATAATTTCCCTCAGCTCACAGGGACTATACAACACCACCAGTTTTGTAAACATCTTGGAAGGGGAGGCACAAAGGCTTTCAGTTGGACAAGTTGGTGGCAGGATACAGTCTGTACTTGGTGTGGTTCCATTTGCATTGCCACCATGAGTGACATTCCATTCTGTGAATCAAGGCATGTTGGCACTTGACTTAGACCAGGAATTTGGCCCAAATGCTACAGTGTGAGGGTGGTGGCTTATTTCTTAGTGTAAATACTACCTTCCTAAAAAGAACTTTGTTCCTCTCCTGGCTAAAGGGACGAACAGTTAGTTGTTTCAGACCAAGTTTATAAACTAGAAGGTTTGCTCATGTCATGTGCCTGCCAGTTTTTTTTTTGTTTTTTTTTTTTTAATTTCAAGACAGGGTTTCTCGGTGTAGCGGTGACTGTCCTGGAACTCACTCTGTAGACCAACCTGGCCTTGAACTCAAAGATGCATCTGCGTCTGCTTCTCAAGTGCTGGGTTTAAAGGTGTGTGCCACCATCATCATCCAGTGATCTGCCAGTTTTTTGAGAGACCAGCTTTAAACTTGCCACCTGTAGCACCAACAATCAAGACAGCATAGGCAGTCTATAATGATGCACCTGTCATCTTTTTTTTTTTTTTTTAAGAAGTCTATGCTCTGGGGCATCAGTGATAGTCACTTAATCAAAAGTCTCCAAAGTCCACAGGAGATGTCACTGGTTGTTGATGGGGTTTCTTTTCTGCCCGGTTCCCACAATTATGTCCCAAAGAAATCACACTGAGGCCTACGTTAGTTATAAACTGATTGGTCCATTAGCTCAGGCATTTTATTAACTCTTATAACTTATATTAGCCCATTATTCTAGTATATGTTAGCCACATGGCTCAGTATCTTTTTCAGAGATGCAGTCACATCTTGTTTCTTCTGTGTCTGGGCTGGGACTGCAGAGGAGTCTGCTTCCTCCTTCCCAGAATTCTCCTGTTCTCATTGACCCGCCTCTACTTCCTGTCTGGTTGTCCCACCTATGCTTCCTGCCTGGCTACTGGCTAATCAGCGTTTATTTAAAATATAATTGACAGAATACAGACCATTCTCCCACACCAACTGGTGTTGGCTACTCATGTTCAGCCCTCACTTTATCGGAAGATCCAGACACTTGAAGAAACCCTATCCCATTTCAGTGCCTACTTCACAAGGTTTCAATGTTTTATGTGTCTGAGTGTTTTGCTTACATATATGTATAATACACCCCATGTGAGCCTGGCGTCCAACGAACTTAGAAGAGGATGTTAGATGACCTGGAACTAGAGTTACAGATGGTTGTGAGCGGCCATGTGGTAACAGAGCACCTAAGCACTGGGCTCTCCCTCTAGCTCATACCTCACTGAGCTTTAAATGTTTTTTTTTCTTTGTCTTCCATCATAGTTGCAGATAGCTGGGCAGTAGTATTTGACTAGCCCAGTCTACATGTCTACTACTGTTGATGTTGGTAGATGAATTTAGATAGTTATCATGGCATCTGTGTTCTAGTAGCAGATCCATTGCAGAAACCTTAGAGTTTTTGTTTTGTTTTGTTTTTCAATGAGATATCTCTATGTTCCCCTGCTGCAGGACCTGAACTGCTGAGTTCAAGTGGTCCTTCTGCCTCAGCCTGCTAAGTAGCTGAGACTGATATTACAAGTTCATGCCACAACAAGGCAGTTTCTACTTAGTTCAAGCTAGCCTGAAACTGGATGTGTAGCTCAGACGGACTTCAAATTCACAACTCTCCTGCCTCAACCTCCTGAGTGCTGGAATTACAGGCACATATCATTACACTCACCTCCATGGTGTATGGTTTTAGTTTGCATTTTTAAATGACTGATAGTGTCTAGGATGTTTTAATTTTGCCCTTTGTGTATCTTTTTCACTGACATATCTATTCAAATCCAGTTTAAAATTGAATTATTTCCCCCCTGATTTTGCAGCTCTCATTTCCTCTAATTCCAAATATCCATAATGAAAAATTCTGATGATAAAGAAAAAAAAAATCTCTAATATACAGACTTACTCAGACCATAGTACCTGTGTGGATCTTCCCTGTTCCTAGAAGTCTTTCATGGTGATTGTTAAGGATGCTTAAGTCAGGAGTAAGTGTTGGGTAGCTTCAGAAAGGTTATGAGTTTGAAGAGACTTAGATTTATGTTATTTTTTGTTGCCATTTTGTTTTTTCATTTGCTTCTAAATTTCATCAGAAATGTAGTTAAACTCTGTCCAAATGGTTTTACTTCTTGTGCCATTGTTTTTTTTCTACTCTGTTCCTGTCCCTGTTCAGTGGATAGTACATTCTTCATCAGCCTTCCTGTGCCTCATTTTTCAGAGCACAACAACCAGCCTCGCTTCTGGAAACCTGGTCCTGTGACTGGCTGCCCAGGAAACTTCTTTTTTTTATATTAGTGTTAGGAGTTGGGGTCATTTTAGACTAAAGAATATAAATGATTCAAACTTCTGAATACTTATGATTTCACAGGTTATGATCACTTCTAAATTTAGCTAAATCTTCTTTTGGTAAATATGCATGACATAGACTTTACTATGGTAACCATTTTGAGTGTGCATTCCTGCGGCATTATGTCCATTTATATTTTGTAACTGTCACCTCAATCCTTTTGCAGAACTTTGTCATCTTTCAGTTCCAAAACTGTCTCCATTAAACACTAACTCTACACTCCCCTTCTTGTCAGCTCTTAGCAGTCACCCTTCCACATTCTTTCTCTCTGAATCTGACCTTAGGTACCTTGCATAAGCACAAGGAGAGAATATTTGTCCATCTAGGTCTGCGTTGCTTAATTTCGTGTCTTTACAAGATTCACCCAATGTGGTCATATCTAAATGTCCTTCATTCCTAAAGACTAGTGTCCAGTCATATGTCTGTAACATAATTTGTCAATTCATTCATTAATGAACTTTTAGGTTGTGGTCACCTTGTGGTTTTTTGGAATATGACCCTGTAAACACTGATGTATAAAGTCTGTTTGGGTCTCTGCTTTTAAGTCTTTTGTATATTTATCTCTCAGTGGAATTAGTTGGATCAAATGATCTTTCTGTGTTTAGTTTCAGCTTTATTTTGTGTGTATGAGATAGGTGTGTAGCAAAGTCGATCTGCAGGGATTGCTCTGTGGACTGTACTCTGTGGATTGTACTCTGTGGATTGCTCTGTGGATTGTACTCTGTGGATTGTCCTCTGTGGATTGCTCTGTGGATTGTACTCTGTGGATTGCTCTGTGGATTGTACTCTGTGGATTGCTCTGTGGATTGTACTCTGTGGATTACTCTGTGGATTGTACTCTGTGGATTGTCCTCTGTGGATTGTACTCTGTGGATTGCTCTGTGGATTGTACTCTGTGGATTGTACTCTGTGGATTGCTCTGTGGATTGCTCTGTGGATTGTACTCTGTGGATTGCTCTGTGGATTGCTCTGTGGATTGTCCTCTGTGGATTGCTCTGTGGATTGTCCTCTGTGCATTGTCCTCTGTGGATTGTCCTCTGTGGATTGCTCTGTGGATTGTACTCTGTGGATTGCTCTGTGGATTGCTCTGTGGATTGCTCTGTGGACTGTACTCTGTGGATTGCTCTGTGGATTGCTCTGTGGATTGTACTCTGTGGATTGTACTCTGTGGATTGCTCTGTGGATTGCTCTGTGGATTGCTCTGTGGATTGCTCTGTGGATTGCTCTTTGGATTGCTGTGTGGATTGCTCTGTGGACTGTACTCTGTGGATTGCTCTGTGGATTGCTCTGTGGATTGCTCTGTGGATTGTACTCTGTGGATTGCTCTGTGGATTGCTCTGTGGATTGCTCTGTGGATTGCTCTGTGGATTGTACTCTGTGGATTGCTCTGTGGATTGCTCTGTGGATTGTACTCTGTGGATTGCTCTGTGGACTGTCCTCTGGGGTGAAACACTGCTGCTTCTCCTGGACACTGCGCTCTGGGCCTGACGGGCGACTTCAGATGTGGCATGCAGTTGCAGAGAACACGCAGGCTTTGCTGGATTGGACTCAGCCTTGGCTCCTCAGGCTGCTTGTAGCATTATTATAAAGGAAGAAGCAGATAAAGTAGTTTTTTTTAAACCCTGTTTTCATATGTGCAAAGTGTATCTCCATGGAACTAGACGGGGGTAACAAAGGGATGAGAGTGTGTGTCTCTGAGGGCGTGCTTTTCTCTTTGGTTGTTAAAGAAATATTGAACAGATTTCAATAATCTATAATTTAGGTTGTTAAAAAGTCTCATTTTAGTGTAGATTTTACTGAATTGGCTGAATTTGTTAAAGGGATTACAAGTACAAAGCTAATGTACCTAGAATGAAAATTTTTACTCATTGCCATAGGTATAATTTAAAAGTACTTGAAAATTTTATTACTTTGTAGATTCAAATGTATTTGCTATTTACTGAAATGTAACTTAGCCTTAAAGTCTTTTTCTCTGAAGTACAAACTCTAGTAAGGAAGTGATGATGTCTGCTCATAGTACATGGGGTGAAGAAGGTGGATGGAATTTGAGTTAGAGAATAGGTGTTTAAAAAGGTAGGGCCACTGTCAGACTCAGGTAGAAGACTAGTTGCTCTAGACACATCTCTGGTTGCAGTTTAGTCTATAGATTTTAATTTAGTTTGTAAAGTTTTGCTACTATAAGACCTGTTTAGCAGCCTGGGGTATTGCCAGAGTGTGTGTGTGTGTAGGGGGAGGGGATAGGAATCAACTGTTAGCTGTGCCCTGCTAGGAAAAACTACTTTCTTGCTAGCATTTTTGCTTCCCAAACCTGAGAGCCGGGCAGAGGTTGGTCATCTCATGTTGTGTATTCTTAGCACCTGATATAATTGCTTATGGAATAGACTCTTTTAAGCACTCACTGAATCTATTCTTATGAGATTGGCGTTAAATATGACAGCATGGAAAGAAGCATCTCCTGTAGCTATTCTGGGGCTAATCTAGATTAGCATCTCCTGTAGCTATCCTTGGGCTAATCTAGATTAGCATCTCCTGTAGCTATCCTGGGGCTAATCTAGATTAGCATCTCCTGTAGCTATCCTGGGGCTAATCTAGATTAGCATCTCCTGTAGCTATCCTGGGGCTAATCTAGATTAGCATCTCCTGTAGCTATCCTGGGGCTAATCTAGATTAGCATCTCCTGTAGCTATCCTGGGGCTAATCTGGATTAGCATCTCCTGTAGCTATCCTGGGGCTAATCTGGATTAGCATCTCCTGTAGCTATCCTGGGGCTAATCTGGATTAGCATCTCCTGTAGCTATCCTGGGGCTAATCTAGATTAGCATCTCCTGTAGCTATCCTGGGGCTAATCTAGATTAGCATCTCCTGTAGCTATCCTGGGGCTAATCTAGATTAGCATCTCCTGTAGCTATCCTGGGGCTAATCTGGATTAGCATCTCCTGTAGCTATCCTGGGGCTAATCTGGATTAGCATCTCCTGTAGCTATCCTGGGGCTAATCTGGATTAGCATCTCCTGTAGCTATCCTGGGGCTAATCTAGATTAGCATCTCCTGTAGCTATCCTGGGGCTAATCTAGATTAGCATCTCCTGTAGCTATCCTGGGGCTAATCTAGATTAGCATCTCCTGTAGCTATCCTGGGGCTAATCTAGATTAGCATCTCCTGTAGCTATCCTGGGGCTAATCTAGATTAGCATCTCCTGTAGCCATCCTGGGGCTAATCTAGATTAGCATCTCCTGTAGCTATCCTGGGGCTAATCTGGATTAGAGTAAGGATGTGGCCAAGGATGGGGAAATCACTACAAAGCAGAAACCAGAGAGATTTGAAAGTTCCATGTGGCACTTTGAGCTGTTTATGAATTTCCTTGATATTCTGACCTTAGCATGAAATGAACTTATTTATTTAGCAGATGTTGGGACATGAAGTTGTGGGGTGCCAAGAGGCATGCAATTCTAAAAGGTTTTATGTGTATGGTTGTTTTGTGCTTGCATGTTTGGATGCTGCTGCTGGTGTGCTTATTGTCCACAGGTGCCAGAAGAAGGCATCAGATTCCCTGGGACTTGAGTTACAGATAGCTGAGCGCACCATGGGCATGCTGGGATTGAACTCAGATCCTCAAGAAGATCAGCCAGTGCTCTTAACACTGAACCATTTCTTTAGCCCTATTTTTTTAAAAAATTGTTTTAAACATACTGTGTGTGTGTGTATGCGCGCACGCGCGTGCGTGTGCGTGTTTGATAAGAACTTGAGTCAGTTTACTTCTTCCACCATGTATGTCCCAGGATTGATTGTCAGATTAGATGACAAGGGCCTTTACCTGCGGAATCATCTCCCTGCACTCCACTTTAAAGACAAGGTCTCTCTGTGTAGCTCTGCTGGCCTGGGATTCACTGTGTAGACCAGGCTAGTCTTGAAATTTTATTGAGTCCCTACTGCTTTTGTCTCCTAGATGGTGGGATTACAGGTGTATACAGGTATACATGTGTATGTCACCACACCTGGCTTATCATTTTAGTATAAAGTTATAAAGATGCATAGAGAAATGAGTATTTAGTATTTATGAAAGATGTAATGGGAATAATCATCATATATTGTAGGAACTCTTTCCTGGGGAGATGTAAACAAATGTCTAGCTCTTTATTAGAGGGTACCAGCAATAAACCAAAGTATGATTCTACTAATGTTAATCAGGCATACTTACAGAGCATGGTCGGGTAGTTTACTTATATGAGCAAAGCAGCCATATCACCCCAAAGTTTCACCCTATGGAGAATGATGACTTTGCATAGCTGCTTGCTTATATGGAGTCTCCCTGTCAGTTAACCTGCCATAGTGTATACACTAGTACCTCCTTAGACCACAAGGCCATGTGAAGTTTGAGGCAGAGTCATACTCAGTGGGCAGAGGACAGGAAGCAGAGGGGGTGTTTAAGATAAGAGGTTGAGTGTCTGATCCTCCCCACCCGTCCTCCTGTGAGGGAATGCCAACAGTTAACAGGCCCCATCCTGAGGGTCTACAATTGTTCACAGCTGCTCTGATGAAGGTGATGGCTGTTCTGCCCCAAGGATAGCACTAGACAACTTCCTAGAAAGTAGTCTTTTAGCTGAGTGAAAGACAATGGGCAGTACTTCCTGCCAAGCAGGTAGTCTGTGAGGAGAGGCTTAGAAAGTTATAGAGCTCAGGCAAAGAAGGGGATGGATGACTGGCCCACGAGGAGCAGGTCCCAAGTGTGAGGAGCCATCTTTCTGCTTTTGCCTCTCCGCTCCTTCTGTTTGTGCAGCCCTCCACTTCTTATCCCATCGGAAATGTCTTTGTCAATTCTGTGGACTCATAGAAGATGGACTATAGGGCAGGTTCTAGAGGAATGGATTTCTGAGGTGGTCTAGTCCTAGCAGGAGATGGAGCTTTCCTGCTGTGGCTCCATTTACATCAAATGCTCAGATAGCTGATGATTAGAGATTAGTAGTTGCCAGGAGCTAATGGGGAGGTAAAACAGGAAAGAATTATTCATGTATGTGGACTTTCTCTTTGAGGTTCTTTGAGTTAATAGTGATAGTTGTGCAGTCTTATGAATGTGCTAAAAGCACCAAATTACATTCTTTAATAAGATTGAACTATCACTATACCACCTGAACACACCTGCTCTCCTTTAAAAATGGTGAATTATCTCTGATGCTTAAATTATACTTCAATTTAAGAGGGAGGGGAAGGAATGAAAGAGAAGGTGAAGGGATGGAGACCCTGAAACAAGCAGAGATTGAGACACTCAGTGATAGTTTAAATATTAGCAATATTGAAAATGAAATAGCAGCCATTTCTTAAGTTTTTTGTCTGCACAATTGATAAGGACAGAAATATGGGAATAGAACAAGTTTTGGGGAAATAAGTAGTGAGCTGTGTATTTAATGTGTAACCAAGGCAAACAGGTAAAGATAATGGCCTTGATTTGAAGAGAGATTTTTGAGACTAGAGAAAGAGGGGAATGTGTGAAGGTTGGCTGAAGTCAGTCAAACTTGTTGACAGGTGATATTTTCTTTATCCTTGGGAGATATGTGCTGCTGTTCCTTATTGCCTAGTCTGGTCTATAAGCTGAGGTTTGTGTTACTTTTCAGGCAGAAGCAAGGCTAGCAGCAAAGCGGGCCGCCCGGGCCGAAGCGAGAGACATCCGCATGAGGGAACTGGAACGACAGCAAAGAGAGGTAACGCCAAATGTGATCTTAGCCTGAATGTGCATGCGTGTGTGTGGTGTTTTGGGGTGAGGGATAAAAAGCCAGGTTGGATCTCACCCTCTTGAGTCTCTGTTTCCAGGGCTCAGGAATCCAAGGGTTGCTGTAAGGTAGTGAGAAGGATGTCCCCAGGCTGGACACTTTTTTTCTCTTCAGGGTGTTCTCTCTTCCACTTGAATGTAGGTCTAGGTCTTGTTCTCCTAGTCAGTAACTGCATTTTCTTTTTAGATAAACCATTTGAGAATGAACACAGGGAGGAGTGGGCACTGCAGACGATATAAAAGCTCTGGCCCCCAGGATGGCAAAACTAAAGACTCCTTCATTCTTCACTTCATAATCCAAATTCTCTGCCTTTGAAATAACCAACTTAGGAAGTCTGTTCTGGACATTTTTCTATATTTTCTTACAGTATAAATATGGTTTCTTCCCACATTGTTACCATCCTCACTGTCAAGCCTTCTATTTCCATAGGATGTGGGAAGACCCCTCTATAACGGTCTTTGTGCTAAATGAGGACCGGCCTGGGAGTTTTAGAATGGAAGGTTTGACATATGTGCAGGTTCAAGTAGAAACATGACGGTGAACCCTGATTCTCCCAGAGAGCTAGCTGAGTCCCCACAGTTAACATCTGAAGCATACTTAGTAACATAGGAAAATGCTCATGTGAGAATATAGGGAGAACCCTGAACTATAAAATTGGTAGAACACCCCAAAACAAACCAACAAGTGCCAAAATGTAGGACCAGAAAGAACTGGTTTAACCAGTACTTTGACTTGACAGCCTGTAGTTATAATTGGTCCTATGTTTTTCTGTAGTCTACATATTTATATTATGCTTTTGTCTTCAGAAAAATGGAGAAAAGTAAAATAGGTAAATGGAAATTGAGCTAAGATAAGATACTCATTAACTTTTCTTTCTGACATCTACTTGGGTCTGAAAAGTCTCACAAATATTTCAGTACTATTTATAAAGAGGAAACATCTGTGGAGGAGTAATTTATTTTGACGTTATTGGTAGATTTTTCTATTGACAAGTTAATAAAAGAAGTTTATATATTTGTGCTCTAGGCTGATGTAATTTTTTCCCCTTAGTTACAGTTAATATTGGATGCAGTTCTTGGTTTGAAATGTAATGTTCCAATGCATTGTCTCTGTACACCTAAAGTTGTACTAAATTACAAATAGAAGAGACAGTTATTGATAGAGGTTCTATCCATGCAGAGAACCATGCGTCTTTTTGTTGGTGAACATAGTTAGTTTAGAAATCTCTTGTATTTTCAAAGTGTAGCTTTGAATCACCTACTATTGTTGTCCTGGGCAAGTGTATGTGATAAAGATTTTTTTGGAGAATGTAGTATTTTTAAAAGCATTCAGTTTATAAAACCTTTTTATTCATAGCCTTCTCATCATTGCTCTGACCGGAAATGGGGACAGATTCAAAAGTGGCTGGTAGGCCAGGATTGCCTGTCCTGCATGCTGTGATAAACTGTTGAACTAATGCAACACCGCAGCCAAACATTAACTAAGGGTTTGCAAAGTAGGCGCTTGGTCTGTGTGAGCAGAAGATTATATGGGTACTCGTAGTCCAGTCGTTTCCTTTTGTTGTGGGTAGCCTCACTTCCACCTCAGGGAGTCCCAGATCAAGAAAGAATGAGTAAATGAATGTGTTTTAGTAGTTTAGGCCAGACTAGAAAATATTAAATACAAACAAAAGCATATGTTGAAAATCTAATATTTCATTTCTCTGTTCAGGGGATGTGAAGATAACATTTAAAAGAATCATTGATATGTGTGTAGCTTAAACATTGAGAGTCTTGCACTTAGGAAGTTTTTTGTTTGAGGTTTAAAATGTAGTTGGTTAACCTGAGTCTTGACTGGTACATAGGACTGGACATACGCAGAAGGTGGGAGCGTGTTTCAGATGAGAGTAATTGCTACTCCTCCCTCCTTCTGCCCCTGTTCTTTACTCCTTTCAAATAGATTCCTCCACTCCCTTCCTACCATACTCTTGGCTCCCTTGTTTGTGAGCCTACAGGTTATCATGTGATATTCTTGATATAAACTATAACTGGTAATAAGTTTTTAGTGAAATCTATGGTGTAAATGGTGTAAGACCCCGCATAGGACTCTCTGTTGCTAAATGATTCTTTTCTTTCTTTCTTTCTTTCTTTTTTTTTTTTTTTTTTTTTTTTTTTTTGGTTTTTCGAGACAGGGTTTCCTGTAGTTTCTAGAGCCTGTCCTGGATCTAGCTCTTGTAGACCAGGCTGGCCTCGAACTCAGAGATCCGCCTGCCTCTGCCTCCCGAGTGCTGGGATTAAAGGCGTGCGCCACCACTGCCCGGCCTAAATGATTCTTTTCATGTCAGATATTTCTCTTGATTGTAACTGTGTGTGTGTGTGTGTGTGTGTGTGTGTGTGTGTGTGCTTGTGTCACTTTTGTCTTGCTGGGATGTGAGTAGGGAATACTAGAAACACGAAGTTCAGGAATGGAGGAAGCTACTGTGTGTTAGCACCATGCTGGAGCTTTTTTACCTCTCTTTATCATAGGGGGTGTTCTCCATTTTGTAGATGGACTCTTTAGGGTTTTTTTTTCTGGTCAACTTAAAACAAATCTAGACATACCTGGGAAGAGGGAATCATAACTAAGGAATTTTATCCATCAGATTGGTCTATGGCCATGTCTGTGAGGTATTTTCTTAATTACTAATTGATATAGGAAGGCCCTGCCCACTGTGTGTGGCACCATCCCTAGGCAGGTTGGCCTAGCTATGTAAGAGAGGTAGCTGAGCAAGCCAGAGGAGGCAACATAGTAAGCAGTGTTACTGCAAGGTCTCTGCTTCCGCTCTTGCCTCTAGGTTCCTGCCCAGACTTTTCTCACAAACTGTAGCCAGGACAAACCTTTCCTTCCCTAACTTGGTTTCAGTCAGGGTTTTATCACAGCAACACAAAGCATACTAGGACAAGAGACGAAGGAGAGATGTACTGATGTAAGCAGAGTCGGAAGGAGCGCCACAGCTGCTGACAAGGGTGAAGCAATCGAGGGGAGGGCTGAATCTTCCTGCGTTTCCTACAGTCCTGTGCAGCCAGCTTTCCCTGTTTCTCGTGCTTCTGATTTAAAGTTGTGCGCTTCAGTCAGCAGCATGTTGGTGTGTGGCTGGAAGAGTAAATGCTGTTTCTAGTGTTTTCTAATCTGAAACTGAAGGAGCAACTCCAGCCTCAGCTTCATAATAATATTTGTAGACAGAGATGATGGCTAGGCATGTTCTTGGGGCTGGGATTTTCTTTGACTAAAACCACTGAGTCTTACTTTAAGTGAACTTTTAAAAGGAGTGTGTTTTATTTTCATTAACCAAATTGAATATAACAAGATAATTTTCTAGGAAGTGTTGAAGTTTTTATACTTTATTAATTCTTGTGAGAAACTTGGTCGTCCCAGCTAACATCATTGCAGAATCTTTGCTCCATTTGTATGTTGCCATTACCAACATTAGCCTTTTATCCATGACTTAAAATTTTGAGAATGCTGGGGCCTCATTTAGAGCAGACAGACATTCTGCCTCTGAGCTTTATCTCCAACCTGCTTTTTACTTTTTGAGACAAAGTCTGAGTTGACCTGGCAGGACTAGTCTGCTGGTCATCAGCTTCCTGCTCTGGATGTTTATGTTGTCATTCATGATAGTGGTCAGTCCTTAGATAGCCAGGGAGGAAAAGACTCCCAAAAGTCTGGGCTAAATATGTCCCTGTTGTTTAAAGCATTGCCATGCTTGGATTGTTCAGTCCTAATAAGACCACCCAGGATTCTGACTGGTTGTTTCTCATGACTGTGGAGAAGGGAACACTCTGCCTTGTATTTAGTACCTAAGAACACAGTTTGTTGCCGCCTGTTTTCTTAGCTACTGGTGCTATTACTTAAGGAAAAGCTACTGGCTGTTATATGTATTATCGATCCCACCTGGACAGTGAAGAGGGCTGTTCTTCCATGGAAGGAAGCCCTGAGTTTGTTGTTTCTGTGTAACTGAGTCTCAGCAGGGTGGATGCTATTCAAGGTTCTGTGGGCCCGTTTATGCTCTGGGAGATCCCTCCTCAACCCTTCTGTGTGGTAACTTTCTGTCCTGAAGATGAGGGACCAGATAAAACCCTTTCTATGGACCCCAGAACCATGGTGGTGCCTGCCTATAATCTTGGCACTTGGGAGGCAGAGGCAGGAGGATTGCCATGATTTTGAAGTTAGCCTTGTTTACTGAGTGAGATCTGTCTCAAAAAAAACAGAATTCTGGAGTTGTAACCAAAGTTTTTCCAACAGTGTTTCCTTATAATTTTCTTAGATTTGCCACTTAAGTGCTTTTAACAGTCAGGAGATAATCAAAAACAGCCTCAGTGCTTTGCCTTTCTGCAGAGAGCTATGCTACTGAGAAAAGATGCCTTTCAGCTCTTAAGGCATGATAACAATTTGTTTTGTGTTTTCCTTACTGTTTTAACGTGAACATACATTTTTCAAATTGGCTTAGAGAAATGCTTTTGGCAGCCTTAGCCATGTGCTGGTAATTAGATTTAAGTTGATTAGAATTAAATTTAGTTTTTCAGTTGTGCATTGTATTAGGGTTTTCTAGAGGAACAGAAATCTTAAGATGAATATATGTAAAAGAATTTATTAAATTAACTTACATTAAAATCATAACAGCCTCACACTTGAGAGGCTGAGATCAGGTAGTTAGTTCTTGGTCCACTCCCCTGGGTGCTTCAGCAGCTGGAATCATCCCACAGGAGCTGTTTTCTAACCGTTGAGGTCAAAAAGTCCAACGGACGGGACGCCTCACCAGTCTGAATCTGGTGCCAAAAAACCTGGAGAGCCATTGTTTCTTAATCCATGCTGGAAGCCTGGAGAGCCTGTTCTGTTGTCAGTGACACAGCAGGGGCAGGAAGGCACAGTCAACCCAGCTGTAGAAGGGAAGGCCAAGTTACCAAAGGCAATGGTTTCCCTCTGCCATACCCTTTTTAAATCTGAAGGTGCTGCTCGCATTCTGGGTGGGTCTTCCATATCAGTTAAGGAAGGACAGTTCTTCAGCTGAGGCTCCCTAATCAGGTGACACTGGCATTTCAAGTACTCAGCTACATGTGGCTAGTGGGCTGCCATAATATTAAAAATATAACTGTTTCTGTCATCTCTGTTGGACAGTGCTGATTTAAAGTATGGCTTTTGACTGTGAAATAAATGAGCTGTATTCTTTGTGCAAATGAACTAGACAGTATGGAATATAAATTTCACTCTATAGACTTTGTAGTCTTTTTAGGTCCAATTTATTATCCATCCATCCATCCATCCATCCATCCATCCATCCATCCATCCACCCACCCACGCACCCACCCACCGACCGACCGACCTACCTACCTACCTACCTACCTATCTTATCATCTGTCTATCTTGCTGGCTGGCTGGCTGAATGGCTAGCTGACTGGTGTGGTGGTGCGCCTCGCCTTTATTTCAGCACTCAGGAGGCAGAGGCAGGTGGATCTCTGTGAGTTTGAGGCCAGCCTGGGAGTTCCAGAACAGCCAGGACTGTTACACAGAAATCCTGATTCAAAAAACAAACACAAAAACACAAGCTTTTTTAAAAAATCAGTTTATTCATTTTAATTTTATGTATAAGTATTTTCCCTGCATTTATGTGTGCGGACCATTTGCATGGCTAGTGCCTGCAATGGTCAGAAGAAGGTATTGGATCTTCTAGAGTTACAGATGGTTGTGAGCCTCCATGTGGGTTATGGGAATCAAACTGAAGTTTTTTGGAAGATCAGCAAGTACTGTTAACCACTGGACCATTTCTCTAGCCCCTGGGCCAAGTTTTCAGTGGAATTAAAGAGAAAAACCACTTAAATATAGAAGTATATCAATATTTAATAAGATTTTGTTATAGAGTTATTTTGATAATTACAAAATCGCAAATAAATAGGGATTCATCTGTCCTTGTATCTTTGATGGGGCTTTGTTCTTCAGGTGGGTTTTTGTTGGTTTTCTTTAAATACAATTAGTTAATTATGCTGGCCTGGAACTCACTTTGTAGACGAGGCTCATCTCAAACTCACAGAGATCCACCTGCTTTTGCCTCATAAAACGCTGGAATTAAAGGACTGTACCATCACATCAGGCAGGACGTGCTGTTTCGAAGTGTTCTGTGGTTGGTAGAATAGAGTGAAGGGAGAAGTAGGTCTTCAACCTTGAAAATCAGCTTAGTACCCCAAATGATGTCGAGGGGCATGTAAAATTAATTTGCCTGTGTGATACAAGGCTTTCTAATTAACTTGGAATCAGTTACCACTTAACATGGAGTGCTCTGCTCTGCTAACTTACATGTCTCCTAGACTTTTGTGGTATCATTTACAAAAAGTGTAAATTGGTGATTAATGCCTAGAAATCACAACACCCTGTTGGAAATCAAGTCACCAAATCATCATGGTATCTTTGAATAGACTTTGGGACATGTTTGTATCAAGTGTAGCAGTGCATACAGTAGTTGTCAAAAGACAATTAAAAAAAACACATATAAAGATTGAGACCAAAATGAAGCAGTAAGCTGTGGCATTTTGGTTGAATTACTATTTCTGTTTTAAGATAATGGCAATAGATAGCCCCATCTGTTTTTCAGATGCATTGCTGGATTGCTGTGGAGTGTTGTAACGTTGTTTCATTTTGATAGGTAGCCCACCTAGACTAGTTAGATGTAGTTTTTAGTCACAGTGGAAATTACTTTAGCAATTGGGACGTTAAAATTCTGAAAAATCAACAGTTCCTTACAGTGTCAGGTGACCATATTTTGGGCACTAGTTCTTTGCTGCCCATGACTCAGACTTTGCTGTCTCCTTGCTGATGCACGATTGTGGAAACATTAGAATTGCACATAGTTAAGTGTACTGCTAGGTGTAGTCTCCTTATAAGCTGCTTAAGGCATGACTGTGGAATATTAAATATTAAATATTATCAACTGTGAAATATTTATGTTATTTCTTAGTAGTTTAATCACATTAATGCACAGGGGTGTGTTTCTGTATTTCTTTTATTTTCCAGTTAGAATAGTGAAAGGAGGGGAAAACCCCCAAAATGAAAAAACTTCCTTAGAGTGAGCACCAGAGTAAAACCTAAGTATTTTTAAAGCAATATACATTATTCTTTATATATTTATGACACAGTAAACATTCCTTCTCACCTATATAATCTGGCACTTACAATGAAAAAATAAATGTCTGCTTTCAGTGCTCAACCCAGCATCTGTTTGTTGAGTGCTGTTGTATGTTTTAATCCTCGAAGGTTGAGCTCTCTGGGCCACATGCAAATATGAGTGCTCAGACACATCACAGCTGCTGAGCTGCTGCTTTTCTGCTGTCTGAAACATGTGGTACCACCAAACTCAGCTTTGGATCCTGCTTATTTTAAGAAGGTGCCGCTGTGCTTTTGACTGGCTGGTTTTTGCTCCTTTGCTCTGATAAACAATTACTTGTTCAGTGAATAATTATCCATGTGCTTTCTTCTTCCCCAGGAAGACTCAGAGAGGGCCAGGTATTCTCACCGGTCTGGCCATCACCGTTCTTATCTGGTTTGTAGTGTTATGTAAGCTTTCCTGTGGGGCTGTTCCTCATCGTCTTCATGAAGTCAGACTTTAATATGCTTGCTTTTATTTTTATCAGGGAGTTGAGGATACATTGTGTCTTCGAAGCCTTGGCAGTCACAGGGTTGGTATTCTAAGTCATTTACACCAAATAGCAAAGCTTTTAACAGTGGTCTTCCCTCAGCATCAGTGATTGTCTGAGCAATCCAGCGGTGTCCATTTACGCCTCTGCAAGTCATACGTGAAAGTGCCGGCAAAGCTCCATCACAGAAAGAGATGTTTCCTCTCAAATTATTGCTGGAAGCAAATCAATTCTAAAATCTTGAATATTTTTATTTTAATGCAGGTTTTTTCTTGCTTTCTGTAGAAATACCTTTGATTTTAGAAGTATCACAAAATGATAAGATGGAGTTTTGTAGAATAACATCTGTTTTGTCCTAATTTTTTGATTTTTCTTATTTTCATATCATAAACTGACAATCTATTGAATGAATGTAGCTTTGGAGCTTGTCTGGCTAATTACAGTTATAATTACATGGAACTATTGACTTGAATTTTTTTCTTGCCATACATATATGAATTATGCTTTGACTTTTTGATTAATATTTTATAATATTCCAGTCTTTTAGCATATATTGTTATAAGTAGAGTGAGAATTTGCTGCCTAAAGTCTCGTGTGTTATGCTGAAGTGCAACCTTTCCTCTTCTTAAAGAATTGTGCTTCAAAACAGTGTTTTGCATTTGTGTTATTTACATTTTCATCAGTAAAATCATCTTTCATATTAAGGGTGTTATTTGTTCCAACTCTGATTTCCTTCTTACTTTATATAAAAGTGTACTACTGAAGCTAATACCTGAAAAAACAGGTATTAGCATTTTTATATTTTTAAGTACTCCATCTATTACACTCCAGTACATTATTTTCTTTTGGTGTATGTATGTGTTTTCTAACTTTATAAACTGGTTTTAAGTCATAAGTGCTCTATTTAGTTACAAATTTTAGACTTGTTTTGTAGTATTGACAAATCTTTGAAGAAACCTAAGATGACCAGCGGCTTTACAATGGTTTACAGGGCTGGGAAGCTGCTCCGCAGTCAGAAAGCACTTGCTGCTGTTGCCGAGGGCCAGCATCAGTTCTTAGCACCCACATAACAGCAGCTCACAAACAACTGTCACTCCAGGCGTCTGATGCCCTCTTGTGGCCTCTGTAGGCACCAGGGATACACATTGTGCATATACCTACAGAAATGCTCCTTTCCAAAGTGCTTTTTATGTGTATGAATGCTTTTTAGAAGGAAAATATGTGCATTTTTATGCTTGCTGCTAGAGACATTTTTTCTTTCCTCTTCAAATAACTTTTTCTTTTTTTTCTTTTTCTTTTTTTTTTTTTTTTTTTTTTTTTTTTGGTTTTTCGAGACAGGGTTTCTCTGCAGCTTTTTTAGAGCCTGTCCTGGAACTAGCTCTTGTAGACCAGGCTGGCCTCGAACTCACAGAGATCCGCCTGCCTCTGCCTCCCGAGTGCTGGGATTAAAGGCGTGAGCCACCACCGCCCGGCCCTCTTTAAATAACTTTTAAAAAACTATATAATGAGTTTACCAAAGTTTCAAAGTTGAGAGTCAAGGACTACAAAATATTTCCCTCTTCCTTTTTGTGACCAGTTTCTTTGCTTTCAGTTATAATGCTCATAATGTGAGTTTTCACAATTTTTTATTAAATTGAGTATTTATAAGTTTGCATATGACCTTGGAGTGTTGATCTTTAAGTTTGACCTAAGTTAGGGAACTTTAAGTCAAACCTCCAAATAAAAGAAATTTGCCATTAAACTCATAAGGAACTATTCACCTGGAGTGGGTATAAAGCTACCAGTTGGATATCCCTTTAGTGGAAATTGTATCAGTAAACATCGGAGATACAATTTTAATTCTTTTTTTTTTTTAAATTTACGGTAGCTGTGAAAATGTGTTCCCATTGATAGAAAAAACTCTGTATTTTTTGAGGTTTATCTTAGGTGTATTGGTGCTGGAATGTGCATCAGTACCACGTGTGTACAGTGCCCTCCGAGGCTAGAAGAGATTGTCAGATCCTCTAGAGCTGGGGTTAGAGATGACGTGAGTCCTTGTGTGGGTGCCAGGAATTGAACCCCGGTCCTCTGGAAGAGCAGGCAGTGCTCTTAAATGTTGAGCCATCTCTCCAGCTCCAACTCTTTGTATTTTTAAAAATTAACATTTGAGTGCCAAGGATGTAGCTAAGTGATTGAGTTCTTGACTAGCATGTGCAAGGACCTACGTTTAATTTCCATCACTGGAAAGAAAAAAGCCTGTGTGAACTTGAAAATTAACAAAGGAGTCTGCATTATCCTTGTATGTATGTGTACGGATTCAACTAGTTTACATGTATGGATCTTTACAAAATTAAGTCTGAAAGCTCAGTGATAAATTGTATTTCTTTTTAACAATGTGCTTTGTTTTTGCTCTCTCTGGGGATGGAACCCTGTTCCAAGTGCACCTCCACCAAGGCTGATCAACATCCTTAGCCTTTGAGATAGTTTTTTCCCATTTTGCTTTAATTAGATGATCTTAGGAATTCTAAGCATTTGGAGTTTTTGTTTGTTGTTTTATTTTGGGGATCGGGTCTAGGATATGTGGCAGACCACTCAGCTACCACTCGCTCTAAATTATTGACTTTTAAAATAACTTTACCAGTTCCACTGATCTGAATATGTCAGACAATTTTTGTTCTCTATAAAAATAAATATAATGGTCTAAAATGGCGACCTAAGTGTTCTAATGGTTTACCAGAAAACTTAGAGGTTTCAGTGTTTCTTTACCTGTGTTTTTAAACTTACGAGTTATGTTTTTAAATGACTCATACCGTCTGCACATTTATATGGTTTTGAAGCATTGGCGGTATGTGGATGTGGGTCAGGTACACTTAAGGTTTTATGCTGGATTTTTAGGATTTTGAACTTTCCTTTTGTCCAGTTAGTTATCTTTCAGAAACTGCTCTGTTGAGAAGTGCCCTGCTGGAAGCTACATGGTTTGAAAAGTGCTATAGACATTAAGACTAAAATAAAAAGAACAAAGGAAGCCTGAGCCTGAGTATAGGCCTAGGGGAGGGACGAGTAAGTCAAAGTCTTGGACCGAAGAATGAAATCGTGTATGTTTGCTTGTTACATGTGCATAGATTGCTAATAACATGAATATCAGTAGCTGCCTTAAAAATTACTACAGATGCTTGATTATTGCTTTGTGTACTGTATGCAAGAAGACAGTTGAAGAAATCTCAGATTAGGAAATAGTGTGACCTTGAATCATAGGATATTCACTATTCCTCATTAGTGGAGATTTTTACTGTTTAGTTACTATTTATTTAGTTCCTTGCCATATATTAGTGGTTTTGAGATAATTGTAGTGAATTCAATTTTTAAATTATTCTTTAAACTTGTCTTTTGTTTAATTTCACTTAAGAGTTCATCGAAGGATATTACTGGGACACACTGGAGCAGAACCAGTACACCCAAAAGGAGAGACATTATGGTGTGTACTTCTGAAATGTGTGGTCTCAGATTTTTATGTGTTTATTGTTGATTTTCAGTGTTGTGGACATAGAAGCAACAGGAATAGGCTAGTGACACATGAGTTTCTACTTTGTTTTCCTGTGAAAACTTTAAAACAAATGTTGTCTCTAAGGTTTAAAGACGTGCCCTGACTTTGATTCCAAGATTATTTTGCAAGCCAAATCAGCTATGTGCTCTTCCTTGCTTTTGCTATTTTTCAAACGACAGCAGACGTGGTAGCAGTCACAGAGATGAGGAGGGAAGCACCTTCGACCTTAGAACGGTTTATACTTTACATTTAAAGCCTCCCTTAGGCTGTGTTGTTCTGTAATATCCTAAGGTTGAATCATCTTACCATCACTGCTTCTGAATTTTGTTATTTGAAAGAAAGTAGAGGTTGAGGGGTATCTCAGTGGTAAAGCACTTGCACAACATGCACAAGGCTCTCAGTGTAGCCAAAAGTTGGGGTGGGGGAGAATACAGCCTTTTGTATGTTCAGGATGGGGTTCTGTCTCAGACTGCACAGTAGCTAGGGCTACGTGTGCCTATCACTGTGCCTGGCATAAAACAAAGTTTTAGTTACACGTGCAGTTTAGCAATAATTTCTACTAAGAATGTAAAGGTTATATCTAAATATAATAGCTTTTGCATTTAATAATATTTTGCTTTTGAAGTAGTACTGTTTGGATTTTAATAATGACAAATGTTGCCTTTTCCCCTTATGTTCCTGACTTTGACAATGCAACCGACTCTCCCACTTTTCTGAAGTGCAGTACGATACCCTCAAGGACAGATCATCAAGGGTTCCATCATTAGTATGTAGTGCATGACTTTGTGTTACGCGTGGGGCTTTTCTTTCTAAACTCCAGTTATTGCTAATCATAGATTATGACTAACTTTCATGGTTCTTTTATGGTTTTTTTGGGGGGGGGCATGTGTAAAAAACCATTGTTTTTGCAGTTGTGGTATAATCTGATACTGGAATAATAGCTTTTCCCATAGACTTCAGGATCAGGCTGAAAGCATGGCTCAGTAATAAAGTGCTTCCTTAGCATTACAAGCCTGTAGGTTTGCTCCCCAATACTACAAAAACCAAAACCAAAAATGTTTCAAGTGGATCAATGTGTGCTGGAAGAGCTGAGATTTATGGCTCAGTAATTTAGTCATAGTTTTATCTTCCAAAGAAGAGCTGGTTCCCGGTGCTCACCTGCTGCACAGGAGGACTGGTTTGCTTATTTTTTTTAACTTCCTATTTATTTATTTTGCCTATGTCAACTTGTTGGAGCTGGTTTTCTCCTGCTACCATGTGGGTCCCAAGGATTGAACTCAGGTCACCCAGCATCAGACTCGGCAGCAAGCATCTTCATTTTCTGAGCCAGCTGTCTCTCCAGCCCCTCTGGCAGTGTTCTGAGACCTGAGCCACAGTAGTACACCTGTGCTTCATTTCACGTGTCAGAGGCTGGCAGGTTACTAAATAAAGTATTCAGCAGTGATGGGTGGCAGCTGAAGATGTCCAAGAAGTTTAGCTTGACATATTAAATTAGCTAAGGAAGTCAAACTGGCTTGGTTTTTTTTTTTTGTTTTTTTTGTTTTTTTTTTTTTTTTTTTTTTTTGGTTACGATTATGTCAGTAGATTGCCCAAGTTTCTAGGCTGTGTAGTTTTCACTTAGATGTTCACAGTAAAGTATGAAAGATTATTCACAATGAGAAAATGAGCATGTCCTTCCTGTTGAGGATCTGACTGTGTGCAGTAGTTTTCCTAGGACAGCCTTGCCCTTGGCTGTTCTAGGGTACTGCACAGTCTCACTACATAGATTGAATTTATTGTCTGCTGGTTGTTGTTGAGAAATAGTCCTGACCTTTGTCCCCCTGGGAGAAGTGATGTCTTTATATAATCTTGTTTCCAAAGTACTGTGTGTAAGCTTAAGTATATACATTATAGGTATTTCTCTTCTGAATGGTTTATGCCCTGGCTCTACTAACTTGGTCTGAGGGTTAGAGAAATGGCTCAAGGGTTAAGAGCACTTACTACTTGCAGAGAACCTGAGTTCAGGTCTCAGCATCCATGTTGGCTGGTTCACACCAACCTCTAACCCAGTTCTGGGGATCCATGCCCTTTTTAGCATTTGCCCACATAGACCATAAATACATAATTACATACATATAAAATAAATCCCCCAAAAGAGTGTTGTTTTCAGTAATGAAATGTCCTTTTGGTTTATTTACAATACAGAGTTGTTTTTGCTTTTAGATAAGATGACTAAATTAGGAGGAAGAATAAACTCTCACCACCTCTAACTTCCGAGAGAAAAAGAAATGGGGGACAAGACTCCAGTAAGGTGTATAATGAAGGTTCCCTGTAGTTGGATTTTTCTTTGGGCCACCAGCTCACAAATAATGACATGGAGACTTATTATTAATTATGAAAGTTTGGCCTTAGATTAGGCTTATCCCACTAGCTCTTATAACTTAAATTAACACTATTTATTTATTTATTTTCATCTACATTCTGTCATGTAGCTCATTACCTCATCTTTCCATACTGCCTTCTTCCCCCCAGAGTTTTCTCTCTGCTTGGAAGTCCTCCCTAACTATTGGCTGTTCAGCTTTTTATTACACCAGTCATAGCAATATAATTTCATACAGTGTACAGATATTCTACAATAGTCCCCTAGACATCCTTCTGACTCTCTGTCCTAATAGGTTCCCTTTAGCTGGCCAGACACCAGGTTAGTTAATGGACACAAGTCAAGTAAGAGAGGGTGATATGTCCCCAGACTGCATATATCAGCCTTCTAAGTTCATTTGGTCTGTTACCGACAGGAATTAGGTTGCATGCATACTACTCTATATCATCTGTACCTTTGCTATTATTTTATGATGAGTTTCATTCTTAAAATTTCATTACATAACCATTAAAGTTGACTCAACAATTTTTACTTGCAGAATTATTCTTACAGTCACACCTATGGGATGAAGAAGCGATCTTCTAGTTCTCATAAAGACCCCCTGGTTAGTTCTACTTTGAAGTTTGATCTAGTTGTGATATTATGGACAGCACCAAATTACAAGTGGATTTCATGCTCAAAGTTTGTTTTTAGAAACTTGGAATGTACAATAATGTGTGTGATAGAGAATTCCCATGTGAGAGCTCCCAAACCCTGTTACCTGTGTGATCAACTGCAGAACTAACAGGCTTCTCATTACAGTCACTGGGGTGCTCAGAACACCTCTTTCTCCTTATTGTGCTATTGGCAGAAATGTAGTCCCTACCTTGCTGCCAGTTCTGGGTTCCCACGGGAGTGTTGGGAGGATGTACCTCATGGGGGGGGGAGGATGCTGAAGGCAGATTACAGAGAGGCCTTGGTGTATGGGAAGGACATGGCAGTTTTGTGCCCGGGTGGGGTGTGAGTGATGGAGAAAGGCAGGGCCGAGAGCGGTGTCGGGGAGGGGTAGAAGCAGGGACCCTGCAAGGAGTGCCAGCAGTAGGGAAGGATTCATACACTTGCTTAGCCTCTAGCAAGGGGGATTTGATAGACGATTTCTCTAACCTAGTAAGTTATAAAAGTGGTATTATTCGGGCCTAGGTTTGTCAGGGGCATTCTTAACTGTAGAATGAGAATAACTCAGTTATTTGCATTTCATTTTTATCTGAGGGTTTTTTTTTTTTGTCCTATTTTTAAGGTAATAACAAGCAGTACGGACCTTGTTTGAAGTAGCTCACCTTTAGTGCCCACCTCTTACACAGGTTTTAAACCATTGCTCCTTGTCCTGTCTGCTCAGATCCAGTGGTTTAAAGGCATTGCCTTGGGGAAGAAGGAGCCTTAACAGCATCAGATTTGCCTATGTATTCAAATTTTGTCATGTTGTGCTTCAAACACATTTAACCTGAAAAAAAATATATTAAATTTTGCTTTTTGCAGAGTGGCCTCTATTTTGACCAGAGAAACTATAGCAGTCTTAGACATAGCAAACCTGCCTCTGCCTGCTACTATCGGGTTTGTCCAGAGTCTTTGGTCTCATCTATTTCACCCACCTTTAACACATCTTTAATCCCTCATTTTGCATTTAGACTATTTGTAACTAATCTCTTAATGGTTTGATATACCTGTATAGTTTTGGTAGCTGATTTATATAGTCCTTCTTGAGTGTATCTTCAGTGAAAACTGTTAAATCACCATGTTTGTAATGAAAATTTCAAGTAGAAAAAGAATTTATACAGTGAGCATCATGTTCTACTCTTAGATTATTTAATTTATTTTCTTAGTCACATAATTATTTGTCTATCATTCCATCTTTTTTTTTTAATTTTTTTCCAGTTTATTTATTTTTTATTAAAAATTGCCATCTCCTCCCCTGCTCCTTCCCCTTCCCTCCCCTCCCCTTCACCCACACCCCCACTCTCTCCCTCTTGAGGCCAACCAGCCATCAGGGTTCTCTACACTATGTTGAGTCCAAGGTCCTCCCAACTCCCCCCAGGTCCAGGAAGGTGAGCAACCAAACTGACAAGGCTCACACAGAGCCCGTCCATGTCGTAGAGACCAAGCCCATTGCCATTGTCCTGGAGCGGATGAAATTCCATCTTTTTTTTAAGGCAGTCTCACATGTATGTAGCCCCGGCTCAAACTCGATTTTCTTACCTAAGTCTCCTAGTTGCTGGTGTTAAGGCAGGGACCACAATGCCAAGCTTCTGTCTAGTTTTTTGATCCATTTCAAAATAAGCTATAAGTATCAATACACTCTCTAATAGATACTCTTTTAAGAAGTTGACATGTGAAAATATAAGCTACATATAAGATGAGAGGTATGTTATTGTTTGCTAGAGTATTAATGTAATGTTAGAATCTTGTTTTTCCTTTTTGTCTGTTTTGGGGCTTTTGCTTGTTTTGTTTGTTTTTGAGACATGGTGTGTCTCTGTAGCCCCGGCCTGATCATCTTGCCTTAGCCACCTGTGCGCTCAGATTGCAGGCTAGTGTCTCCACAGTCAGCTAGAATCTTAATTTTTTCCCCAAGAAATCTAACATTTAAAGCATACTGTAATGTGTGGTACCCAGTACATTTAAAAGTATTCAGGAATGTGGGCTAATCTATGTGGTAGAATAATTCATTAGCACATGCAAGGCTCTGAATTCAATTTCAGGCACTGGAAAACACAGTCAACTGAAAAACCTGTCTGCACACACTATTTCACTATTCCTGTTTGTCTAGGTTTAGTGAAAAAGAACTGAAAATTGTGTCTTAAGTGACTCCAGGGAAAGAAGTGTAATTTCTTTATAGAAAGAACTTTTAGTGCATGAACTCCGGGGACTAGTTCAACTTACATGGCTTCTAGCATGCTTTGTCCATGGCATGTTTTCAAAGATAAGCTTTCAAATCTATTTGGGAAAAAATGGTGATAATGGTAACTAAGAGCTTTTTTACCTATAACCTGGCCAAACCCATTGGGAGTCTGCCACAAAATAATCCACAATGCCCCAGGAACTACTGGTGACTGGTTTGAGACCTCTGACACATTCCCAAGTGCCGTGGCCCTCTTTTCTTCAGTGCTTTCCTGGGTCCCTGTCTCACATCCTGCCAAAAATGTCCTAATACCTAAAGGTTGTTCATAATGATAGGAGACTGCTAGAGGCGATTTTCTTTCTCACCCTTAACAGTTTGCACTCGGAAAGTCTCTAGTGACTTTTCTCTTACTTCATGTGTTTTCACACTACGCTAAGCACTTGATACTTGCTATTGAGTTATGGAATCTAAAACCATAAACGTGAAGTCTTTTGCTTGCATGATGGTGAGGTGCAATCTCCTGTGTTTCTACTTTTGCTTATTTCTATTGTTCTGCCTCTCTTTGCAGTCTTCTTCCCTGTGCAGTGACCCTCTGGGGACATCGAGTAAGAACAGGGTTAGTACTTTCGAGGAGCATGTGGCTGTCACAGCTGCCCTTGCCTTTCTTTAGGTTTAATTAGTGCACTTATTCCATAGGCCTCCTCTGCTGCAAATTCTGGTCTGCTGAGAAGTGCCAGCCTGGTGTGTATTTCCTTCTTGCAGTGTGTGCTCTGTGGTAGGGCCGCTGCCATGGCGCTGACTAAGCTGTGTGGCCTTTCTGCCACATGTTCTGCAGAGTACGCTGCCTGTGCTTAGGTTACAAAACTCAGGATGTGAAAAAACAATTCTGTTCTCTTTGCCAACATTGAAATGGATGACTTCTGGTAGCTTATGTTTAAGAATCT
Source organism: Arvicola amphibius (assembly GCF_903992535.2). Taxonomy (NCBI): domain Eukaryota; kingdom Metazoa; phylum Chordata; class Mammalia; order Rodentia; family Cricetidae; genus Arvicola; species Arvicola amphibius. The sequence continues at coordinate 176,939,323 of NC_052049.1, forward strand.
GTTTTCTGCAAGGAGGTAAACTCCCTGGGTTCTACCATCTTCACTTAGTTTTCTTTGGTATGGTTATGACCCTGGGCTGTGGCAATCAAAAGTTTACTAAATAAGCCAAATTTAAAGCATAACCAGTAGCTTAGTGTGTGTGGCTGTTGGTGCTTCCAGCCATTTGATGTTCTGTAGCCAGTTTCCAAAGACTGGAACCCAGAGTGCTTATTCCTGTTCACTTTCCCGCTGTTTGCTCTTTTAAGAGAATAAATTAATTAATATTAGCTTCCTCATGTTATAAAATGAGGGCAAAAGAAAAATACTGTAGTGTTTTTGTTAATCCAAGTATATTGTTGAAGTTACAATGAAAATGATACAGCAAATAAATATAACATACCATCCTCAAACATTTTTTGAATTATGAACTGCCAACTAATAAAGGTATTTTCAAAATAACTCCAGTGCTAAATAAGTAAATAATTATTCTTTTGTTCTTCAGGCATCATTGTCTGGTGGTGGATTATATAACCCTTATGGTTCTCGAACTGTAAGTGTAAATGGGAGGGGGTGACCACAGGAAGGGGCAGGAGTCATTTAGTCTGGCCCATTCATTCAGCCAGCTGTGAGATGGTGACTATTTGGAGATCAGGAGTGACATATGAGGGGAGTCTTAGGGAAAGTCTCTGGGCATCTCCTCCGCTTTTGAGGGTGGGTGTGAGGTGGCGTGCCAGACAAGGCAAAGCAGCTGTTTTTACTTGGGCACCAGAGTCAAGTTAAGAGTAGGGCCACTGTATTCCCAGCAGAAAAACGGAGCTGGTCGTTGTTGTAAAGCCTTTCTTCTTGGAAATTTTATAGCCATCTGAATACAGTTACTACTCATCGAGAGCAAGTTCCTCCCGAAGCAGTCCTGTGGTGAGCTCGCCAGCTTCTTTGCACACTTGAGGAATGTTTAGTTGCTCTGCATTCCACTTTAGAATAGAGTGGTGTGTTTCACCATCTTGTGCATGGATTATGTGTTCCCAAGTCCATAAAAACCAACTACTAATATGTGCTAATTGACTGCTTTTGTGTGGACCCAAGTAATTTCTTAACTGAGTCTGGAATCGAGGCCTCTGGACAGGCTTAAAGTTTTTGTATTGTCATTTATGTGAAACACTTTGCTAATTCCTGTTGGGTGTGCTGTTCTGGCTATCCCTGTGTATGTTCCTGCATTACCTTTTCTGTCTGTGGAGTGGTGGGAGAAGTAAAACAAATCAGTTCTAAAGCTTGTTATGTACGCCTGCTACTCTTTCTAGAACAGTACATTTATTTTGCAGTTTATAAGGTAAGTAATATTAGTAAAGGACAAGTCCAGAGTATAGCTCCCCAGACAAACCCTTACATGTAACCTGTGCACATACATGCTTTCAGAGATGTTCTGGACATGTATGAGTGCTTTTCATTTTGACCATAAATGGCTTCCTTTTTAGTATGTGTTACTTCTCCATGTTTTCTTAAAGTATCTTTCTGTGTCAGTGCATACAGATTTATAGTATTCCTTTTTGCCATTATCATCATCATCACCATCTTAGACAAGCTATGCCCACCTTTTCAATTATTTTCTCTTTGAGATAATTTTGTATTATCAAATCTTTAGTATCAGCATGCTATCACATGAATATATAGATGTTAATTTTAAAAATTATTTTACTATTGATGGTCATTTAGATGGTTAGACATTTTCTATGTGTACTCATGAGCTTTGCATGCACAAATGGAGGTCAGAGCTCAAAGTCTGGTATCTGTCTATTACTCCTCTCTACCTTATTTGTTTAGACAAAGTCTTCTTAACCTAGAGATCACTGTTTTGGCTAGACTGTCAGGCCAGGGAGCCCCTGAGAGCCACTGTCCCCCCAGTGTGTACATTACCAGGCCTGGCTTTTACATGGGTGCTGGAAGTACACATTAAAGCTTCATGGTGGCATAGCCTCTCCCTAGCCCTGTGATGAACATTCTTACACATGTTCTCTGCCCCTGTCTTTCCTTTCCTTTCACACCCATACACATGAACAGAGAGTACATTTACATGAATATATCTGTAAGACAAATATGTATCAGGAAATGTTAGGAATATAAGAGCATATACATTTTTAAAAGATTAGTTTTGTTTTATGCGTATAAATGTTCTGCCTTCATATACATGTTTGTACTATATGCAAGTCTGTGTCCGCAAAGGCTTGAAAAGGATTTTGTATCCTGGAACTGTACTTACAGGAGATTGTGAGCTACCATGTGGCTGTGGGAACCAAACCCATGTCCTTTGCAAGAGCAGCAAATGATATGTACTGCTGAATCATCTCTCCAGCCCCTCCCAGTTTTTAAGGCAGGGTTTTCCTATGTAGCTCTGGAGAGTCTGGAACTCGCTCTGTAGACTAAACTGACCTCGAACTCACAGAAATCTGGCTGCCTCTGCCTTCTGAGTGCTAGGATTAAAGGTGTGGATCACCATGCTCAGAGTGTATGTGTTTTAATTTTGCTATATCTGACCATGTTGACGACTAAAAAGACTGTACTCATTTACATTTCCAAAGTAAATGATTACTTTCGGTGTACTAGCTTGTTATCCTTACAGATTATACCAAACTGGAAAAATTAATCATTATCAGGGAAAAGAAGAGTTCTGTGGGCTTTTACATTTAAAACATTTGTAGTTCTGCACTCCAGAACAGCAGTTCTCAGAGATCCACCCTTGTACTTAATAGACACTAACATGGGTGTATTTAGGGCATAAGGGCTTTGTTTACTCTTATCCCACTGTGGACTCAAAATTCTACTTGGCAGTTTTCAGACCAGGTGACATTTTTAATATGTCAAATGTAGTGTTCCCATCCAAAAATTTTTGATAATGTATTTTCAAAAACACAACAGTACAGGTTCTTGCTCTTGTGAGTTGACTAGATTCTGTTTCATTTGCATTTGGGTTCAGAATTACTACCTTAGTGATGCCAAAATGGTATCTTAGTGACATCAGAATGGGCTACACTAGTAGGCCGAAGGTGGGCTCTGCCAGTGGAGTGGGAAGAACACAGTCCTGTGAAGGGACAATAATACCATCTCAGCCAACTGCGGAGGAATGAGGACCAGGAAATAAGTCACTGCCTGAGGACTTTGTTGGTAGGAACTTCTTTGACATATGTTATTTCATTTTAAAACATTTTTTTCTTTCTCAAATTGAAATCATAAGTATATTTATTGACATCTCAAGGGACTTCACAGATCTGCAAGTCTAAAAATACCATGACCTCCCTAGCTGATTTTGTCTAGTTTACTCATACCCTCACCAGTGTTTAATGTTAATAAAAGAGAGTTTTTGCTTTATTCTCTGTGCTTTTGGGAAGTATCTTGACTTGTAGTAATACTTCATTATACCTTATAGCAGCTTATCTCTTTTAACGGAGTGCAGTGGCTCATGTCAATTACAGTGTGTAATAGAGTGGCCTTCTAAAACTCTCCCACAGTGTTTGTAGTCTACGAGACTAGTAGAGAAACTGAATCTTTTTCACTTTCTGTAGTCTATCGACGATGACACCGCAAGCATTGTGTCTTCTGATCGTGCCAGTCGTGGGCGAAGGGACAGTGTGGTGAGCATGGTCTGCATGAAAACAATTACAGCTGTTACAGGAGAGTAGTGTATGATTATGTGACATTTACTGCAAAGTGAAGTTTGTATTTTCCTCAAATAGAATTTATGTGCACAGTTTGCTTTGCCATGTTGTCGAGAATGACTCACGAGTCTCAGGCACAAATCGTTTACTGAAAACTTTCACCTTATCTTGTTAGAGGGAGGGCCTGCTTGTTCATTCCAGCCACCCGGCTAGCCTAGCCCCACAATAACCACACAGAAGCTGTTTTAGTTAAAACATTGCTTGGCCCATTAGCTCTAGTTTCTCATTGGCTAACTCATATTAATTTAACCCATTTCTATTCATCTGTATATTGCCACGTGGCAGTGGCTTACTGGCAAAGATTTGGCATGTCTGATTCTGGCGGCTCCATTGCTCCTCCCCTGACTTCGCCCTTCTTCCTCCCAGCATACAGCCTAGCTTTCCCTGCCTAGTTCTGTTCTTCCCTGCCATAGGCTCAAAACAGTTCTTTGTTCAATTCAACCAATAGAAGCAACACATAGACGGAAGGACCTCCCACACCATTATCTGTTGTTTTTTATGCACACATTTTATCTGCTTATTTTCCAAAATGAGCCTCTCAAGCAAGAGTCACACTTGCACCATCATACAGTACTCGTGTGTGAGACTGTGACGTCGTCACCTGTCAGTGGCAAGATTGAAAAACATCAATTCAGACATTTCACCCAGTTAATCATTGTGGACATGGTAGTACTTCATGCTATTCTTTAGTGACGCTGCAAATGTCGCAGGGTGACGTTTTTGTTCTCCATAAGGAACTGATGTGGAAATTAGAGGACTGGGTGTCAGCGTGAAGCCAGAATAAAGAGACCTATGAAGCTGTAATTCCTTCCAAAAGCGGTACAAACTCAATGTGCGCGGTTGTAAACCAAAGTTTTCATAAAGGGAGCGCCATATGTTTGTGTGAGATAAATTCATCTGATTAAAGCATTTTTTTTGGTTCCTTAGCCAACCAGATAATATTCATACTTATGGCCAAAGGAGAAATAAAAGTCATAACACCTTGGAAGCAGTGGAAATAGGGACTTAATAGTGATGGGCTTGCCTCAACCTCAATATAACCTGTTAGTTGTTTCTGTCCAGTGGAGATGGCTGTCTTCTCTGTTGTTAGACTTACTACCTGTACTCAGTGAGTGACTCTGAATGACACCTTTCAAACCTCTAAGGTAGTAGGTGCTAATCATATTATATGTAATCAAGTTGTAAAGAATAAAAATATCATTGCTTGATTTTGTTAGCCATTGGCAGACATCTTGTTCCCATGGATGAGTTTCCTGGTGAGGAATTTTAGAGCAAGGCAGACAAACACTTTGAGTTAAGAATGACTGATGAGTGGGTGCAGTCGTTCGACTATGAAGTGCCTTTATGTCTGTGGCAGTGTTCAAATACCAGGAGTGATTTGTTTAACCAAGGACAGAGCTCTGACGTTACGGAACTTATGTTCTAGGAAAAGACAGAAATAAACTAGTAAGGAAAGAACACAAAAGGAAGACAGTTTAGGGTGTGAAGAAAAGAGCAGGGAACTGTGACAGAGGACCTTGAGGTGGGTATGTCAGAGTGACCCTTGGAAGAGTGCTCAGAGACAGTGACTTCTGATAGGAGAGGCTCAGCTGTTTGAGTGGCAAGAGAGGGGCCTTTACAGGTCAGTTTTTTTCATTATTTTGTCCAACAGTTCCTGATATGACATGTGAAAAGGAAGAAATTATTGCAGAAATTGGGTATTGCCAGAGTTGATAACTATAAAGAATTATAATAGTATAAAATATAGTAGAGATTTGATAGTGGCCTGAACACTGCCCTCACCAGTCAAAGGTTCCCAGTGCTTCAGTGTGGAAGGTGTGCTTGTCATGAGCTCTGGCAGAAAATGGTCTGTAGCATAGACTTGCACTTGTACTGTTGAAAGAACTTACTCTAGGGAGCTGTGACTTCATTTATTCATTCATTCAATGACTTCAATCATTCATTAATACCTCTATTTTACTTTTTGAAATAGGTCAGTTGTAAAAGTTTCCTCATTTCATGATACTTTATCAAACATCAGATTAAGACAGGCACACAACTTTCCAGTTAGCTAGTGTTCTTTTTCTCCTTTCTGACTTTTAAAGTGTTTCATTTTCTCTGACTGAAAGGTCTCTGCTGCTGATTATTTTAGTCGCTCCAATCGTAGGGGGAGTGTTGTCTCTGAGGTGGATGACGCCGGCATCTCAGACTTGACCAGCGTGAGTGTATTGCATGGGTCATTGTGTTGCCCCAGGCATGCGACTAACTGCTTATGTAGTAACTTTTTAAAATTAGGAATTTAATTAACTCCTTAGACATATTTACTTGAGCATATTAACATGAACATAATTATTTTGGGATATATTTGTTAAAATGTTCTTTAAAATCCCTCTTTCTTTTACCCTTTGGAATTCCCTCATTAGCATCTTCAATGATTCCTAATATCATCCTAATTTTGTTTCGTATGTTTTTTACTATTCTTTTTATCTGAATTATTTTAGAGTCAATCCATTCCCATCATGTCATTTCCTAACAGGTAGCTGATATGCATACCTAACCCTACACCTAAGGAAATAAACAAGTAGTTTCCTAACACCACCCTTGGCCCATATTCAGGTGCTTCTGGTCTACTTTTTGCCCCCTGCTTGGTTTTGATAAGCCTATAAAGTGTTAGATTTTAAAAGCTGGATAATAAAGTACGCAGCTTGGCAAAATGCCCCATTTTCAGTAACCAGAAAGGAACTGAAGAGATTTTAAAGTGGACTCTGGCATTGGTCTGAGGCACCCTTCCTAGGGATTTGGGGACTGAGTGGAAGTCGAGTGTCCATGGGGACACCTCTGGGTACTCCACTCTTCATGTACTTTGTGACCTGCCTGCTGAGCTCATCTCTCTAGCCCCTCCTCACCTGGCTTGGCATCTTGCAGACAAGTCCTGTTCTGATTGCCCAGCACTGTGAAGGGATTTCTCTCTGGTTATGCAGAAATCATTTTTTATTAGCACTTCACTTATGGTATGAAGTAGCAATTTTCAAATTATTTCAATCCTAGAAAATAATCTTAATTATTTTAATTGCAGTTCTAATTATTCCACGTTACTAACTTAAATCTGGCCATATAGCAAGAGTTTTGCTGTGGATTGAACCAAGGACTTTGTCTATGATGAAATTAGGAACTGGCTTCCCAGTTATCTGAGATGTTGCATATTTTATTAACCTGCTTAGTAACCTCTTTTTACTTTTTAAAACATTTTCCTTTATTTTGTGTATGTTTGTCTATGTGAGCATATGGCAGGGAGCACATGTGTAGGTCAGGAGAGCAAGTGCCCTTTACCTGCTGAGCCATCTCATTGGTCCATTGGTACCTGCTTTTTTTCAGTTATAATTGAATTTACTATATAGATCTATTTTCTTGGTGGCTAGTTTTCTGTCAACCTCACAAATCATCATGCCTGAATTAGTGGTCAAAGCCTTTGTACATTGAGTTCTTGGCAGTTTGCTTTAATAATTATGTAGACATGAAGAACATTACAGTTTGTCTCTTACTGCCTCTATTAATTAAATACCTCTTTAATGTAAGCATAAAAGATTGTTTAGAACAGAGCTTTTAAAGTCTTCCTGTTATTTTATAGCCTGAGAGCCATTGCCTTTTGTATTTTTAAATACCTATAATTTTGCTTTTTGATAATTTTTTTTTTTTTTTGGCAGGGTTTCTTTGTGTAATAGTCTTAGCTGCCCTGGAACTAGCTCTTATAGATCAGGCTGGCCTCGAACTAACAGAGATCAACCTGCCTCTGCCTCTCTAGTGCTGGAGTTAAAGGTGTGCACCACCACTGTCTTCTAAACAGGGGACTTTCTCTAAATTGAAAAGCATGTGCTTTAGTTCACCTCACTGAAGCAGGTGAAAGGGAGTTTGTATTGGTTGATCTTCCACGTTCCCAGCTCTGCCTTTGCAAGATGTTTTCTAACTGCCATGTTGTGGACCCACTGTCTGCTCACATGGTGATAATCCTGGATCCAGGAGGTACTGGAGAAAGATGCCAGCCAGTTGTACAAGACTACAGGATTCATATGCTGTAACTTGCTGTGTTGCTCTGTAGGCAGGCTAGCATAAAGGAAAAGAGTCTAAATGTGTGCTTACTGCTCATTGCACTTGTTTTTTTGAAAGAAATCCTTAGCCAGATTCACTTCAGGAAATCATTAAATCCACCTTTCTCTTCCCTTTTCTGGTTATGATCAGATCCACTTCCTGTATTTTGTTTCTCATTAAAGAAGTTTTAGATAACCTTGTCATTATTAGCATTATTAGGTTGAGCTTTCTTGATACAAAAATTCAAAATTCATAATGTTTTAAAATCTAAGTTTTTATGTACCTTTGTTGTGCTATATAAGCTAGGTTGTAGCCAAAATTATATATATATATATATACATATACATATACATATACATATATATATATAGTTATGTGTATAGAGTTTGAAATGTAGATGCATTCTATTTTAGAGTGGGTACTAAGATATCTTAGTGTGTATATATGGTTATTTCCATAGCTGGAAAAAAATCCTAAATTTGAAACACTTCTTTTACCAAGTATGTCAAATGAAGGATATTTAATAGAAGTTAATGGATAATTGAAATCTAATGGATACATTTAACAAACTACACTGTAAATACTTTATTTAGAGTATGCTTTTATACCTTAAGTGTGATTAAACTTTATTGCATTTAAAAATCCTTTTCAAGATCTGGCAGGTACTTTCAGTCATTTATTATAGACATTAGCTTGTCATTGCAATACACCTACGTAGACTCGGCCTCAGTGAGACTGAGGGAGTCTTTGGCCAAGTCACTGCAGTCAACATAATTGGACTGCGGCATGACTGCTTTATGCTGGCTTACCAATTCCTGAGGTTTGGCGCATGATCAGTTTGTTTTGCGACAGATGGGATCTGTTAGAATACAGTGAACACGATAGAGTCAGCATTGTGGAGGCATCAGTGACGCAGCCTCTGAAATGTAAGATTATTCCGGCGGTGGTCTAGTAAAGTGGGTGAGTTCGGGGTCATTTTTTTAAAAATGTGATATGAAGAAGGGTTTCAGATGGACTTGATTAGTTTAATTTTGAATATGTCTCTTCTTGTTAACCTATTAGCAGAAAAGAATTAGAAAATACTTATGAAAATAAGGTAGTTTATGAAGATACACTTTTTTACTTTGGACGGCTCTAACTGCTGGGCAGTGCCGCTTGAGAGGGGTTCTTCCTCACTTAGAGCAGAAAGTGACAGGATTGAAACCCCAGCTGTCATTGCCTGCTTGCTGCAATACATTTTGTGCTTTTTAAAGTAAGTCCAAATATAAATTAAAATGATTACCTTTTGAAAGTATTACAGCAAGAAATGAAACATCAAAACCCAGCCTTTATATCTCTGATAAATGTACTAATTAAGTAAAAGGTCTCTATTTAAACATGATAACTGGGTAATAAAACATATGCTAGAAACTTTCACATTTGAGAAAGTTGGGTTAAAGTCGGTCTGAGCAAAGGCAGAAATGTTTCCTCTTTTAGTAATTAAGCTAAAGAAGGTTTTCAAAGCACCTTTCTGTGTTGGGCTGTGAAGGTTGATCACAGAGTTCAGGGTTTGGGAATATTTTATCTTCATTTATTTTTAAGTTTCCATGCCACTTTCCCGCCATAGCTAAAAGCATAAGCAAGTAAAGATGGATACTGGAGTTGATGAACACATTCAGATCCAGCCGGCACAGCTAGGAAGTGCTCAGCCTCCAGCCAAGCTTCCCACCTCTGAATTTTCCCCGTAGTTCTAGGTAGAATTTTGGAATGGATCTTTAAGGAACCTTGCTTCTTGAAGCTGGTCTGAGAAGCCAGGTTAGTCTGGAAGCCTGTGAGTACAGGTGGGTGGAGTGGATCCTGAGCCCTTCCACACTAGGTGCTGTTCCTTGTTCGAGTGCAGAGAAGGATATGCAGACACAGGGCTTGCTTGCTAGAGATCAGATAACAAATGGATCCGCCTCACAGTGCCGGGGAGAAGAAATGCTATGAAGAAAATGAAGTATTTTTAAAACTTTGAGGCTTGGGGAAAAGAAGATGAACAATGTGTCTGCGGCAGTGTTGTTAAGATTTCCAGAGACTTGGGGTTGGCTGTTCTTGGCAGAGCAGGGTCTGGTGGGGAGAAAGGCCGATTTCTTACCCCCTTTTGTACTACTTGAGTTTGCTCTGTGTGTAAGGAAACATATGTTTATATAACCTGCTTTTGGCATTAAATAGTTTTATGCATGCATTCTGTGTGTTAATATTTAAACCATTTTTATAGGGCTGGAGAGATGGCTCAGAGGTTAAGCGCACCAGCTGCTCTTCCAGAAGTCTGGTGTTCAATTCCCAGCAACCACATGGTGGCTCACAGCCATCGTTAGAGGGATCTGATGCCCTCTTCTGGTGTAAAGGCATGCGTACAGTTAGCACACTCATACATAAAATAAATAATCTTAAAAAAAGAAAAGTCTTTAAAAAAAACCATTTTTGTATTGATAGTTTCTCTGCTTATATTGAGCTTTGTATGCAGTTTTCTTTAATGTATTTATTAAATACCATGAAAAGAAAAATCTGTCTAAAGAATCTAAAATTTTGAATCCATGTATCTTGCTTCCAACCTATATTCTTTAGGATATGAACTAAAAATTCTCGACATTTTGTTATAACTTTTATTTCAGTTTTATTGTGTTTACTTTTGATTCCACACATCACTGAACTTAGAAAACCCCGTTGAGATTGTTCATCTCTCCACAAAATAAGAGTCAGCACGCTGAACATCTTCTTGATCTTCCTATCTCTCTTTTTTTCTAGTTGGATGAAAAATCAGACAAACAGTATGCTGAAAATTACACAAGAGTGAGTATAAAATTCTTGATGGGATGGAGCTCTCAAGGTCAGCTTCCTATGACTCGTTCATTTTGTTCAGTATAATTGGCCAATGGAGCTGCTCTTCCCATCGTCTGTTTCCTGTGCTTGACCCTTCAAATTCCTCCAGCCTTAGATCATGTGAAAGCCCTGGGAAGAGAGAAGCCACGTCTTATTTCACAGGACGTCATCCCTAAAGCTCTTGGCTACTCCTTTGATTCCCACTCTAAAAACTGATATTGAAAAGCCATTAAACATGGAAATGAAGTATCTAGGAATGAACCAACAAACCCATAGCTTTGATTTTTTTCCTTATAGATAACTCACTTCTCTAAGAAAAGTAGAACTCCCTTGTAGAAGAGTGCCTCTGTAGTAAAGTTTCTGTTTTCTAAACAGTTTTTACGAAACCAGGGAAATGATCTACTGTGTTAAATTTTATAATGTGAAGCAAAACTATAAGTCTATGCAGTTATAATTTTTTAAGCCACACTCTAGAACAAAACATTATTGACCCAAATAACCAACACATTTCAACATAGAATCAGTGTAGATGTTGTGTTTTGTGATGTTTGAGTCAGGGTCCTAGTATATAACCCTGACTTCTGCCTCAGCCTACTGCTGGAATTACAGAACTGCACCTCTGTACTCCACTTAAAATTATTATGATGTACTTTGTTCCCTCTTCCTTCTGCAACAAGCCCTCAAAATTTGTGCATATTTTATACTTAAATCTCATTTGGACTCAATAAATTTCAGGTGATTTCTTTTGACTTACAAGTATTCCAGGTAGCACAGATCTCTGCTATTTATTAGTCAAGAGTGTGGTTTTGGAGAGAACAGTCTAAACTTACAGCGGTGTGCGCTGTTCTTCTCTTGCTCTTGGCTACAAATAGGTTCATCTTTCTCGGCAAAGATGAAATGCTTAAGCAATGTTAGGAGCGAAAGTAGGGAAGTGCTAATTAGACATTAGTTATGAATTTCTAAAACAACTCTAAATTAACCTGGCAGCTCACCTGAGTGGTGTTTGAATGGGACAAAGCCTAGAATACAAAAGCTTGTATAAAATTACTTTCACCTATGAATTTTGAATTTTAGATTCTGATAGTGTTTGAGGTAATGAAATGGTACTTGGTATAACTAGCCCCTCTTCTCTCTGCAGACCCATCTAGGCTGACAGTGTGAACTGCTCCTAGTGGTCTTCTTGACTGTGTTGTTAGAATGTTCATCTGAAGCTCACCTGCTCCCACCACTCTGCCCAGGTTCAGTCTTCACAGCAAACGGTTTTAAAGAACAGCTCACAGTGTCACTGTCTCTCTTTTTCAGCCTTCATCTCGAAATTCTGCCTCAGCTACGACACCTCTAAGTGGAAACTCATCCAGACGGGGCAGCGGGGACACCAGCAGCTTAATAGACCCAGACACCTCGTTAAGTGAACTGCGGGTAAACCATAGTTTGTCTGCCTTGGCAAAGCAGCTTTGGTTTCTTTGTAGTTCATGGAGCTTTTAACACTTAATGTGACTTATGAGGAAAAAATAGAGTTTCTGTAAAGGCCTGGTCATCACAGCTCAACATCCCACTTGGATGTTTCAGAGCGGAAAGCAAGGGATTAGATCATTCTTTCTTTAGTTATCTTTCCTGAAGATGTGATGACATTGGAATGGATTCAGTCAATGACAAACAGTTATGCAATATATATGAAAGTAATTCTTTAAGAAGACCACCTTGCCATGTTTTAATTGGAAAATTATTAGCCTTTGACTATGGAAATTATTAGCCTTTTGAGCTATTATCATATTAGGTACTTAAATATAGTTTCTTAGTATTTCATACTAAGGTATAATATTTGGTCAACAGAAATGCCTGAGCTAGTAGTAAGTTTACTTGATCCATTAGTTACATTTCCATCCTTATTATTTGGAAGATGAGAATGTACCAAAAATTATGTTGATTGTCTTATTTGCTGATTCTATTCTGAGTAATAGATCAAGACTTGTGAGAAAAACTGCAGTCACCTACCCACTCACTCGCTCTCATGTTTGTGAACACTTGGCAGTGGAAATGTAAACAATCATGTTCTGCCCTTCAGGAGATCACTATTCACTGAAAAGATTCGAACTAGACAGTGATACCAAGAACAGGATAAGTTAGTTCAGAAAGACATTGTGTAAATTTGACTAGGAACAGAGAGAGCACAAGACTTTTCAGAGAAGCAAGTTCAGAGCTAAGTCTTGAAGGAAGAATAAAAATAAAGCAAGGAAACTGGAGGGGATTCTCTCTTGAATGAATTCAGAGAACTTGAGGGTTATTGGCATAGAAGACTTAGAGAGTTTAGGGTAACAAAGAAGGAGGAATTGCTCGTGAAAGAAAGTAGGGAGTGGGGGTGAGATGGGGCTCTGGGGGTACAAATCACAATTTCCTGCATTGGATAGGAGAGCAGTATGATTTGATTTGCAATCTTAAGAGTAACTCTAGCCACAGTCCTGAGGGAGCATTAGATGACAGGAGAACATAACCCAGGGCTTGAACAGTGAGGAAGGAAGAAGTGGACAAGTGAAAACTTCAGGGGAGGGAATGCAAGCAGGTGGCCCTGAGGTGACTTTGCAACACTAGGATTAGGATGGGCAGTCAGTCAAGAGAGATGGAAGATCAAACAGGTATCTGCTTTGTTTATTTTCTTTCCTTTTCTTTTTGTAAAAGTAAGGTTTCTTATATTTCTGTGGGTTTGCTTGAGCAGGTGGGAAGGGAGGCTGAGTTGAGTGAGAGCAGGCTTACCTGGAGGGCTTGCCTGTGGCCATTCCATTCCACTGCCTCGGAGCACAGGAGGCTCACTGTGGCCTGGCGGGCGCCTGTCTGTGAGAGTGCAGGGCGGTGGATAATGAGGAGTTGTAGAGCTGGCAGGCAGGAGAGTCGGTGGGGTGGCATCTATGCCTTGGGAGATTCCAGTGTTCTTTGAGCTATTGATCAGAGTTTAAATAAGGAAAAGTCTTGCTTTAGGGGCTGCATTCTCATGGGACAGAAGGACACTGAAATACCTTCTTCCAGTCTTGGCCTTAGGTTGCTCTTTTCGTAGACTTAGCCTTTACCTTTTTCCCTTGAAAGAATAATCTCTGAGAAAGAAATGAGCTTTTGGGTCCTAGTGCCTGACTCCTGATGGACCCCTAGGAAAATGCTTGTTGAATGGATCAGTGAGTGCAAGGCCGGCTCACCTACCACAGAGGGGAAGCACAGAACAAGATGGTCTCCAACAGTCCATTCTGCTGCCATTGCTGCACTCAGAGTCCTGTTGCAGTTATAGCCTACTTGACTCTACATGACATGATTGGCCTTAAGAAATAATATTTTCCATTTAAAAGTTGGCTTATTTTTTTAAAGAAGAATTTATGGAAACATTTGGAGCAGATGTTCTTTTCATCACTTAAAGATATCCTCTGAATAGAATTTACCCCTGGAAATTGTTTTCTTGTGTTTAATTTCCTTCTCTTTCTCCCAAATTAATATGCTCAGTAGCTAAATGATTTAAAAGTAACATAGTTTTTATACTGTATTATGTTTTTTAAAACTTATGCATGAAGAATAAAATTTGTTTTCAATTAATTTACTATGTATTTACCAGTTGTAAGTGAAGTATTACACTAAAATATTTGTGATTTATAAAATTAAAAAACATTTTTAAAATGTTAGAATATATATATACATGTGTATATATATATATATATATATATATATTGCCATGTCTGTATATCTATATCTCCATTTTCTAGTGCTATTTTCAAAGAATTCAGTGTCAAGGAAGTATTGATACTAGATTGATTTCTCTGGTTCCAATGTCATCTGAAGGATTTGCCTCTTGCAGTGGTTTGGGAATGGGGATGGTGTTCTCATTTTTATGTTTGAATTTTTCTAGTTTTAGTCGAACTAAGTTGTATTTCCATTTGATTACTTTGAGTTTTAAGATATATTTTGCGATGGTTCCTTCTTATGTCCTGCAGGACATCTATGACCTGAAGGACCAGATACATGATGTAGAAGGGAGATACATGCAGGGACTTAAGGAACTGAAGGTACAGGGCTCCTCGTAGCCCACGCATGCTCTGTATGCAGAAGTGTTGGTAATTGTGGTTCCAGAGTCCATTAACCTGCTGCTCATGGCTTTACTAACAGTGTGTGTCCTTCCAGCATGTGCCTAACCGGCAGTACACAGGACAGGGAAGCTGCAGTCTGGGCTGATGTTTAGATGTCAGTGTAGGTTTCGGGGAAAGTTGGAGCAGAAGATACTATAACTTGTACTTTTATTATTTTGAGACAGGGACTCTGTATAGCCCAGGCTGGTCTTAAACTTTGGTCCTCTTGCCTTGGCCTCAGTGCTGGGATTCTAAATGTGTGCTGCCACAGCCAGCTCGTTACAGTTTTTATGACTTATAAAATTTTAGTTGTCTCTTGGGTCTTAACCATACAACATTAAACAAACATCTAAAATATTCTAAGGATATTTTTTACTGAGAACTGGACCTTGAAAGTCTTCCCAGCTCAATGAAAGCATTACCTGATTCTGTCACCAAGTCCAGTCAGTCTTAGAGGTGAGGAAGCCTTAAAGAAGAGACCTAA
This sequence comes from Arvicola amphibius, assembly GCF_903992535.2. Lineage (NCBI taxonomy): Eukaryota > Metazoa > Chordata > Mammalia > Rodentia > Cricetidae > Arvicola > Arvicola amphibius. The sequence continues at coordinate 176,954,502 of NC_052049.1, forward strand.
AGGCATGCGAACTGATTTTTTTCTTACCCGTACGTAAGTTAAGAATATTTATATTAGTGTGTTAAAGAACTCAGAGCTGGCAAGGTGGTTCCGTGAGTGAAGTGCCTTGCCACTGAGCCTGATGTCCTGAGTTGGATCCCTGGGACCCAAAGGTAGAAGGAGAGAACTGCCACCAGCAAGTTGTCCTCTACTTCCACATGTGCACCCTGGCATTTGTGTATATGCACACACACACACACACACACATACACACACACATACACACACACATACACACACATGTACACAATATGTAATTTAAAAATTAAGAGATCTAATCTTAAAAAAATAATTTGGAGGTCAGTTTGAATGGCCTGTATCTCTTCCCCACAAGGATGTCTGTACTTGAAGTATAAATGTGTCAGGCGGTCGGTCATTTGATTATGCGTCCCACCCCATGTTTCAGTATATAGTTCAAGCTGGATATTGTGAAGAAACCTGAGGTCTCATTAAACATGACAGGTGTTAGATACAAACACCAGCAAGCCTCTAGAGGAGCGAATGCAAGGCACTCTGACAGGTGACTCAGCACAGCCACATGTTACCAAAAAGGATGAGAGTCCCTCCCATGAGGTGTGCCCTTGGGAGCCTGAGGTGAGCTGTCAGTAAACATCAGGAAAACTCAATCAGTTAATGGGCCCATTTATTTTTACTAATCTAAATCTTAAGGTTTAATCCCCCCTTTAGGGCTTAGTGGTATAACTTACATCTTGCATCAAGGAAACAAATCTGGTATATTAGATACATATATACTTTCTTAATGTCTTATACAACAGCACAGCCAGACAGCGATCACGTGATTCAGAGGAATTGCTAACTTTTTTGTTGTTGTTTATTTTATTTAAAACATTTTCCTCTTATTTTATATTATAATTTATTAAATACCTTGAATAAAAGTGCCAACAAATTTGAAATTTGAACAGGTAAGATGCCGTCTCTTAATTCTTTTCTGTGAATGATTGAACTTGACTTTAGATTTCTATTTATCCTTGAAATGATTCATTTAATTGGAAAAATTGCAACAAAAATGTATCTGGTTGGTGACTGACCATGGTGTTGTGGCATATCCTACTAAAAAGGGCTGTTGCTTTACAACTTATAATGTTGTTCATGATTATTATGTTTACTTTTGGAGTATTTTCCCTAGATTCACTGCCACCCTTCCTTTAATAAGGAGTGTTATAATGTTTTCCCCATGCCATAGAATAACCTGATAGTATGCACTATTGCTCAGAAAACAGTAAAATAGTATTAAAAAGGATAAATAATATAAACATCTTTGATGATTTTATAAAGGACTAAACCTATTTTAAAAACTATTAAAAATAATACTTTATTGAATTTTAAAACAGAATTATAGAGATTCACAAAATAACACAGTGTACCTGTTTTTAGTGAGTACAAGCTTTTCATGACATTGAAAAGGTAGGAAGCTGTTCTGCGATGCTTCACTATTGGCCATTCAGTTCTTTATTAGAGCCATCAAGTGTTTTAGACAGGCAAAGAATCACAGCTTCACAGATAAACAAATGCAGCATAAACAAAAGTCACACACTTTAAAATAATATTCCCCAACAGGAAGTTGTGGAACAGAATGTATGTATATAGTTTATATTAAAATAGGCAAGAGGGTGTGTGTACCCATGAGAACAGGAAACAGCCTGACTTATGGCATTGCTGCCTCTGCTTGGAGTATGGGCAAGGAAGAAGTTTGCTTTATAATCTTTTTCTCCCCATAAAAATCTTACCACCTTTTTTGCTTAGGTATTTTTAAGAGTAGTTTTTAATTGGTAGTTAACATTTCAGAATTATTAGATTATTAAAACCTAGTGTTACATTAACTTTCTCTGGGGACGCTTAGTGCAACTGGTCTACTCACCTCAGATAGCACAACAGCAGCAGCCCAGCATACTTCCAGGGACATGGGTGACCCCCAAACAGTCCCTTCACTGAAAAGTCACCCCATTAGGGATTTAGCCTTCTCCATCGCTGCATAGACACTCCCTTCAGTCCATATTCCATAGTCTGTATACTCGTGTGCCTTCCTAGATTCTGGGCATCTGGAGCAGAAGTATATTCAGCTGGCAGGGAGGTGCAGAGGGGAGGGAATGGCCGGAAGTTTTAAGTGAGGATCTAATGGCCTCTCTTCACTTTTTGTTATGAGAAAATGTCAACAGACCCAATCATTTCTTTTTTCTTTTAAATAGGTGTATTTGTGTGTGTGCAGGTAGAGGCCAGAGGTACTAGAGTCACTGTTAGCTGCCTTACCTGGGTGCTAGGAGCCAATATTCCCTCTTAACTACTGAGCTTTCTCTCCAGCCCCAATAGGCCCAATCTGTTGTGGTTAATTCCAATTGCTCTGATTAAGATGCTAATTGCAGTTATGCTGAGTGGATGAGTGGATGTGTTCCACAACAACTGTCTGACCAACCTGCATTCCTTTAGTCTCTGTGTGGTTTTTTTTCTGTGAGATGAAGAGGCTTGGAAATAGTCCCTGCTTTGACAGAGTTACCTACTCAGGCAATTGTCTGCAGTAAAGCAATGTGGAGAGCTTGAAAATGTTCAATAAATGCTGCTATTATCAGGTATTAGTTATGACATTATTCAAGAACCTTAAAACCTAATGCATTTCTAACTGACACTGGTGTTTCATATCTGAGTACTGCAGAGAAGATTTAGTGTTAGACAGTTGATTGGGCCCTTTAGTTGGTTTTTGCTGTTTGACTTGTTCCAGCCATGTTAGCACTGATTATTTGATTTTTTTCTTCACAAATTATTAATTACTGTGCATCAATCCTTTGGGTTTGGTTTGTGTACTAGGGTTCTCTATAAAAACACAACTGATAGAATGAATATGTGTGTATATACAAAAACATGTACACACACATGTGTAAATGGGATTTATTACAGTGACTTGCAGTCTGGTCTGACTACTCCAACAATGACCATTTTCCTAGGAAAAGTCCAAGAATTCTGTAGTTGTTAGGTCTGTGAGGCTGGCTGTCTCAGATGGTTATCAGTATATGCTGAAGTCCCAAAGAAGTAGGCTGTAATCCCAGTGAGGGCCTGAACTTGTTAGCAAGACTGAGGGCACGTAGGCAAGAACAAAGCTTCCACGTTCATGTCCTTATGTGGGCTGCCACCTGAAGGTGTGGCTCAGATCTAAGACAGGTCTTCCAACCTTAAATGGTCCAATCAAGAAAAATCCCTCATGGGTGTACGCAGCCACTTGGGTTTTAGTTAATTCCAAATGTAGTCAAGTTGGCAACCTAGACTAGCCATCACAGTTTGTGTAATGCCATGTGCTTTTAATCCTAGCACTTGGAAAGTGGAGGCAGGAGGATCAGGAATTTAAGGCTAGTCTCAGCTATGTGAGCCCTTGTCTCAAACAAACAAACAAACAAACTGAAGTCAAGGTGGCAGTGGGGAGATAGAAGAGAAGAAAGGGGAGAGAGAAAAACACCTTTGTATGAACCAGGCTCAGTCATACTCACTTGAAGCCGTAGGTACTTGGGAGGCTAAAACAGGAAGATTACTTGAGCCTCTGAGTTCAAGACCAGTTTGAATGGCATAGCAAGAACCCCCATCTTCAAAAAAAATCAACTAAAAAAAACTTTGGGTAAGTAAAACAGCAAAACCCAAACTATAAGATTTCAGATGCTAGGATCAACCATATAGGTTTATAAAAATGTAGCATTCAAAAATTTCTCTCAAAAGCTGAGAGGCACAGCTGGACACTTCCCTTGGACAGCTAGAATCTTTGCATCCTTACCTGTTGCTAGCTTCAGCAAGCAACCACTTGTGTCCAGCATAATCTTGATCTAACCAGAACAATCCTAGCTCTGAGAGATGAAGACACAGTTCTGGCTCTATGTCTCTGAGGTTCGCAGCCCAAATTTAGCATCCTTCATTCTTCTAATCTCAGAAAGTATATATTGCCTTTCCAAGGACTTGACATTTTGGTGGCTAGCAGTTAAGATTAGTCAGTTCCTTAGAATGTGCTGGTCACTATCTCAGCCTTTTATCAGTTTGTTGTATTCATTCAGCTAGGATTTGAGAGGTTGAGAACAAGAGCAATGGATCTGCCTTTGTATAAATTGTCTGATATAAGTACTGCTTCATTTTTATTGATTAATTTTGTCTATGACTTTCCATATAATGTTCTTCTGTACATACCTTTTATTTGTAGGAAAGCAAGAATAGATTATCTCTTTAAGTCCAGGAAAAACTGTTGAATGAAGAGTTAATGGACTAGGAGAAGAAATCTTATCAGCTATAAGTTGGTCAGTATGTGAAGTGTCTACTTTATGTAGGGAACTAAGAATAAAATAATGAAGGCACTTCCTGAACTAGTAAGAGGGTTTCACAACTGGGTTATGAATGTTTATTGGGGGAGTAGCTGGGCATAGATAATCAAAGCTTAAACATTTATACTGTGGCTTCAAAATGTGGGTGTACTCCAGAATCACCCAGTGATACTTAAAATAGAAATCTCCAGTCTCTCCCTCTGGATCTGGTATTCAGTGGATCTTGGGAAAGATTAAAAAATTGTTTTCATAAAACTGACTAAAAATGTAAGTAAGATTAGGATATTTTTCTACCTTGGCACTTTAGAAGACTCTCTTAAAAATATTTTTATTGGGCTGGAGAGATGACTCAGAGCCCTGACGGCTCTTCCAGAGGTCCTGAGTTTGATTCCCAGCAACCACATGGTGGCTGACAAACTGTAAGCCATATAAACTCAATAATGAGATCTGGTGCCCTCTTCTGGCAGAATACTGTATACATAATAAATAAATAAATCTTTAAAAAATTATTTTTTTAATGTTTGTGTATATGAGTGGTTGCCCACAGAGGCCAGAAGAGGCATCAGAGTTTTAGAGTTGGAGACACAGGTACAGATAGTTGTGAGCTCTCTGTAATAGGTGCCAGAAATCAAACTTGGGACTTTTAGAAGAACAGCAAATGTTCTTAGCCACTGAACCATCTCTCCAGCCCCATTTTAAGAGTTTGTTATGTGCTTTTTACAGGGAAATCATCTTGTACCAATTTCACATGGATCTGTTTGCATCATGTATTTTGTTCATGTGCCTAGTTTTTGAGCTTCATTGGATTCTGTTACTCATGGATTCACACCCCATTTTATATGCTACTGAACTGTGATAAGGATTTTTTTTCTACTGCTAACTTCTTAGGTGAAATTTGATATTATATGAATAGATACTATTGAATTTGGACCTTCTTATAGTTGACTTTTTAACATATGCTTTTAGTTAAATGTTTTCAATACGATTTTTAGTCATACCTGTATTTAGTTCTGATTTGTGAAGCATAGAATTACTGGATCAAATGGTTGGACATCTGAGAAACTGCCCAACTGTTCCCCGAGTAGCCACTTCCACTTCCACCGCAGTATAAGGAATTCAGCTTCACCATACTCTCCCTAATCCTTTTTTCTTTCAGGGGAAAGGAGCTTGCTTGAGGTTGAAGTGTGGTCTCTTCTACTGGGCATTTGGCCTCAGCCCTGTGCTTAAAGATTTGATTATGGATTCTAGCCATTTTAATAGATGAGACATAGGATCACACTGGGTGTTTTTGATGTGCATCCCCTAATGAGTATCGGTGCTGAGCATACATCCATGTGTATACCCTCTTTGTGGATCTGCCTATTCAAGTTGTCATCACCCTGAGTTTTAAACCTTTTGTTATTGAGTCTGTAATGTTCTGGATGGAAGTCAATTATTAGAACACTTCCAAGTACTTCCTCCCATTCTGTGGGCTGCCATTTGCAGTGTAAAGTTTTAAATTTTAATAAGGTCTCCCTTTTCTCTTTGACTAATAGTGCTCTTCGTATAATTTGTGTTTAAGAAACCATTAACCACCCAGAGTCATGAAAACTGACTGCTGTATTTCCTTTAGAGTTTTAAGGTTTTAGCTTTGCATTTAGATCTTTGGTTCATTTTGAGCTAATTTTTGAGCATGGTTTTAGGTGGTCATTCATCTTCATTCATCAGAACAAAGTTGTCCCTGCATCATTCACTCTTTCCCTTTGGATTACGTCGACACCTTTGTCGAAAAACTGATTATATGTTAGGTTCTGGAGTCCTAGGTCTATTTTACCGATTTTGGTTTGTTAAACATTTGTACTAGTTTTAAAAAGTATCTCCAAAAGTGATTACTTTTCTGAATTAGTTTTCTTTTTATCTTTTAATAAGTCAATAGGCAATTACAATTACAAAGTTACTTGTCTTAAGATATTGTATAGTATATTACGTAAAAATTTTTGAATTACATAAAATTTCAGGCACTGTGCAATAGTTCTTAAATAATTTAAAATGTTCATCCCATTTACATTAGTGTTAAGCACACTGAGGAAATACTGAAAACTGAAACCCAAAAATGGCAAAATTCCGAGAAGTGTGATTGTGCTGAGAGAGGCTGTGTTCTCTCGAACTGCTGCGTTCCGAACACCAGACATCTACTTGTTGAAAACTATAAGAGAAGCTCTTCTGAAAATAAAAATGATTCTGTCTACATTTACTACTTTTTAAAAACACGTTTTCTGCACACTTTTTCATTGCTGCTTTATTTTGTGTTCTTGGCATGCAAAGAGAATACTTCCCAGAAAGGCATTAGTGTCTTTCCTACCATCTTTCTGTTACATGTGCACGCTGCTAAACACGGAGTCCCTAGCCTGCTTGCACTGTGTGGAAATGCTTCTTTATATGTGCTAGGTCATGCTTTGCTCTTGTGTCACTCGTGTGCAGCCACCAGGTTGTGGATATCAAGCTGATAATTTTTGTCATTTAGGAGTCTTTGTCTGAAGTCGAAGAGAAATACAAGAAAGCCATGGTGTCCAATGCACAGCTCGACAATGAGAAGAACAACCTGATCTACCAGGTGGACACCCTCAAGGACGTTATTGAAGAGCAGGAGGAACAGATGGCAGAGTTTTACAGAGAAAATGAAGAGAAATCAAAGGTAGCTGCACATCATGTATACCACTTTATTGGTCCTGAAAAATCAAAATCTGCCATTCGAAGAAGATAGGGTTGGCGGGAAACTGCAGAACTGAGTGGTCTGAGAAATTAGTCACTGCCCTAACAATTTTTTTTCCTGAAGGATAACTTTTATCTAGTTTTTTAATCTAGTTTTTTTAATCTAGTTTTTAAAAACTAGATTACAATTCAAGTAGTGTTTTTTGTTTTGTTTTTTGAGAAAAGGTTTCTTTGTAGCTTTGGCACCTGTCCCAGAACTAGCTCTTGTAGACCAGGCTGGCTTCGAACTCACAGAGATCTGCCTGCCTCTGCCTCCCGGGATTAAAGGTGTGTGCCACCACGGCCCAGCCCCCATGTAGTGTTTTTTTAGCTACGGCAATGACCTTGAGCTGCTTTCTTTCCTTCATAAGTGGAAAGACACAGAGCTTAGTGAGATAGGTAGTTTTTTTTTTTTCTGTGAGCTTCTGAGTTCTTCAAGTGACTCCACTTTCCAAATAACCAGTTAATTAGAAGCAGCAGTTTAAAGATGTGAGTCAGACATTGACAGGTGTTTTCTTAAGAAGTTACGTACAGTTGAAGAATAAAAGCTACTGTCTGAGTGCCAGATTTGCCCCTGTTCAGCTGCAGCAAAGAATCTGGGATGTATTAAGAGTTTCTTGAACCTGGACATTTTAAAGTGTTGGTGTCTAAGCAGAGAATAAATGGATATTATTGTCAGAGATTAGTTACTGCTTTATTGCTAATACAGAAAAAAGGTAAGAAAACGTTGTAGGAAATATGTGTTGATTGAATTGTTGGAAACAGTCATCTGGATTGTGCATAGTAAAGGGAGCCAGTTGTGTTGTGTTTGATGAACTTCCATGGTAATGGTTTCCAGTGCAGGCTCTCTGATTGAATTGAGTGTACTGCTCAGGTGTGTACGTTAGTGACATAAGCAGAGACTGCAGCTGTGGGGACAGGAGATATATGGGAACGCTAGTTTCCTCTCAGTTTTTCTGTGAACCTACAGCTACTCTCTAAAGGCCTATTTGAAAATGCCGCCGGGATCTAGGTGTGTGAAAATAAGGTATCTTTTGTGTTAGATCTTGATGGCCTGTGAAGAGGATACTTTGGAGACAGTAACTGCGTTACTCTTTGGTATTATATCCTAGAAAGCAGTTCAGAGGATTCTGAATCACCATACATACTTGATGTGCCTCTTACAATAGAATGCCATCTGCACAGATACATAGAGGGGCCAGCTTCTCTGATGTGCCTCCTGGCAGCAGATGCTGAGAGCTCTGTACTCAGCATGTTAAATCCTGTATTGTGGGTGGAGTGGACCCAATTCTACGAATTGTGCTTGGACCTCCAAGTTTGTTTGTTTTAATATACAAATAGTAAATGTATATTTTAAATTTCAAGGTGCTTTTAGTTCTTGTTGTTATCATAATAAATGCGTCCTTTATTTATTCATTTTCTTTAGGCTTTTGTTTTGTTCTTTGGAGACAGGGACTCATGTGCCCAGGCTAGCTTCACGCTTGCTAAATAGCCAAAGATGATCTTGAGCTCCTGGGCCTCTTGCTACCAGGTGCTAGATCTCAGGCTGCCCCACCTGCCCCGCTTAGTAGCTCCATCTTTAAACTTGTCTCTGTGCCTGTGTCAGCAGCAGAGCCCCTGACTAGGAATGTGTGGAGCGTGGTCTCGGGACCGGGGCATAGCTCAGCTGATAAATGCCTGGATACCTAGTCCTTATGTAAAAGCCTAGTATGGCAGCACACATCTGAGTGTTCTGGGGGAGTGACAGCTGAGTGGATTCCTGAAGCCCACAGGCCAGCCAGCCTATGCAGTCCGTGAGCTCCAAGTTCAATAAGAGACTTGTCTCAACAATAGGGTGGGCACCAACTGAGAAAGAATCTGACTTTAACCCATGGTTCTTCCATACACATGCACATACATGCAGGTACATCCGTTCATACACGTACATACCACAAACATACAAAAGTATTATTTTCTTAATACTTCTTTTAATAAGGAACTGGCTTAGTGACATTTAAACACATGTTATTACTCAGTGGTTAAGCATACTTGCTGTTCTTCAAGGGAACCCAAATTTAGTTACCAGCACCCACATGAGGTAGCTCCCAACCACTTTGTAACTCCAGTTCCAGGGGACCTGACACTCTTCTGGCCTCTGTAGGTGCCGGCATGTGGCACACATGCAGGCATACAAATATTCACACATATACATAAAATAAAAATAAATCTTTAAAAATTTCTCTTGATTTTGAGCATAGAAAAAGTATGTAGAGACTCTGATGAGTCCATCAGCTTTCCATTGCTGCCGTCAACTCATAGTTAGCACGCCCTGTCCAACTTCAAGTAAACTCTAGGCATCTAATTTTAGTAATGAATCTTGACAGACTACATGTTCTCCCTCTTTAAAAAAATGCAATCAGACAATTCCAGGGGCTGGAGATAGCTGTGCAGATGCAGCACTTGTCATACCAACTTGAGGACAAGGGTTTGGATCCCCAGCAACCTTGTAAATACCAGAACAGCAGCCTTCCTGTAATTCTGGGAGGCAGAGACAAGACCTGGAGTATGCTGGCTAGGGAGATCAGACGAATCAGTGAGCTCTGGGTTCAATGAGAGGCTCTGCCCTAATCTAAAAGGTGAGAGAATGAATACCTGACATCCACCCCAGCTTCCACACACACTGCACATTTGACATCCATGGCTATGCATACGCAGGTGCGCGTGCACACACACACACACACACACACACACACACACGACCAGTTCGTACCTGAAAAATTAATATCAATTCTTTTACATTACCAGTCACTGTTAAAACTTTAGTAGTTTTAAAATGCTGTACACAGTTTTCCTTTTTTTTATATTTAGAAAGAAATTAGAAGCTAGCCATGGTTGTGCGTACTTGTAATCCTAGCACTTGAGAATCTAAGGCAGGAGGATCATGAATTTATGCTCATCCTGGGTTACACTGAGAACCTTTCTCAAAACAAAACAAAAACAAGCTGGGTGTGGTGTCACACATCTCTAATCCCAGAACTCGGGAAATCAAGTCAAGAGGGTATTTGTAATTTTGAGGCCAGCCTGGTCTATTAGTAAGTTCCAGGTCAGCCAGAGCTGAGCAGTGAGACCTTATGCCTTCCCCATCCCACCTCAGTTAACCCCCTCCCAGCTGCACCCTCCCAGGATCCAGATAACTTCCACACTTTGCAATTAGTTGTGTGTTTTGAGACTCTTAGTTAATAGGTTCCCTTTCCTCCCCTCCCCCATACAGTTTAGATATTGAGGAATCTGATTGCCTGTCCCAACAGCTTTTTGTTCTGAAGGACTTTGCCTTCTCATTCTCATGGCGTCTTTCCTGGGCCTCCTGTGAGCAGGCTGTCAGGTATAGAGAGCTCACCAAATGTAACTGGAGTCTTTTTGGCAAATCTCTCGAAGGAGTGTGGGTCTTTCTACAGAGCCCAAGTAGCTAGTTGTCTTCCTGAGTTGTAGCTGCATGCTTAGATCCAGTTCCAGGGGCTCTGATGCCCTCCTCTGGCCTCCACAGTCACGAAGCAAGTGATGCACAGACATACATGCAGGAAAAACATCCATACGTAAGAATTTTTAAAAAAAAACATTAAAAATGAGTTAGTTCATATACAACTTCCCATCTATAGTCTGATTTATTGGAGTTTAGTGTATTTACATAAGTGTGCATCTATCACACCCATAGAGAGTATTTTCATTCTCTCAAGTAGAAGCTGACTACTCCTTACCCACCATTTTCCTGCGCTTGATCCCTGTCCCCAGGTAACCACTCACCTTCTTTATATCTGTATAGGTTTCCCCATTCTAGACGTTGATATCAACAAAATCATGAATTCTTTCATGATTGTTATCTGGCACTGAGTGTAGAAATCCTCAGTGATCTGTGATACACCACATGAATAAGTGTTTCATTTCTTTTCATGGCCTGTTAATAGTCTATTGTTATGGTAACCACACGTGTTGGGAGGTCCAGCAGCATTAACTGATATTTGAGTTGTTTCCCCCTTTGACCTTTGATGAAAAATGCTGACATGAATATTGTGTAATTTTTGTGTGGACATGGTTTGGCTTTGTCTAAATACTTAGTGGGATTGTTGGGTCCTCTGGCAGCTACATGAACCACGTGAGGCAGAGCAGACTTTCCAAGGCAGTGCCAGCTATGTTCTTTGTCCACATTCTCTTCATTATTTACTAGTGGCTGGCCTGCCAGGTCTTGCTGTTCTAGTGGATGTGGCTTTGGTTTGCACTTCTCTGGTTTTGAGTATCTTTTCATGGACTTAGGTTTATCTTTTGAAATTGCCCATTTTTCAATTACTACTTTTATAAAAATATATTTCTGATATAGCTCACTTACCAGATGAATGATTTACAGATATCTTCTGCCATTTCTGTGTTTCTTTTCTTTTCTTTTCTTTTCTTTCCTTTCCTTTCCTTTCCTTTTTTTTTTTTTTAGACAGGGTTTCTCTGTGTCTTGGAGCCTGTTTTGGAACTAGCTCTTGTAGACCAGGCTGGCCTCGAACTCACAGAAATCCACCTGCCTCTGCCTCCCTAGTGCTGGGATTAAAGGCGTGCGCCACCACTTCCTGGCCTGTGTTTCTTTTTTTAACTACCTATTCTTTTTAGCTTATAGTCATCCTTTTTTTTCTTTTTATCATGTCCGTCTTTAAAGAGGATCTTTATTATCTAGACAGGCAATTGGCATAGTTTTGGAAGTCAAGATAGAGAACCTTTGCCTTGGGGGCTGGAGAGATGGCTCAGTGGTTAAGAGCATTGGCTGCTCTACCAGAGGTCGTGAGTTCAATTCCCAGCAACCACTTGGTGGCTCACAACCATCTGTAATGAGATCTGGCGCCCTCTTCTGGCGTGTGGGCATACACGGAGACAGAATGTTTTATACACAATAAGTAAATAAATCTTAAAAAAAAAAAGAACCTTTGCCTTTATAGTTTCAAAATGAGTCATTATGCCCTCACAGAGGTCAGCCGTCTTCTTTAAAAGTGTCTTTATGGAACTGAGTTCAGTGTTGTGTTGCAGCTTTTGTTCCTTTTGATGCTCAGTTTTGCTGCTTCTGGCTCTGGTGAGTCTTTCAGGCTGATTCTCAGGTTCTTTGGGAGGCTTACTGGTAGCCTCCATGCTTTCTGACAGAAGACCATGCTTCAGTCTTACCTCTGTGATGCAATCCTTTGTTCAAACAGTATTCTATCTGTTCCCACAGGGTTGGGGCTGCTCTTACTACTCAGTTGATATTTCATAGGCCCCTTAGTAGAAATATGTAGACAAAATACATTATGCTATGATGGTTCAAGTTTATATTTGTCACTCTAGTGATTACACCAGTCCCTCTGTTCTCCATCTCCTTTGTGCCACAGTGCCGCTCCATGTCAAGTCACTCAGCAGAGCAAGACTAGGTCATAGGTATAGTCACTGCAAGTAGCCATAGTGTTTGGCTTAGCCTTTACCCTGGGACCAAGGCTATGCATAGCCAAAATACTATGTGTTTTTAAAGTTACTCGAAACAGCTTGATTTTTTGTTTTTATTTTTTAATTATGGCTATAAAACACTCCACAATAAATTTACCATTTTAGCCATTTTAAAGGTTGTAGGTCACAGGAGGATGTTATATTTATATTGCATGTAAAATCTGTACATTTTTTTCTTGCAAAATTAAACTCTAAGCAAGTTAAGTAAATAGGGACATTTGGTCCTTTCCCAAACTCTTGGCAACCTCCATCCTCCATCAGTACATGTGACTGATTTATGGCACGTAGCATGTAGTCCCCAGTGCTCATGATAAGAGTCCCTTCTTTCAAAAGGATGAACCCTGTTCCTGTGTCTCTGCTACATATCACCCATGCATTCATCGGTTGCCAGGTATTTGGGTTGTTTCTACTACAAACTGTGCTTTAAACTGAGCTCTTGCCTGACTTACGTAAATATAGGTAGTTCTGAAGGTCAAAGGAAATGAATTCAAAGTTTATCTGTTGTCTCGTTCTCCTTTTCCTCTTTCTTTGGAGGAATTCTTTTTATTTTCTATTTTTCTTAAAGATTCATTCCTTTATTTTGTGTATGTATGTACATTACATGCATGCCTGGTGCTTGTATAGGCCATAAGAAGGATCTGGATCCTCTGGAAGTAGAGTTAGAGATGGCTGTGAGCCACCATGTTGCTGGGAACCAAACTCAGGCCCTCTGCAAGAGCAGCAAGTGCTCTTACCCACTGAGTGATCTCTCCAGCCCTTGGAAATTCTTTTTAAGTTTAGTTATTCATCTTTTCTTTTTATAAGCCAAGAAGACATAGTAGCCAATTTTTAGTAAAAAGATATACAGCATCTGAAATACATCTCAGCACATGTGTTTGTGGCCCTCCTCTCCTAGAAACTGGCAGCCCGCTGTCAGTGCTGCTGTGCCTGGAGCACACACACACTTGCACTCCTGCACACAGTGTGCCTGGAGCACACACACTTGCACTCCTGCACACAGTGTGCCTGGAGCACACACCTGCACATGCTGTGCCTGGAGCACACACACCTGCGCTCCTGCACACAATGTGCCTGGAGCACACACCTGCACTGCTGCACATGGTGTGCCTGGAGCACACACCTGCACATGCTGTGCCTGGAGCACACACCTGCACTCCTGCACACGGTGTGCCTGGAGCACACACACCTGCACTCCTGCACACGGTGTGCCTGGAGCACACACACCTGCACTCCTGCACACGGTGTGCCTGGAGCACACACACCTGCACTCCTGCACACGGTGTGCCTGGAGCACACACACCTACACTCCTGCACACGGTGTGCCTGGAGCACACACACCTGCACTCCTGCACACGGTGTGCTTATTCCATTGTGCACACACTTCTCCACCGGGGTTCATGGGCGTTCAAGTTGTTTGCAGTACTTGCTTTCCAGATGCTTTCCAGAAATCATCCTGCAAAACAACATATTTGTATTTATAAGCTGCTTTGGTCTTTCTCTGGTTTTCCCAGTGTATCTGTGATAGAGAGCCATGGTGGGTGGATCCACGGAGTCGTCTTTTGTAAGCCACAGGTGGTGACACTCAGACTGCTGTGTGTTCTCTCCCTTGAGCATATCTCATATTGGAGCTGTTCCCTTCTTGTTTCCAGGGCTGTAGCTTGGCTTTCCTTGTTGTTAGTTTTATTTTTGTTATTTTATTTATTTTATTTTAGGAATTCTTCAAATGAAAAAATAGCAATAAATCTTTGTCTCTGAACGTAATTATAATTTCTTGTGTAGCTTGTCATTCCTGTTATTACTTTGTGGTAGCTTTTGCTAATCTAAAATTTTTAATTTTTATGTAATCTTTTCTCCCACTTTATTGTTTTGGATATTGGAATCATGTAAAATAGTTTCCTGTACACTACAGTTACTCATTTTTAAAAAGCACCTACATTTGCTGTCCTTCTGTTGCTTTTCTTGCCTTCATCGTACAGGATGGAGATTTAAAGTTTGACCAAACCTTTCCACCACATGCAAACCATCCATCCAGGCATGACTCTGGAAGTCAGACTTGACCCCTGTGTTCAGTGACGTTTGTTCAGCTTTGTATCCCCTGACCTCTGTAACAATATCATTTGCTTAATAACAGGAGTTAGAAAGGCAGAAACATATGTGCAGTGTGTTGCAGCATAAAATGGATGAACTCAAAGAAGGCCTTCGGCAGAGAGACGAGCTCATTGAGGTATGTACTTGAACTGTTGAAATATTTGATTTTGAAAAACAGATGAGGTGGATAGGATAGTGGTGTGTTTGTAGGGAGACTATTACAGTGTTACAAAGCAATAGTTCTCAACTTTCCTAATGCTGCAATTCTTTAATATGGTTCTTTTTTTTTTTTTTTTTTTTTTTTTTTTTTTTTTTTTTTGAGACAGGGTTTCTCTGTGGCTTTGGAGCCTGTCCTGGAACTAGCTCTTGTAGACCAGGCTGGTCTCGAACTCACAGAGATCCGCCTGCCTCTGCCTCCCGAGTGCTGGGATTAAAGGCGTACGCCACCACCGCCCGGCTCCTTTAATATGGTTCTTGTGTTGTGGTGATGCCCAGCCATAAACTTATTTTATTACTACTTCATAACTGTAATTCGCTACTGTTATGAATCGTAAAATAGCTGTGCTTTCTGGTGGTCTTAAGCGACCCCTGTGAGAACTGAGCGACCCACAGCTTAAGAGCCACTGCTATAAAGATGGTCATGAGCAACCCCTGTGGGAGGTGCTAACTGCCTCCAGAGGTCATGACCCACAGCTTGAGAGCCGCTGCTATAAAGAGTTTACTTGTGTAAACATTTATCTCTCAAAAATTTTCCAACATAAAATATAAAGGCAAGCTTAAAAAATGAATGCTTACAAATTCTATAAAACCCCTCCTTTATTAGCAGGATTTTTGGCAGTATCTTTTATTCTTATGCACGCTCACCTGCAGATGTCATTGAAGTTAGAAAAGGAAGCATTATGGAGTATATTCTTTGGGTCCTAGGGCATGGCATACAATGGGACATGGTTCTTGAGGAGTAAGAATTTTGATCTTTACTCAAGTTAATGCATTTGAGGCAGCTGAAGCCAAAGAAAAGGTGAAGTTGTCAAGATCTGAGCTCTCTGCGGCGGAGGAGCTCTGCAGCACACTAAGGCAGCATCGCAGTGCAGGAGGGTGACCCACAGCAGTTCAGCGCGTTTGTACAACACCCCGCTGTGGCTGACTGTCTCAGTTTTTAAGAATTACATGGGAGAGGATAACTGTAAGGCTGGATTTCTATAATTTATCACCAGGGTGCTACCTACAAACTTGGAAAGCCTTGGTCTTTTTACGCTTACAGTTTCTGTCCTTTGGATGTCAGTAGTTACTGATTGTGCACAACTGAAAACTGAGTACCACACACAATGCCTTTGGGTCTCCAGAATTAAGATGTACACAATCAAGTGGAGAGTGTGTGAGTAGGAGAGTGTTGCTAGTTGTTTATCAGTGACAGTAGGGGACACGGTAAGATGTTAGGACAGGGACTTGCTCTGGTTGCTTTCTGTTGCTGTGATAACATCCATGGCTGGAAGCAACATAGGTGGGAAACATTTATTTCACCTTGTCAGGTCACATTCCATCACTGAGGGAAGTCAGGGCAGGAACCTGAAGGCAGGACTGTTTGCTATTGCACACAGCAGTCTCTCCAGCTGGGGAACTCACTCACAACCCAGAAAGTACACCAGAAACCATGGAGGGTGCTGCATGCTAGCTCACTGGCTAACTAAAGCTTACCCTCCTGATAGAGCCCAGGACCATCTGCCCATCAATTAACAGTCTAGACAGTACCCCCTCCCCCCCAGACAAGCCTACTGACCTGACAAAGACTGACCTGAGACTTCCCCCAGTGGATTCTAGGCTGTGTCTGTGCTAACTAGGACATCACTACCCGAGAAGACTTATTTAAGAACTGCCAAATGGTAAAATCCTATTTTCTAAAAATGCATGTTTCTCTTATAGTTTATGATATTCTTGATATTTCAGTTTTTGCCAACAGGAAATCAGAGTGGTCAAGCAGAAGACATGTCTGTCCTTTTTTTAGTTCTCCTTTACCAAGTCTGTGGTAAAGGGTCATTTGCTCATAAGCAAACGTAAGTTTCCTTTGGCAAATATAAGTGGTTCCATGTTTGGATAGAAAGGCAATTATTACAGGATAAATACACAGGAGTGCTGTGTGTACTCAGGAACGCAGGCTGGCCAGCTGCCTCAGAGCTGGTGTTGGAGCAGTTAGTTTTCCCCAGTACCCTTGACATTTGCCCCACCCCCTTTTCTTGTGCTGGAGATGGAACCCAGGGCCGGTGCACACTCAGCACACGCTTAGCTGTGTCCCACCGTCCTCCCTTGCTTACTGCTGGGCAAGCCAGTGAGACACTGGGCACCATCTTTCCCCCTACTCTGTTGATCATGGACAACATCCCCCCCTTTAAAATTCATCTGCCTCCTTTCCATTCTGCTTTCCTTCTAATACCCTTACCTTTTTCTGCTTTTATTATCTTCCTCCTCCTCCTTCTTCAGGAGAATCAGCGCCTTCAGCAGAAAGTAGATACCGTGACAAAAGAGGTGTTTGACCTCCAAGAGACCCTGCTTTGGAAAGATAAAACAATTGGGGTATGAGAGGAGGTGGGGCTTTTGAGAAGTTCATTCCTGAGGAATAGACCAAGAAAATTTAGACAGTGTGAATAAACAGAAGATAGAGACTTCTCTAGGAAGCCCTGGTAGCGTGCCTAGAGAGAACTGATCTTTCCAGACTCCATGCTTGTGGCGCTCATAATAGAAACCTTTAAAAGAAGTGTTTTTTGTGCCCCAAGGATTCTTATCCCAGAGCAACCACAGGCGTCTAATTCAAGTTCTGTGGGTAGCTGGCTATGTTTATGTTGCAGAAGTATGGATTAAAAAAGAAGCTGGAGGTAGAGATGGGGAAAATGTTATCTTGTAAATTGTTGGTGAATGAAGTAGGAGGAGATTACAAATCAGTTCAGTTATAGAAACTGATAGGAATGTAAGATGCAGGGCTGCCAAACTGTGACACCATCTCTCATTCCAACCCAGCACTCCCCAGCATGGGGCCTGGTAAGGCAAACAAACGCCTCCTCCACTGCTGCTTTGTTTTAGTGCTGAAGGCAAACGCCAGCCATGCTGGGGGGCAGCAAAACTAGTCACATCCCTAGTTCCATAGGGCTGAAATTTAAAGAACAAAAGGAACTTCTAGATAATTTTCTGAAGCTCAAGTTACCAAATTTCCGAACTTCCATCAAAAACTAGAAAACTTCCCAGGGACATTACAGTTGTGAATTACTTAATTTATATACATTTTTACTTGAGAAATTGAAGTGGTATAGGGGAGTGGGTGCACAGAGTAGGCAGCTTGTTGAGGAAAAGTTTGAAATGTACATACTGTCTGGGATGGCGGTCTCATGAGTCAGGAGACCTGGGGCTTCTCATTGGTCTGTCTTCCTGGCATTTTAAGCTGGTTATCCTGGACTAGCTGACCAGCTAGAGTAAAACACACAGCCCATAGAACAGCTCATTAGAACAGATCCTGGTTTTCTTACTAAAAGGACATGCCAGAGTTGGCTGTAGTGGCACATGTCTTTGATCCCCAAACTTGGAGGAAGAGACAGGTAGGTGGATCTCATGAGCTCTAGGCCAGCCAGGATTATACAATGTGACCTGTCTCAAAAAGAAAATTATAAATGTACATGTTAATGGCCAAGATATAAATTACTTGGCTTTTAACTGTCTGAGGATTTATTGAATGTTTTTGTAAAATCTATTTAACTTAAGAATAAACTTTTACAAACTGCCAAGATAGCTCAGTGGGTAGAGGGCCTGCCTTGCAAGCATGATGCATTGATTTTGATCCAGAACCCTCCTAAAGGTGGGAGGAGAGAAGAGACTTCACAAGTGGTCCTCTATTTTGATTGTGTGTGTGTCAACTCATATATCATATACATAATAATGGATACTTTTTAAAAAATAAATATGTTAATTTTGAGGAAAGTTAAGATTCACATGCAAGTGTAAGAAATGGCAGCAAGATATTCTCATGTGCCCTTTGCTCAAAAAGTCACATCTTCAATGGTGTGGGCAGTATTACAGCCACGGACATGTCTGTGGTACAGTAAGGATAAGGTACTTCATTCCTCCTTTTTATAGATACCCCTTCTTCAACTAGCCTCCAGCCCTCAGAGCCACTCTGTAATTTTGCCTCTTTAAAAGTTTTGTAGCTGGGTGGTGGCAGTGCACATCTTTATCCTAGTATTTGCGAGGCAGAGGCAGGGGTGGATCTTTGAGTTTGAGGTCAGCGTGGTCTACAGAGAGAGTTCCAGGACAGCCAGGGCTACACAGAGAACTCTGGAAAAACAAAAACAAAACAACAATAACAAAAAAACCAAGTAAACAAAAGAATTTTGTATAGATATAAATCTACAGTGTATAGTTTTGGACTTAGTTTTTTTCATTCAGTATTACTCAAAAAATTTATCTGTATATAACAGTAGTTTTCCTTCCCTTAGCTTTTCTTTAATTGTACTTATTACAAATCATAATTTATAATAATCTTTACAGTTAGACAGTTAGTGGAGTTAAAGTCACCCATATTGCTGTGCACTATTTCCATCCTCTCCAGCTAATGTACCCACTGTGCAAGGCCATCTGCCTCACCCCTGCCAACCACTGTTCCACTCTTGTCTCCGGGTTACTACTCTAGGTTCCTCAATGAGGCGGACTCAGCACTTTATGGCTGCTCTGATACAGCAGCACAATATCCTGAGCTTTATTAGCATTGAAGTATATGTCAGGATGAATGAATCTGTGTATGAGTGTGTGTGTGTGTGTGTGTGTGTGTGTGTGTGTGTGTGTGTGTGAGTGAGTGATCTTACTATGCAGGATGTAGTTCAGGGTGACCCTCCCATTTCCTCCTGAGTTCTGGGGTTCCAGCATTTCTCACCCACACTCAGCAAATGTCCTTCCTTTTTGAGCTGAATGGACATGTGTATCCCATTTCTCTTTATGGACACTGGATGCAGGTGCCCGTCCCTGCCTGTTGTGAGCAGGGCTGCTGTGGATGTGCTGAGCAGCCATCTCACTGCTGCTCTGACTGAAGGTATTGGGTATCCAACCAAAAGTGGAGTTGCTAAGTCATTTAGTAACTTGGGTGATTTTGAGGACCAGCCCGTTCTGTATCCATAGCAACACTGCCCTTACACATTCCCCTCAGCAATGAGCACAGGATGGAATTTCTCCACTTCCTCACCAACACTTGTTACTTCTCCTAGCTGGCGTTCTCATGTCATTTGTTTTTGCTTTTCCCAGTCAGAGGAATAGAACCCTGGAGCTCACAGCTGATAGGCAGATGCTCTACTACTGAGCTACATCTCCAGACATGGATTGTTTTGTTTTGAGACAGAGTGTGTGTAGAGCAGGCTGAATCCACCATCCCCAGCTTCCCATTTACTTCCGAAGGGGTTGCTTCTGGCACCTAATTATCAACTCAGCTCCAGCTTCATTTTCAAGAATAAAATCTAATAACTTAAGAAACAAGCCCCAGGCTGAAACTGAGTTTTCTCTCACTTTTCCTTGGTGACATCAGTTCCCTTATCACTGGATTCTTGCAGTTCTCTCTAGGTACTCAGCATAGAGCAGAGCAATGGATAGAAAAGGGCCTGGGGTCTGGATAGAAAAGGGCCTGGGGTCTGGCCAGCCCAGCCTCAGTGAATCCCGTTCTCAGTAACTGCAGTTATCTCACCCGAGGCCTCGCATTCCAGCCTGCTCCATGTCTGTTTGGCTGCTGGGTGCTGAATCAGATGTTAGATTATGAAGCTCTCTGCAGAGATGCACTTTCTGCTCTTTAAATTCTGCCACAGAGGCGATAGCTGCCTGCGGCACAGGGCGGTGGTCATGTGGTCAGGCTACAGGGAACTTAAGAACTAGAACAAATGTGTTTGACCCAATTATAAGGTATTTCAGTAGCTTTCAAGCTTTGTGGTGAAATATACAAATATACAGGATATATTTTATTTTTATATCCGTAATTACGAAATTTTAAGATCTAAAAGTAAAACAAGAATCCAGTGCTATAATTGTGGAAGGAGGCACAAAAGCCATGTACTGGTGTTTGCTAGAATTCTTAACTTGAGATTGGTCTATTCCTGAGGGGTCTTTTGTATTCAGTGGAATTATTAACACAGTATATTGTAAAAGTGACCACCTCTTCAGCTTAATGTCGTGATTACAGCACAACTGCATGCCATGCTTTTGTAACACGCATCTAACCTGTGGTGCAGGTGACTGCTATACCTGTCACACACATCTAACCCACATGGTCCAGGTGACATCAGGGAATGTTCCTGTGCTTGTTCTAATGTTGTATCAGTTGTTAATTTGGTTAACACTAGCCACAGATATTAAAAGCTTCAGAATCTGGACTCTCAAGTCACTTTCCAGGTAATTGGATATACATTCCATGCATGAATTTTCATCACTTACGGGAAGGAAGTTAGGTATAAACATTGCATTGTAAAAAATGAGCAGAGGGCTTGCATAAGGGATATGTCCACAGCATTATGTGTGATGACCATGAAGGACCAGAATGCAGCCTATATGCAAGGGCTTTAGAGCCAGAGTGAAGCAGACTCATCTTCTCCCTTGGTACTTACTGTAACTTTGGATGGGGAGATAGGAAGCGCATCACAGGGTGGAAGGGTGCCTCGCCACCACATCAGTGTGTGCTGTTGCAGTCAGTTCTTACTTGTTCCCAATTTTGTCACAGAGTAGGATTATAATGGTTTTTATAAAAGTTACTCAGTCAGTGCCAGGCATGTTGACACATGCCTGTAATCCCACTGTAGGTGGACACTGCAGGACCAGGAGTTCAAAGTCAACCTTAACTACATAGCAAGTTGAAGGCCAGTCTAGGCAATATGAGACCCTCTGTTCAGCATGGATAACCACTAAACACGTTTCTAGCCATCAGTTACTAAACAGTTGACCTATTTCTTGACCTGGTAATGAAAAAGTTACAACTTCACTTATTGGGCTAATGCTGGAGGAAACATTAAATGCAGGAGAAAAAAAATAACAGAAGGGTTCTGGTAAAACCAGCACTGCCACCAGGTTACTGTGCACCTGCTTTCCATCTTGGTGTTTGAGTGTGATTTCAGATTCACCATTGATGACCAAAATAGGTCTCTCCTCTGCCTGTGCTGCTTTCCTGAAGGCTCTGATGCAGGAAATAAGGAGACTCCTGAGCAATGCCCACATTCCTTTCCCAGACCCTCAGTGTAACTTGCCAGTGTGAGCAGTGCTCCAGGCCCAGTGTGCCTCCTGAGTGGGAGGTTTCTTAGTTGTCAGATGGGTGGATTCTCATGTGTTAAGTCCCCAAAGCTAGATTTGAAGCCCCTAACTCATTACCCAGCTCAGTTAGTGTTCATTCTGTGTTTATTTGGCTTTCTCATTTTATCAGTTTTAACTAATTTTTATCAAAAAACCAATTAACATAGCAGGTTGTGGAGAATCCCTTTGGAGATGGGCTGTCTTGGGTCAGTTGGTAGCAGAGAACCTTGCTAACACTGGAGACCAAGCAGACAGCCAGTATTTAAATAACTTATCCAGACTTGCTCTTCTTCCCAAACTGTCTTTATTTTTTAAAATCAAGCATATTCTTAACTACTTTGTTAAAGATGAAATGGATGTGTTGGGTTATTTTGTTGTTCACCAAATGAAAATGTACTGAGGAAGACAGGCAGGAATGTTTTGTCTGTAAAAGTGTTCTTCATGTGATGAGCATGTCTTGCCACGTTCATGCATGAGCTCTCTTGTTTAAACCCTTGTTCAGCAGCGCAGTCTTCTCCCCCTGCCTGGCTGCTGTTTCCACACTCTGACCTCTGCGTGTAGGCCTTACCTGCCGCTGGACTAGTCACCTTTCTCTTGCTCTTTTTCTGTGCTGTTCTTTCCCTGCTACCCTGCCTAAAACCAGGCCCTAGAGAAACAGAAAGAGTACATTACCTGCCTCAGGAGTGAGCGAGATGCGCTCAGAGAGGAGCTGCCTGACCTGCAGGAGACAGTGGCGACAGCAGAGGTATGTCAGCCTGGGCCTTCTTCCCTGTGCTGCCTTCTTTCTTTCCTGACCATAAACAACAGCCTTGATATGCTGGTGGATTGAGCTGTTTCCTCCACAGAGGTATATCATAAAGCTAATTCTAACTAATTTCTACACACGGCAAACAAACATTGTCGCAGAGATGCCTCAACAGAAATTAGAGTTTCTGTATGGGTTACTGCTTATAACTAAGTTTTTTCTTTTCCACAGAAACATGGCTTAGTTATAATCCCAGACAGCACTCCCAATGGTGATGTCAATCATGAACCTGTGGCTGGAGCCATTACTGCTGTGTCTCAGGAAGCGGCTCAGGTCTTGGAGTCAGCAGGAGAAGGGCCACTAGGTGAGAGAGTGCTTGCTGTTTAGTTTTGGATTGATGTTGGGGTGGGGAGCAGTATACGGGCTGTTTAGACAAGAATCTTGATCTTGGGAACAGAAATGGAGTCACCCCGTGGGTTAGCACTGCAGGTGTACATACACATCGCCTTCCACTCACAACAGAGTCCAGCATGCCCATCCCAGGGGAGCTTGGGCCTGGTGGGGACTTGCTAGCCTGTGGTTAGCTTCTTCCTGGCCCTCCTGGATTTAGATCCTAAGTTTTCCCAGGGCTCTACAGCTTTGCCACCACTTTTCTTTTCTCTTCTTTTCTCCTCTTCTCTCTCTCTCTCTCTCTCTCTCTCTCTCTCTCTCTCTCTCTCTCTCTCTCTCTCAAGATTTATTTATTATGCATATAGTATTCTGCCTGAATGTCTGCTTGCACACCAGAAGAGGGCATCAGACCTCATTACAGGTGGTTGTGAGCCACCATGTGGTTGCTGGGAGTTGAACTCAGGACCATTGGAAGAGCAGGCAGTGCTCTTAACCTCTGAGCCATCTCTCCAGTGGCGAGAAATGGATGATAAAGAAGGCACATACTGAAGTGTGACTTCCAGGGCAGGGCTCCCAGGCCTGTTAAAAGTGACCCTTAGAGAACCTGACAACACCTCTCCAGAAAGCCACAAAAGGGCCAAAGCCATTGCCCCTGTTCTGATTCTGTGGTGTGAGAGCTCATGGCGGGTGAGACACAGCCATGCAGACAGAACGTACATGGGAGGTTTTGAGAATAAGGGAATGGAAGAGTGGGGAGGGAAGGGAAGACACCTGCCTTTGGGAAGAAGACCAGCAAAAGAGAAGAGAGAGACAGATAGAAGGGGAAGAGGGGAGGAAGAAAGAAAAAGAGAAGTAGGCAGAGTTTCACCTTTTAAAGGGACAGAGTGCTGCCTGCCCTGCATATGGCCTGGGTCCTCAAGGGATGGGGCTGGGTGTGCCTGGATGCTAACAGCCCCACAACAAATTTTGTGCTAGGGGAAGAAAAAAATAGCACAGATAGCTATTGTGCCATCTGCTTACATTAATTTTTAGTTTTATTTTTTTCTCTTTTACGTGTGTATGTATGTAGTTTTCTTAAGGGGGTATGAGGTGCTATAAGAACAGCACAGGCTAAAATATTTTAAAATTAGTAGGCTGGTTGTCTCATGTAGAATTCTAGAAACACAATTAATTGTTGAGCACTTTGATAAAGGATCAGGTGAGCTAGAGGATGCAGGTGAGCAAGAGGACCAGGTGAGCTAGAGGACCAAGTGAGCTAGAGGATCAGGTGAGCAAGAGGGGAGATCTTGTAGGCATGCTTACCTTTAGCGTTTGACATGATGTTATTTACAGACCCCACACTCAAAAACCATACAATTGAGTTACAAAAAAAGAAAACAAAAATCTTTTAAGTAAGTTTACCATTTTGTTGGTTCCCATCCATAGCTGTTCATAGCCTGATAGTATATAGAACTGAAGACAGCAATGGGAAGCTCTGGGATTCCTCTACCTTTTTGGGGGGGGCTAAGGGAGCTAAAACTGACATGGCTGACATTTATTTATTGTGGGGTCATTGGCCAACTGTGAGTTGCTGCTTTAGCTGGACTTGTGGTATCTCCTCAGCCTAGGCAGCCTGTTCCCGCCTAAGCAGCAGCAGCCCTGTGCCTCTGCCCCAGACTGGAGTCCAGGTTCCCTATTCCTGGCTCACTTGTATTCATCACTAAGTTAGCCTCAGGTTTAAACAATAGTTTAAACCCACACCAGGTTTTCTGATCCACTTGGCTGTCAGTTGTACTGCTAGTCTTAGGGCGCCCCACTCGCCCGCCCCCACATTACATCAGCCACCACAGCCCACTGCTACCAGCATTGTGTGGCACGTGCTCAACACTCCTGGGTCTTACCCGTTCCATATTCCGCCCTCCACCAAGGCTGAGCGCCTCTGAAGATAACTGGAAAAGCTTAGACATTTTTGCAACAACAGCAAAATGGTTTCCTCTGGACCCCACTTTGTTTCTAGTCAGAAAGTCATTGCTCTGGGAGCAGATGCTTTATTTGGTGTCATAACTGTCACGGACTGGGAGTATAGTTAGGAGGATAAAGGATTCCTTTGATTGCAAGTAAAGCCTTTGCCTCTTTTCATGTTCACAATGTAAACAATGTAATTTAGGAGATGTTGGCTATTTGTGAGTCCAGTTTACAGCTTCCCCCCCTTGTTCCAGATGTGAGGCTACGGAAACTTGCTGGCGAAAAGGAGGAGCTCCTGTCACAGGTAAGCTGTCTGCTCATCCAAAACCACTGGTTCATCTAAGATAGGCAGTAAAATGCTAATAAATGAATGCTCATTAGAAATCCAAGATACTGCTGGGTGTGGTGGCGCACGCCTTTAATCCCAACACTCAGGAGGCAGAGGCAGGCGGACCTCTGTGAGTTTGAAGCTAGCATAGTCTACATTAGTGAGTTCCAGGACAGCCTGAGCAATATAAGATTTGAAGAAAGAAAAAGAAATATATTTCTTAACTTTAGTACTGAAGTGACATTTAAAGGAAGAAAATCGAATTCATATTGTCTTAAAAAATGTAGAGGATGAGCCGGGCGGTGGTGGCGCACGTCTTTAATCCCAGCACTCGGGAGGCAGAGACAGGCGGATCTCTGTGAGTTCGAGACCAGCCTGGTCTACAAGAGCTAGTTCCAGGATAGGCTTCAAATCTACAGAGAAACCCTGTCTCGAAAAACCAAAAAAAAAAAAAAAAAAAAAAAATGTAGAGGATGCACACAAAGCTTGCTGCTCAGCCCTTCTACTCTCACCCTGACCATCTTCCCTTAGTGTGAATCACGCTGACTTGATGATGCTATTCTATTGGCATTCCTCTGTGGAAGACAGACCTCTGCCACACATGCGCTTACTTCCTGTTCCTGTAGCCTCTTAATGGCCAGTCTGTTTCTGTCTGCAGGACTCCACAGGGAGCCATCCTATGTTCTGGGTGGCTTTTCTTTTTGTTCCATATGCCTGGTTTTCTTGTGTTTATCATAAAGTTGGCCCCTGTTTTAAGCCCACTCGGTTTTCTGATCCGTAGCGGGTCCCTCTTGGTTCCATCTTCAGTCTTTCACAGCCCATTTTGAACTATAGCTTATTCACTCTGTACTGGCGAGATTGTCCTGCCTGTGGGGCTTTCTCTGCCCATGCTTCGAAGGGCTTGGGCTCCCTTTTCTCGGCCTTTCTTCCTTCCCCTCTCACTCGCATTCTGTGTATTCCAGGCGCTTCCTAAGGAAAGACCGTGTGGGCTGTTAATTTCCCATGACCTTGAAGGCCTGAAAGAGTCATTTTTCCTTGGGGTTTTAAAAACCTATTCCTTGATTGTCCTGTTTTTGATGATAGTTGTTCAGAATGGTGAAGACAGGCCTATGAGATGGCCCAGCCAGGCGACCTGAGGTCAGTCCCTAAGACCACATAAAGGTAGCACGTGAGAACAGACCCTCAGAGTTGTCCTCTAACCTCCACATGAGTGTGTTTTCATGTATGCACATGAACACTCAATAATAATAATAATAGTAATAATAATAATAATAGTAAACAATTTTGAGGACGTTTTGAGATTTGATCTCTCATAGGTGACGTTTTCTTTTCCTCTGGAAGCTTCTGTCCTATTCTTTCTAGTATCTTGAAATCTCACAGTGACATATTCAAAAGTGTTCAAGCATCAATGCAGCCCATGTCAATTCTAGGAACTTCTAATCCTTAGTTTGGAAAACTACGAGTGGTTGTCATTCACTCTTTTCCTTACTCCTATTCAGTCAGTAAGCAAATGGCAAATGATATTCCACTGTTCAATACATTACTCATGGCTTGTAGGAAATTTGGATGAATAATCAGATTGTTGTGGCTTTATTTGAAAAATCCATGCCTCCAAAGTCTTAGTAGAGAGAAATCAGGCAATAGAATTAAGCTGTGTTGTATGTGAAGTTTCTGTGAACACACTTATGTTTCTCTAGCGACATTTAGCTCTGTGGTACAGGCATGTAGTCAAGACGGACATAGCCAGGACAAGGAATGTAGTGGGCAGGTAAGACCATGGTGCTTAGAAAAAGGGATGTGGTGGGCAGGAAAGACCATGGTGAGCTGGGCAGTGGTGGCACATGCCTTTAACCCCAGTACTCAGGAGACAGAGGCAGGTGAATTTCTGTAAGTTCAAGGCCAGCCTGGTCTACAGAGCAAGTGCCAGTGTAATGATCTGTTCTGTCTCTTTAAGAGAAAAGCCACGCCCATGCCCCCCCACTGAAGCAGGCAGATCTTCCTTCCTGCTTGCAGCCTGAGTCCCTTCCTTTTCTGTCTCCCTCTCTAAGAGGCAGCTTCTCTCCTCTCTCTCTCTCTCTCTCTCTCTCTCTCTCTCTCTCTCTCTCTCTCCCTCCCTCCCTCTCCTCTCCTCTCCTCTTCTCCCTCCCCCTCCATAACCCACTAAATAAATATCCAACCTTACTCTGCGTGGCATGCCTATCCATGTCTCTGTCTCTCACCTGCCGCTGCTTGTCTCATGGCATGCCCATCTGTCTGTCTCTCCTTTGGCCTGCTGCAGCCACTCAGGGAACTGCGCTGTCCCTGCCTGGGACTGGCTGCTCTCGGGACCCGCTGCCCACTGCTGCCACTCAGGGACCTGCAATGTTTCTGCTGCTGCAGCTGCCAGGGATCCTACCGTGTTTTTAATTAATCCATTACAGCCAGCACAGGCTCTATGCTACAAAGAGAAACCCTGTCTCAAAAACCTAAAAGGGGTGGTGGGCATGGGATCAGGTTGAACCTGGAAGTTAAGCTGAATGAGCAGTGTTGGGAGGATGTCAGAGTAAAGATCAGTGACTGGAAGTGAGTGTGGCTGAATGATATCAGGATTAGGGTATTGTAGCATGAATAATAAAAACCCAGAGACAGATATTGGGGTTCAATCTGAAGACCAGAAAAGCAAAACAGCCAATCACTAGAGAGACCTTTTATCTCTACCAGATCCACAGGGCGAGATCCTGTCTCCATGAATCCTTAGACTCCACATTCCGATGAGTTCTTGTCTCTTCCCCTTTATATTCCTCTCTCCATATCCTCTCTCCATATCCACCTCCCTATTGCTGGGTTAAAGGTGTGAGCCACTACACCTGCATCTTTTTCTGGGTCAATCTTGTGTAGCTCAGGGTAGCCTTGAACTCTTGGAGATCTAGCTGACTCTGTCTCCCAAGTCCTGGGATTAAAAGTATGTGCTGTCAGAGACCAGCTTCAACAAAAATACCACTTACCAGGGTCGAGGATTAGAAAAATGTTAAGTAGGAGGAACAAAGATTAGAAAGAATCACTAAGACACAGATAGTAACAGGAGGGCCACTGAGAGAATACTGAATGCTGACTACACCTGCAATTATTTTCCATACAAAAAGGGGAAGAAAACAAAAGACTGCATTAACATGATACAAAGGACAACTCAGACAGTAACTTGCTTTATCAAGTCATTGATTCTTGACAAAATCATTCTGTTGTTTAGGCAGTGAACCCAGCCTAGACTCAAAAGGAGAAGTATGCTTGAATTTCCTGACTGTTGGTAGGCAGGGGTGGGGCCTACTTGTGTGGGCCATCTCAATGCCAAAAGGACCAAGTAACCACACCCTAGGTCAGGATGTGTAACCCTAGTTGTTGTCAACAATTTTGACTTCTGACCTTTAGACAAGGTGGAAATAGGCTCATTTTGGGGCCTCCACAGTGTGCCACCACTCCCTGGCCTCTACTGGCTTAGCTTTGCACTCTGATCCCCAGGCAAGCTTTATTTATTAAAATGCAAATAAAATATCACTACAGGGTACAGAGAGAATGAATATGTGTGTGTGTGTGTGTGTGTGTGTGTGTGTGTGTGTGTTAAATGAAGGCCAAGAGCAAAAAGAGGTAGACGGCAGGATTCTTGAAGTGTTCCAGAAACTGGGGTGCATTGTGGGAGTATGTCTTACTCTAGACGTGTACTAAAATGGCCGAGATAGGGGTTAGTTTGGGGAGTGCAAGTCAGGAGCTAACACGACAGAGGCACAGTACACTAGTGAGTATGTGAGGTAGTTAGAGATGAGCCTCAGCAGGTAAGAATGGGGACTTATAGGGAGTATGAGTGTAGGATAGATCAGCAACAGCAAGGAAAGTCGGAGAGCACTGTTCCATTTCTTGGCTGAGGTAGGAGCCTGGGAAGACAAAAGCAGCAGCACACAGTAGGGATACAGGAACTGCAGGCTCTGTAAGAGTCCTGAGGTTAAAAAGTGTACCTAGATAAGGTTGCTGCAGGAGCATCAGCTGATGGTAGGCTATGCTTCCAGAGACATCGGAGAAGTTTGTGTGTGTAGAGAGTAAAGTTAGACATGGTGCAGGACCTTTGGGTAAGAGTGCTAAAGAAGAGGGATGCCCCTTTTGGGGTGTGATAGGAATGATGGGATGATAACCAAATTCTCCCAAGACAAACCCATGTGTGCAGAAGGCAGAGGTGCTTGGGAAGTGTGCATTCATTGAGTCTGAAATCAGCCCTGCCCTGCCCACTAGACGGTGGCAAAGCTAGTGCTCAGCTTCCTTCTAATCCCTGGCAGCAGAGCTAAAGGCACTGGAAGAGCCAGCCACTTGTGCTTCCAATTAATTTGAATAGTTAAAGTTCTCTAAGTATTCAACTTATCTCTAAAAAACTAGACAAAAGTCCTGTCTACCCATGAAAAATTTCATTTTACTAAGTCAAAGAAAAAATATTGAAAAAATGTATTGTTGTATAGATATACACAAGTGATAAAGAGTAGAAGTCTTTATTGGGATACCTGGCTTCTGAGGTTCATTCCTTTCTGTTTATATCAGTTTATATTGAATGCCTAGAGCCATTTTTCTCATAGAAAAAAATGATTTGTATGACTTGCTAATAATAATACGGACCTGCTTCATTGTGTGTTATGGCCACTGGACCAGTTACCTCCTTTACTTAGAGAGAATTGGGGTTGGGAACTGATCAAAGTTTCTACAGCACTTGCTGCGCAAACGTGTCCTAAATGTGAATTCCCAGTAGTAGGTACTGCAGGAAGTCTCTAATCCCAGCATTGGAGAGGTGAACATAGGAGGTTCACTGGAGCTTACTGGTCAGCCATGCTTCAGGCTTGGTGAGGTCCATATCTCAAAAATAACATGAAGAACTGAGGAAAGGGTCTGATGTAGACCCCTGACCTCCATATATTCATGGACACATAAAAGTTTAAGACACTTATCTTCCATCCAGGCCTGGTGACACGGGTCCTGCAATCACAACCACTTAGGAGGCTGAGG
This sequence comes from Arvicola amphibius, assembly GCF_903992535.2. Classification (NCBI taxonomy): domain Eukaryota; kingdom Metazoa; phylum Chordata; class Mammalia; order Rodentia; family Cricetidae; genus Arvicola; species Arvicola amphibius. The sequence goes on from NC_052049.1 coordinate 176,984,869, forward strand.
AAAGAGACTCACAAGCTCGAGGTCTGTCTGGGCTAGAGTGAGTGCAAGGCCAGCCTGGGCAGCTTAGCGAGGACCTATTTCAAAGTAAAAAGAGGGATATGGCTAAACTCTGTGCTAGTGTTTGCTTAGCATGCTGGAGTCCTCGGGCTTCACCCCAGTATCATCAAAGAAAGAGACAGAGACTGAGACAGACACTGACCTCACTGTGACTTCTACTTCCGTTTCAGGTTAGAAGACTGAAGCTGCAGATAGAGGAAGAACGGCAGAAGTCTGCAAGGAATGACGGCACATCTGGGGACCTGGCGGGACTGCAGAATGGCTCAGATTTGCAGTTCATTGAGATGCAGAGTAGGTACCAGGGTACAGGCCAGTCTGAACTGGTATGTAGCATGTATCCCTGGAATAAGTTGGATGTGGGCTATTGGAGTCCAGGAAGAGTGGCCCTGGCCCCTTAGGAGCTGAACGGGGATCTACTCACCTGTGAGTTCCAGGGATGGCATGGACCAGCCACTGCCTGCATATGATGTCTGAGCTCCTGTGTATGAACCCCTCTTCCATTTAAGCTTTTCTTTGAAATTCATTTTGGAAAGTTGAAGATTTGAGACCAGCTCATTAATGTTGAGTTTCTGAAGTTTCCTAGTTTTTAACAAAGATTCACCTTTATATGAAATTAAAACCTAGACTACAAAATAATAGTCTGTTTACACAAATTATGTTTCCTTTACCTTTCTACTCTTCATCCCGTGTTGTTGGTTTGTTTGAGACAGGGTGTTCCTACATAATCCTGCCTGGCCCGAACTCACTCTGTAGACCAGGCTTGCCTAGAACTCACAGAGATCCACATGCCTCTGCCTCTCAAGTGCTGGGATTAAAGGTGTGTACTACCATGCTTGGCTGTGTGCTGTATTCATCCTAAATCCCACAGTAGAGTTGTCCTAAAATCTATTCGTATTATACTTTCCCTGTTGGTAGTGATGTGTAACTTACCATAAGGAGCTTTTATTTTAGTTTGTAATTCATAGGGGCTTTACTGGTAATGCACTTAAAATCTTGGCTATTTGTGATCTTTTCGTATTGACAATTGGGCTTAGGCTGAAAGGAGGGACTTGGGGGTTGAAGCTTATTGGTAATAACTTGTGTGGACCTCAGGCCCCCCATATTCCTTGATGAATAGTTTGTTCTAGAACACCTCAATGGTGTGGTGGGACAGAAAGGTGACAGAATGTGGGAAGGCTAGTTAGGATGCTGGTATGGTGAGCTTGACCAGTATAGCATTGCCAGAAGTTCCAGAGGGTAGAAGTAGGTTTTGAAAGATTGCAAAGGCAGCGAATTTGAAAGGAACCAAGTTGAGGAGGAACAGGCTAGCTTTTTGTGACTGCTTCCTAGAGCCTAGCCACTAATGATTTGTAGATACACTCATAACATCACTGTGCAATTGAAAAGCATTTGTCTAGCTGGGCGGTTGTGGCACATGCCTTTAATCCCAGCACTCGGGAGGCAGAGGCAGGTGGCTCTCTGTGAATTCAAGACCAGCCTGGTCTACAAGAGCTAGTTCCAGGACAGGTTCCAAAGCTACAGAGAAACCCTGTCTCAAAAAACAAAAAAAAAAAACAAAGAAAGAAAGAAAGAAAGAAAGAAAGAAAGAAAGAAAGAAAGAAAGAAAAGAAAGAAAGAGAAAAAGCATTTGTCTCAGCTTTATTGAAGCATACACTGCAAAGCATTTGGCTAGGTCCATAGATTTAAGGATACTAAAGCAGGACCTCTTTACATACACAAACAGTATTACAGAGCATTGTTGTTATAAGAGAATGCAAATAAAATGATCAAGTGAAGAAGTTATAGTTCTCTAGTCATGGAAATGAGTGTGTCTTACTGGGACTGGTGAAGAGCTGAATGAGAGTGTGAGAGCAGAAACACTGCCTGGGAGCTGGAAGGTACAGGGCTGGGTTCAGAGATGCAGAGGGCCCAGAAGCTGCAGGGCCATTGCCACCCTGTGAGCTTCCTTTCTCAACACTCTGTTCACATGCGTCTAGAGCAGTGGTTCTCAACCTTCCTACTGCTGTGACCCTTTAATACCCTTCCTCATGTTGTGGTGACCCCAACCGTAAAATCATTTTATTGCTACTTCATCACTGTAATTTTGTTACTGCTGTGAATCATAATATAAGTATCTGATATGTGACCTCAAAAGAGATCGCAACCCACGGGTTAAGAACCCACTGATCTAGAGGGAAAGAAGAGCTTTGCTTCTAACTCTTGGTCTCAGGGATACTGCTGAGCAGAGATGCAGGAGCTTCTTATAGTACAGAGTCTAGAACCTGAACTGCATGTCCTCTGTATGCTACTTCACACTGTCATCTCTGGAGATGAGTGTAATTCATTATTATCTTCTGTTTTAGGAGATGCCAATAGACAAATTAGTGAATACAAATTCAAGCTTTCCAAAGCAGAACAGGACATAACCACCTTGGAACAAAGTGTAAGTATTTCTGTGAGGCACCAAATGATTCAGACGCCATTAAATGCTATCAAATGTCTCAACCTCTTGCATCAGAGTGGCTAAACCTTTGAGTTTCTGTGGGTGGCCCTGGTGGCTTGGTCTCTTCAAAAGCTCTGCATTACAGTTGCACAGCCACCAGAGAACACCTGGTAGCGTTATTCAGCTTTGTTTCTGCTCTAAAGACAGAGGACTAGGCCATCAGGATGGCACAACAGAGTTTGATCCCCAGGACCCACATGGCAGTGGACAACTGGTTCCAACATGTTGTTTTCTTATCTTGTCCTTGTTAGGATTTCTATTGCTGTGCTGAAACACCAAGACCAATAGAAACGTGTTGATGGAGCGGTGGGCTACATTCCTGCCTGGCTCCGCATGGCTAGCTTAGCCCCAGAATAATTACACAGAAACGGTATTCATTTAAACACTGCCTGGCCCATTAGTTTCAGCCTCTTATTGGCTAATTTTCATATCTTGCTTTAACCCATATTTAGTAATCTGTGTAGCACCACGAGGTGGTGTCTTACTGGGAAGGATCTTAGCCTGCATCCATCTCGAAGAGAAGAGCTATGGCAACTACCTGAGGCGTCTGCCTGACTCTGCTTTCTTTCTCCCACAATTCTGTTCTGTCTACTCCGCCTACCTAATTTCTGTCCTATTAAAGGGCCAAGGCAGTTTCTTTATTAACCAATGAAAGTAACACATAGACAGATGACCCTCCTCCATCAGAAACGTGGGAAGGGAAGGGTTTATTTTCTCACATTTCCATATAACAGGTCATCAACAAAGCAGTGAGGGCAGGAACTCAGACAGGGTAGAAAACTGGAGACAGAGGCCATGAGGAGTGCTGCTTACTGGCTTGTTCTTCATGGCTTGTTTAGCCTGCTTTCTTATAGAACCCAGGACTCTGGGATGGAATCACCCACAGTGGACTGGACCCCTCCCCCATCAATCACTAATTAAGAAAAATGCCCAGCTGGGCACTGGTGGTAAACACCTTTTAATTCCAGCACCCCGGAGTCAGAGGCAGGTGGATTTTTGAGGACAGCCTGGTCTACAGAGTAAATTCCAAGACAGCCAGGCCTACACAGAGAAACCCTGTCTTGATCAAAAAGAAAGAAAGAATGAAAGAAAGAAAGAAGAAAGAAGAAAGAAAAAAAGGAAGGAAGGAGGAAGGAAGGAAGGAAAGAAAGAAGGAAGGAAAGAAAAAAGAAAAGAAAGAAAGAGAGAGAAAGGAAGAAAGAAAGAAAAAAAATGCCCTATAATAGGCTTGCCTACAGCTGGATCTTACAGACATTTTCTCAATTGAGGCTCCCTCTTCTCAGATGACTTTAGCTTGTATCAATTTTGTTAACTGCTGTCCTGCCCAGTTCCTGCAATCGTTAAGTCCCAAAGAAATCACACAGAGGTCTACATTAGTTATAAACTGATTGGGTTAGTAGCTCAGACTTCTTATTAAGTCTTACAACTTATATTAGCCCATTATTCTTGTCTATGTTAGCCATGTGGCTCGGTACCTTATTGGGCAAGCAGTCACATCTTGCTGCTTCTGTGGCTAGGTCACAACTGCAGAAATGAGCTTTCCTCTTTCCAGAATTCTCCTGTTCTTGTTGCCCCACCTATACTTCCTGCTTGGCTACTGGCCAGTCAGCATTTTATTAAAATACAATTGACAGGGTACAAACCATTGTCCTACAGTACTTCCCCCCTTTAAAAAACAAAACAAGAACTCTGAATCTAATATCCTTTGTTTAGCTTTTCTGCTGACCATTATCCATAACAACTTGTAACCAACATTCTAAACAAAGGAAAATATCCATAGTTCATTTTTTGGGAATGTGGGTGTAGTTTTCCAGGCTACTTCCTGCTGGTTGAGGGTGCTGATAATCTTATGGGGGCCTAAAGAAAATTTAGAATTATGATCAAGTCATAACTGGAGTATCCTGTGAGGCTTGATCTTCTCAGGCAGCAGTCTTGAATCTGTTCTGGATGTAGAACTCAGACATCTGGGCCATCTGCTCCTATTGGAGATTTCTCAGGTGGTCTTCCTTGATCAAACCTGATTTTTTTTTTAACTCAGAATGAATCCACAGCTTCTCATTTCCTGTGGAAACAAAATCAAAACCTCTCCAAAGTAACATACCTTTTGACTTCAATTTTGAAGTCAAGGTATTTTCAAAATACCTATCTTGAATTAACTCAGCAGCATTTATAAACAAGTATCTTTTAGCAGCTGTTGCTTCTTCCTCAGCATTCAAACAATTCAAAGAGAGCATAATAACATACAGTATCAAGATTCTCTGTTTATTTTTCATCCTTACGTGGCTTTATTTTAACCTCTATTTCTTTTATTTTTATTTTTTGGCTTTTTGAGACAGGTTTTGTGTGTTTCTTTGGCTGTCCTGGAACTCCCTATATAGACCAGTCTGTCCATGAACTCACAGAGGTCTGCTTGCCTCTGCCTCCCAAGTGCAGTGATTAAAGGTGTGTGCCACCATACCTTGAACTCACAGAGGTCTGCTTGCTTCTGCTTCCCAAGTGTTGATATTAAAGGTGTGTGCCACCACACCTAACTACTCTATTTTAAGGACTTTATCCTTTTATCTTTTTTCTCCCAAGCCTACATATATTTTTAAACACACTGTAAACCATTTAAAGGTTTTCTTCATCTGAATATATCTTTACTGTATATCTCTTCTTCTGACCACATGAGTCTTTAATTTGCCACAACTCTATGGTGTTTCAAGGTCCCTGCCACCATCAAAAAATCATGCGGTCCAATAGCATTTAAGTATTTTGTAGCAGGACCTCCTTAAAAAGCTGCAAGGTTTTGCAGCTAGAGATTCTCAAAAGGGCTGCAAAATTTTTGCAGCTAAAGCTGAGTCATGAAGCCTCTCTTAAATGAGAGCGCTTGCCTCTAGCAAGCAGAGTCCACTTGAGAACGTGCTGCTATTAATAACCCATGCTTTACTCTATTATTTTTTGTCTAGAATTACTTTTTAAGCTCTCTCAGGCTTTATGTGGATGCAGTTGTCCACATGTTGGGCATCATTCTGTATATCTCTCTTTTTTAAACGTTGGGTGCCATTCTGTAGGAGGAGGGAGGCTGCTTGTTCTTCCCAGCTGCCCTGTTTAGCTTATACCTGAAATAATCACAGAGAAGTCTACATTAGTTATAATCTGATTGGCCCATTAGCTCAGACTTCTTATTAACTTTTATAACTTATATTAATTAGTCCATTATTCTTGTCCATGTTAGCCACATGGCTTGGTACCTTTTTCAGTGAGGCAGTCACATCTTGCTTCTTCTGTGTCTGGGTCACAACTGCTGACCAACCTTTCCTCTTTCCTGAATTCTCTTGTTCTCATTGCCCCGCCTCTACTTCCTGTCTGGTTGTCCCACTTATACTTCCTGCCTGGCTACTGGCCAGTCAGCATTTATTTAAAATGTAAGTGACAAGATACAGACCATTGTCCCACAGCACTTCCCCCCCTTTTACAAAAACAAAACAAGAACTCAGACATCTGGGCTATCTGTTCCTACCAGAGATTTCTCAGGTGGTCTTACTTGATCAAACCTGATTTTTCTTAATTCAGAATGAATCCTCAGCCTCAGGGTACAGACCATTGTCCCACAGCACAATTTGACATAAAACAAACACAGACTTCTATGTGCACACAGTAAATAAACGGGTATATTTTTTTTAAAAAAACTACTTTGCAGCTGTCTTTTTTTTTTTTTTTTTTTTTAAAAAGCTATTTCTAGAAAATTTAAAAACAGGGCCTCTTTAGAAAAATATCCCTTCATGTACATTTCAAAAGCCTATAGACTTAAAATGGGAAGTTGGCCTTCCAGTGACTGACTGCAACTGTACTTCTCTGGGACCCTTGGCTCCCCAGTGGCACTGAGTTTCCTCTTGGATGGCGAGCAGCGGTGGCAAACCCTAGTGGTCTGTGTGCTCCTATTCACAGGTCAGCCGGCTTGAGGGCCAGGTGCTGCGCTACAGAACTGCCGCTGAGAATGCAGAGAAAATCGAAGATGAGCTGAAAGCAGAAAAGAGGAAGCTGCAGCGAGAGGTACTGTGTTGGCATGCGTGCTCCTGAAAGTTCTGTGGGAAATTCACAGTGGACGGCAGTCAAGTTTGGTGGCGCACGCCTTTAATCCCAGCACTTGGGATGTGGAGGCAGGCGGATCTCTGTTAGTTTAAGGGCAGCCTGGTCTATCTACATAGTGAGGTCTAGGCCAGCCATGGATGCATAATGTGACCCTGTGTCAAATAACCAAAACCCAAAAGACCTGGTGAAGAAACCCTAGAGCTGCTTGCCGTTCACACAAGCTTTGGACCTGCACAGTGGCTGCCATTGACTTTTTTTGGTAAGGCAGGAAAAAATAATGTATTTTTGGGTTTTGCTTCAGATAACATCAGTTTTCTACAGCTTTTACACATTTTATTTTGTGGTTTAAACAATCCTCAACACCACTGTTTAGGCCTCTAGCTGCCTGGAGAAGGGTGGCAGCTGTTTGGGGACCCCAGACATGGCTGTCATTATTAGCAGAGACAGAAAGGAAAGGATGCTGGGCTTTCCCTGACCACATAAAGTGACTGTGCTCTTTGTCTCCAGCTACGGACAGCACTGGACAAGATCGAGGAGATGGAGATGACCAACAGCCACCTGGCAAAGCGGCTGGAGAAGATGAAGGCCAACAGGACAGCCCTGCTAGCCCAGCAGTAGGGGACGGACCTTCTGCCTGGGTGCTGCTCTGAGGGCTGCCCAGAGACACTGACTCTTTGTATATTGACACAAGCTTTTCGAGTACTGTTTGAGTCTTGTCATTAAACAGCCACCTTTGTATTTTATAATTTATGAGAATGAAGCAGGTCTAATTGTCATGAATTTGAATTTTGTTTGTAGTTCACTTCTAGCGTGAGAACTAGTCTGTGCTGTTTTATTTTTAATTTTCAATATCCTAGAATCATGTGTTCTCACCATCTTCCTCCAGCTGCCTCATTGACTGGGCACGTGGGAGGCTGTGGTGTGGGTCTGGAGGATAGCCGTTCTGAGTGCTGAGACACTTGCTGGAGACCTCAAAACACAAGTGCCTTCTCCACGGTGTGATCCAAGCTTCAGAGACCGAGTGGCCAAGATTCCTACTCTTCTCCCAGAGCATTTATATTTCAGTGAGGAAGTATTCAGGGGTGGGGAGTCTGTGTTTCGATCAAATTTATGTTTGGAGAAAAAAGGCCTTTTTTTGTAAGATATTTAAATTTATATAAAAATGTTAGAAAAAGATATGGGGAGTGTATATTAAACTTGATTGCATGTGGCAGAGGAAGTCTAGACTTTTACTCTTAAAATTAAGAGTAGGGTCCTTAGTCTGCGTATCCACTGTGCTGTTCCTTGTATTTTCATCTGCTGCTGATTTGTGAAATGAAACCTCAGACAAGCTCGAGGGTTGAGGGAGGGCAGTACAGGCAGGTAGGGAATCTGCCTGAAAACTATTAAACAAACCCTCCTGCCATCCAGGATTGGCGGACACAGTCATTGTTACTGAAGCTTTTTAGGACAAATCATGGCAACCATGTACAGTCCTGTCTTGCCTTCTTCTTTTCTCAAGACGAGATAACCCAGAACACAGAACTTTTAAAGTTTTTTGAGAGACAGCGTCTATGTAGCCAGGTTGGCCTTCACCTCATAGTCATCGTCCTTGGGCCTTTTGAGTGCTGGGACTCCATCCATTGCCTGGCTCTAGAATAGACACGCCTAAGAACTTGCATTTCATCTCTAAAGGCACCAGTTCAAGATATCTCCCTCCCCTACCATAGCCACTTCACAGGGTTTGTGATTCTCTTTTGTCAGAATCAAGGTGGTTTCGTGGGAATGATTACTGTAGCTCAAAGTGTTTACAAAGAAACTATATTGAGGAAAAGTCTAATGAATCAAAGCCTCTTAATAAATCTAGACTTGGAACTAGATAATAAAGTTAACTAAAAAGTGAGTGATAGTTGGTCCCTTCTTTAGCCACTAGCCCTTCATTTTTAGGGTATGGAAACTCTCCTGAGCTGAGAGCGCCCTGTGCACGTCCTAACAGGAACTACAGGTGTGTGGGTGGGGCAGGGATGCAGGTTTAACTTCCCCAGGTGATCGAACCCTTCACATGGAGAAGGGTACCCATCCTGGGTACTGAGACTCTCCTGAGAAGCCCTGGCCCTAGCCCTTGTTACTTTAGTTTTCCAATTGAAATGGCTCAATTTCTTCATTTTGATATGTTATTTCCCCTGGAACCTTCTTCATTGTTTCCTGCGCTCTGTGCTTTACTTTAAACCCTGAGGCATCCATCCTTGGGCCGAATGCTATATTTTTCTGAGGCAGGGTTGACCTTAAGGTAGCTTATCTGGGCAATGAAGAAGAACTCTCTCCTATTGCTGGTTTTAGAGCCCCTGCCAACTCCCAGTGGACTAGATTTGAGCACCTACCCCAGCAAGTCACCACAGTTAAGCAGTGAAGGCAAAGATTGATTCACTTCCTGTGACCGTGTTGGTAAGAACAGATAAGAGTTCTGAAATCCCAAATTAATTTCCCAAGTGTTAATGGTGTGAAAGAGGGAGGAAAGGAGCCAATCGATCTTGGCAGGCCAGTGGTCTGACTGGTATCAAGTTCAGGTCCCATGAAGGCTCTGGAGAAGAAGTGCTGGTGACGTCTCTGGAGAAGTGCTGGTGACGTCTCTTGATCGTCTCCACCCCAAGGCGCAGCCTTGTCCTTGTCAGTAGCTTCTCATTTTGAGGGTGATCTGTGCTGTGAACGTTACTTTGGGAGGCACCTGTCCTGTTTTCCTCAATTCCAAAGTAACTCCAAAACAGAATGACTCTGGAGAGAAAAGATAAAGCCAGAGAGGGGCAAAATAGTAGCTGAAGTCAGTGTCTCTTTTTTTGCTTCCCCAGAATCCTCCAAATAAGAACACCTAGAAATATATTCAGAGCCACTAAGGGGGCTAGTTTAAAATACTGGGCAAGAATGCTTTAAATTTTGTCCCTAATAATAAAATTAGCCTTGACTACTGACAGGAAGAGTTTCAGCTCAAGCTTTCTCCAGTCAATACCTACACTATTAACATACTGCATTAGTAACTATCTTTTCTTACTGTTGACCAAATACCTGACATTGGATGGATTTATCTTGGCTCATGGTTTAAGAGAATCGTCCATGACAGGGAAGGTGTGGAAGAATTCGCGGGCAGGATTTGGCAGATGGTTCTCAAGCAGGGAGCCTTTTACTTGGCATTCTGATCACACTTTTCAAGAGAATTTGCATATCAACATGTGGGAGCCTCAGTGAGTGGACCCTCGGGGCACATTTGCCAGTGCCCAGTACAAAGTATAAGGTCTCTGCTGTGTTCATCTCTAACAATACAGATACTCTGTCTACACACTCCTTTTCTGCAACTCTAAACATGCTCACTCTCTGTTCATATTTTCTCTCAGTTGACTGCATAGTTCTCATCTTTCTGTTTGAAATGTCATTATCAACCTCAATAAACACAGTGATAACCAAGCCACCACCCAAAGGTTAAGGTGACTTAAAACTGTCTCTGCCAAATAACTTAATCCATTACCTTTGAATTCAGTCTTACTCAAGGACAAGAAAAGACAGAGCCAGCTCTTTGCCAGAATGCAAATCAGAATAGCCTAGATCCCACTAGTCTTTGTTCCCTTCTCAAACCACGTGAGCCATGTCTCCACTAGCTGTATTTCTTCTAAACTGTGAAGTTCTGGTTACAGTATTCTAGAGCTCCCCAGCCTGTAACTCCAAACTTTTCTGCGTTCCTCTTGTACACCTGTTTAAAGCTTCTAAACCACATGACAAGCTTATCAAAGCAGCATCCCTTGGTTGTCCATACCAGTAACCTTTAGACAGGTTCTTACAGAAACAGAATTCATGGGATGTATAAAAGGGATTTGCAAAGAAAGGACTGAGCAGTACAAGGATGGCTGTCTGCAAGTTGGAGGGTAGAAAACTTGGTAGCTGCTCAGTTCATAAGGCTGGATGCCTTAGTAGGCCCAATCTGGCATCAAAAGCCTAGGAGATCCCTGGAGAGGAGTCTTGGTATTGCGTCCACCATGGAAGGCTGAAGAATTTCAGAGTCTGGTGGCAGCGTCAATGAAGGATACAGGCAGGTGTGCACTTTTTCTGTTATCTGTACTACTGGAAGTTGCTCTTGCTGCCCACTTAGAGGGTGTCTTCCTCAACCAATTATCTGCTCGGGAAACACTGTCATAGACACACCAAAGTGTCTTTCCTAGGTTCTCTAAATCCAATCAAGTTGACAAGACCATCTTGTGCTCAGGACTTTCTGAGGCAGGGTCCTGCTCTGCAGTGCAGTCTCCATTGACCTGGAACTTAGTATGTAGACCAGGCTCACCTCAAGCTCACAGATCCACTGCTTCTGCCTCCAAGTGCTGGGATCAAGGCATGTATCACCATATATTTAGGACTTGTTTTTTTTTTTTTAAGGCAAAGCTGGAGTTTATTAAGGGATGGGCACTGAGGGAGGAGATGTGCAGGGAACCCAAGACATGGACTTCTCAAAAGTTGCTGTTCTAGGGCTTCCTTTAAATGGAATTTCTACAAATGCAACTTACTGTATCTGATAATAAATTTCCAGAAAGACATAGTATGATTTCAGAAAACTTGAAGAGTTTTTTTAAGAGTGTGGATAGAAATGCCTTCTGAGGTGGCTAGGGCTTTTTTGAGTCTTCAACACAACCCAGTATATACTAGGTGAAATCATCTTAGATAGTTTCCAATGTGAAGTTACACACCAAAAAAAAAAAAAAATTCACATCAAGATACACATGAGTTTATTTGCAGTCAATCAACACATGAAGGATGAAGGCAAATGAGAATTTTTAGCATTAAGTTATAGCAACAATGCTGGGATACAAAGCATAAACAGCGAGCACTGGAAACCCTGAATCACACCAGCTGCCCTGTGGCTTCCTCATCTGTAAAATGTGCTTCGTCTTGGATGGTGGATGCACAGTCACTAAGGTGGCTATGGCCATATTTAACACCTCTCAAAGACTTTGTACAGATCTGGCAGGTTGGCGAGCTGTAGGACATTTCCATCCTCTGTGAAATGCTTCGGAGGTAGAAGGTGTGAGCGGAAGGCTTTATAGATAATGTGTTCCACAGTCCACTTCCAGGGCTTTGGGGTAGAGCCAGGCATGTCACTCTGGAAAATACGTGAAATGCATTTATCTCCCCACATACTGGCTTTCCCACCGACATGATAGGCACTGGGCCTGGAAGGGTCTTAGTGGTGTGTGTAAGGGGGCTTCTGCAGGCCACTCTTGAGGATCCCACAAGTCTGAGCAGAAGAAACAGAGTTTGTGAAAAAAAAGAAATTTGAGGGGCCACTGCCGACATTTTTGTTTCCACTGCAGTGGATCTAACATTTCCGAGCCTGGTTCCTGGATCGTAACTCGGAGGATAGACCTGCCTCACCGCTCCTCTCCGTGTGAGCCTCGGCTGCCCCTCGTCTGTGTTCTTTTCCGTCTGCTGTCTGGTTCCTAGCAAATAAACTTAGAACAGTTTGTGTGTCCGCTTCCCAACCAGGGTGAGAGAGTTCTTGGGGTCTCAGCAGGAGCCAGGGCTGACTTCTGTCCCACTACTGTAAAGCACGGGAACCAGAGCACACCAGGGGTCCTGATCAGGGGACAGCACGTTCACCACCACTAAGTGGCTATGCACTACAGCGGCTAGGCTCTGATTCTCAAACTCTTGACTCTCTCTGCCTTCCTCTGAAATGTGAGAGTGTCACGGGCAACACGAGTATCTGTCAGGCTCTTGGATCATTCTGGAGGCTATGTTCTAGTCCAGCAGAACGAAGTAAAGTTTATGAATAAAAGCTGGCCATTGTAAAGAGATGGGTGTACTGCTACATGCCTAAAGCTAGAACTTAGGAGGCTGAAGCAGGAGCATCCAAAGTTCAAAGCCATATGCAAATTCCTGGATTAAAAAAAAAGTTGGGGGCTGTTGTTTGAACTTTTGTCATATAAAGCGAAACTGTAGGACTTTACAGAGATTAAATCCCATATCCTAAAGGGACACGAAACCCGCCCCAGTCCCAGATGCCAACATGCATTAACGACCACAGTACCTGCTGGCCTGAGAGGGCTGACTCCTCCAGCATACACTGCTTCCGAACGGAGTAAAACATAGCACACTCCCTACTGAGGCTTTCAAAACATTCCTTCTCTTCATCCCAGTTTACCTGATCCACAGAAGTCAATACAAGAAAAGCATTTAATGCAGTGCTTTAACATTTTGTGTCTAAATATCACAGACCTGAGCTGGAGAGATGGTTCAGTGGTTAAGAGCATTGGCTGCTTTTCCTAAAGGACCCAAGTTCAATTCCCAGCACCCACATGGCAGTTCACACCTGTCTGTAACTCCAAGATCTAACACTTTCATACAGACATACATGCAGGAAAAACACCAATGCACATAAATAAAAATAAATTTAAAAATAAAATAAACAAACAAACAAACAAATACCACAGACCTAACAGGCAAAAAGAAACGTGACTTGCAGCACTAAAACTTGATTGGGATGACCATGGTACGGGCTGATGGGGCTCTCAGATATTTTGTTATCTTTTCGGTTCCAGATGAAGGTACTCTACCTCCAGGTCACAGACACACACAGACAGACAGACAGACAGACAGACAGGACACAGACACACACATGCAGGCAAGCACTGCTTAGAATCTGCTATTATATACCTCTGTGGCCAGTCGAAGGATGAAGAGAGGCAGTCCCTCCAAAGGGGGAACATAGTTGTCAATCAGAAGGGGTAATCCAATCAGGTTCCCTTCCTGCTTGGGGAGGGGGGCAAAAAAAAAAGAGTAAGACACAATGGCATCACGGATGATAGGTTCATTCGCCTTGCATTTCTCCAAGCCTGTACTGGGTGCAGGTTGTAGGATGGACACGGGCCTTTAATCAGGAACAAATTTTCCTTCTGGATGTGCTCAGAAATGTCAGGACAGGAAGCCCCGAAGAACAAGGGTAAGAGGAAGAAATGGAGCAGGTGGCATAGTTTCATTCTCCATGTGGCCTGTCAGGACTGGGATTCAGCTTTCCCTCATGGCAGAGTCCTTCACCCGGGGAATAGGAACGGCATTGATGGATGAGTTTGGTTTTATCATCTCAGGTGCAAACGGGGAGTGGAGAGAATGTCACATATAAAACATGCTGCTTCTGAGGGGAGATCAACCTTTTAGTTCCAACCAAGGAACTTGACCCTTATCTGAAAGAAAGCTCAAAGGCATGCAGATAGCTGCCCCACCTCATCAATTTCCAAAGAGAAATAGTCTGCAAGCATCTCAGCTTTCTTCTTCAGAAACTCAACAATGTATTCTGCAAGTCCTTCCTTCGGGCCATCTTCCTCTGTCCAGCCACTTTCAGGACTGTCTAAGGCCAGCATGGCGAGGTCAAAGAGTGGTGCTGGTTCCTGGGAAGAAGCCACAACGTAGGGATTCAGTGGGAAGCTTCAGTCTGAACAGACCAAACTCAGTTCAGAAATAAAAGCATCAACAGAGACAGAATGCCCCCTCATCAATGCAGGTTTCAGTACCCTATTAACAGCAGAACAAGCAGACAGGAAATCATTATAGAGATAGTTGACACGCACCACAATGAGCATGACAGATGTGGCATCTAAAGGACATGCATGGCAAGGTAAGAATGTAGATTCAGGTGCTCAAAGAACATAAACACAAACCTCGTACTTCAGGCATGAAACAAGTCTCAGTAAGTGTGAACACACCCATGAACATTCTTCAACCAAGCTAGAATTAAAGTAGAAATCAGTAACAGATTTTTGGAAAACCTCCAAGAGACTAGATGCTAAGCGATGCAGATCTAAATAGACAGTCCAGCCTACTCAGAAAGCTCCAGGTCCTAGCAAGAGACTAAGACCTTTACAGACAAAGTAGTGACAAAAACCAAGACGAAGGGATAGATCCTGGGGAATAAACCTGATACTCCTCCGGCCCTACACACATGCACACACATGCACCCAAACTGAGCACCCACACAAAGCAAGGAAGAGACAACCTGAACAACTCTATCTGAGTAATAACCTGGATCTCTAAGAATTTCCTATCATGGAATCTTCAAGCCCAGACTGTTCTAAACAATGAGTAAATAATAACAACCCTACAGAATGCTTTCAGAAAAAACGGCAAAGGAAAGCTTACAGACTCATCTTTGAGGTCAACATTATCCTCTGCTAAAACCACATAAATACAATACAAAATAGTAATACTCATGAACACAGGTTAGAAAAAAAACCCTATAAATACAACTTGAGGAAATGAAATCTGGCAAACCATAACCGAGCAGGGTTCATCCCAGGAGTGCAAGGTTGGTTTAACACATGCAAACTAGCCAGTGCATTTCACTACATTAACAGTCTAAAGATTAAAAAAGCACATCTTAAAGGAAGAAAAAGTATTTGAAAATTTTTCATATCTATTACTAAATTTTAAAAAACTGAAGAGAATTTCTCCAATTTCCTAAGAGTACCCACAAAAACTCTCTCCCAGCTACTAACATATTCAACAACAAAAGTCTGACTACTTCCCCAAGACTGGAACAAAGAGAAGGGTTTCCATTCTTGCCACTTCTATTAGCTCAGATTACAAGCCATCAAGAAAATGGTGAACATCCAAACATTATAACCATTCATGTAGAAAAACAGACTCATTATATAAGCACCAAACTAGCTGAGGTTAGCAAATCTGCAAGATACAACATCTATGTACAAAATTCATGGCATTTCTGTACTCTGGCAATAAACATTAGACACTGAAGCTGTTAAGTTGCCAGGTACAGCACCATAAAAAAGTGAAACATTAATCTAATAAAATTTATCTTTTCTCAAAAATTATCTACAGATACAATACAATCTTAATCAAACTTCCAAAGGCTAAATTAAAACTTGGCACCAATACCTTCTTGATATTGTTAAAGTTCAATGGTAGAGTGTGTGCTTACTACAGTAACACAAAGTAAAGAAAAAGCAAACACACACCCCATCCCCGTTCTGGCCATAGTTTTAGAGAAAATTTCTCCTTTTAATTTCAAGTAAATATGTAGAAGCATTTGTTTAAGATGGCTATAAAAGAAACTATTCATCTGAAAAGATTCAACCAAAAAAAAAAAAAAGAAAAGAAAAGAAAACTTCAGTGCATTGCAAATCATAAGGTACAGAAACCCTTAAACATACTTTGGAAAGTTTACATTTGCCAAGGAGGAAGTTACTGTATAGCTCATATTGTGAGAAACGACCAGCTGCCATTTCAGAAGTGGGGAGGAAAGAAACTTACCGATAACCTCAGAACACCAAAGTTGGCAAAGTCATAAATGAGTATCTGGTAGAACAGCTCTTCACTGAAAATAAAAATGAAAGACTGTAAAAAAAATAAATCTATGCTTGAGGGCCGAGCCGCAAGGACAGAATGGGACAAAGATGCTGCTGCCTGGCTGTGGACCTGGCTAAGAAGGATTCCTAACATGATTCCTGCCGGGACTCTGCAGCCATCCCTCCTGGACAAGTTCAAACACAGTCTGGCTCACCTCCTCCTCTCTAGTGCTGTAAGGGTTTCAGTTAACAAAGAGCCTTAGAGCTCACCTTCTGGCAGTCCACCATCAACACCATAGGATGCAGTGCTTGCCTAGCTCATGAAGGCCCGGGTTTCATCCTCAGCACCACAGAAACAGTTATATGGGGAAAAAGGTATATGGAGCATATAGAAAGGGTAGTTTTCCCTTTTTCATCAGAAATGGATGGAATTATACTGCACTGATTTTTTTGGGAGGAGGGAATGAGGTGGGATAAAAGATCTTGCCATGTAGCCAGCCCAATCTGGAACTCACAATCCTTGTTTACCTACACCTGCCAAGTGCTGGGATTCTAGGTGTTTGCCCCACGTCTGGAAATGCACTGATATTTGAGTTAGTATGTTCCACTGGCTGACAATAGTCCAAGAATAGCAATTAAGTATGTATACTGAATTACTAATAAAAATCACGTTCTTCCTCATATGCAAATCCCAGCCTATAGCATAAAGATGTAAACACAGTACATGTGGGTAGAGTACAGCATGTAGAAAGGAGAACAAGAAAGGCTAAATATTAGGGGATGAGACAGGACTGAACACAGATAAATGATCAGGTCATGAAAGAAGACACAAGGCTCATTCTTTTTCTAGTTTCCATACTGTCATGTGGAATTTTCTACTTTAGGAAATCAATGTGGATGGATTTTGGATCTCAGATTAAGGATGTCAGTAGGAAGCTGCAATTCTGGTGTTAGCGTGACTGCTAACCGTGCGATCAAAGAAGTCAAACACAGGGCAGCTGTGCAGACGTGCAGGTCATGCACTCTCATGTGCTAGAAAAGCCAAAGCAGGGAGAGAAGAGTTCCCCATAGCCCAGCTCATGGCACACTGCTGCAGTCTGGAATGCCAGTACTCCAACATGGGGTGCAGCTGGCAGACCAAGGCTGTGAGGACGCTGTTTCTGGACTGCTGAGGTCATGTGCTCAGCTGACTCACATTCTTGTTGTGGCAGCCAGGAGCAGGTCTCACTCCAGCACCTTCCCCACCATGGGAGACTGCATCAAAATGCAGCCCAGATAAACTTATCTTCCCTTACACTGTTTCTCCCTATGTGTTTGGTCACAGAAATGAGAACAGAAGCTAACACACCAAACAAGTCAAAGAGCAGTGAAATTTAGCACTATGCCAAAAGGCTCCAACCCAAGAAGAATGACCCTGAATTCTGGAAAAGGTACCTGTGCCAGGAGGGAGCTTTGAGATTGGGGCTGCTTCTACATTAGAGAAGGCAAAAAGCCTTTTAGCTCATGCACCATGTCCATGCAGTGCAGTGTCTGCTCCACTTATAAGACAGGAAGCACTGAGGTCACAGAAAGGCTTAGAATGGGAGTCCTGGAGTAGATAAGTGATGCCCAGTGGACACAGGCAGCAGCATCCTCCCATATACATCACCTATTTGAGAATACACTTACACAAGCTCTAGACGCAATGGATGCTAAAGTCCCTGGAAACAATAAGAATGTCACCAGGTGTGAATAAGACTAATGGCGCCGAGAGGTGTGGGCTTCCCTCTTTTGCCTCCCTGTTGCACGTTAAGAGACACCAGATCTCTAACAGCACAAAACCCTCAACACCTGGTTTTTAGCCAATGTCTACTGAGTGCTGAGCCCAGGGATGGGCATCTCTAGCCATTTCTCCCTACAAAATACCGGTGATATTCAGTTTTACTACCCTAGCCTAATCTACAGGTCAAGACACAAGAGGCACCGTAGGAAAAGACAATTCCCGACATGGAAATGAAAAACATCGACCCTAGCTCTGCATTCACATCTGTGTCTCTCAAGGCTCTATCTATCTATCATCTATCTATCTATCTATCTATCTATCTATCTACCTACCTACCTACCTACCTATCTATCTATCTATCTACCTACCTACCTACCAACCTACCTATCTATCTATCCTTTTCAGTCACTTTACCTGATCCCCCACCCCCACCCAGCACTGGTGCCTGTCCCCAGAGACTACTCTTCTGGTGGTTCTGGTGCTTTCACCCAGATTTACCTGAGTTTGGTAGTATTGAGGAGGTATAGCTTGGTCTGGTGCTGTGCCAAGGCCCACTGAGGATTCACACAGCCCACAAAGGAATGGTTACGAAGCATCTCCTGGAGAGCTAGAACACAAAACAAACAGAAACCATGTAAGTAATGGAATCCCTCTCAACAGCTCTTCACACCCCAAGGCCACACAAGCAAAGATGCCTCAACTAGGTCTCCTGCTGTAAGAAACCAAGTATGGAACGACATTTTGCCTCTAAATACAATTTGCCTCTAAAGATGTATGGAGGAGTTGCTAAAAGATTAAGGAATGAAGGAGGAGTGAAATGCTCCTCCAGAATTGGAACCTTCAGCTTTCACGGGCTCTAACAGTGTGAAAAGGAGGACAGATAAGAATGGTTTGAAGGGGCTGGAGAGATGGCTCAAGTGGTTAAGAGCACTGATTGCTCTTCCAGAGGACCCTGGTTCAATTCCCAGCACCACATGGAAACTCACACAGACATACATGCAGACAAAAGACATCAATGCACATAAAATAAAAATGAATTATTTTAAAAAGAATGGTTTGAAATTGGGAGTCTGACAGACTAATATTAGTCCATAGCTGGAGCTGGAATTCTAAGATCTGCACCCTGCACACAAAGGGAAGCGATACATGTGTCCATTCTCCAACCACTTGATGGCTTTTGTGTTAGCAGTAAAGAAAAAGAAAAAACCAACCACACCAAAACAAAACCCCTGACAACCAGAGTGTACAGCCATAATCTCACCCTCACATGTTTTTATAGGCAGAAATGATGACAGACCGACTGTCTGAGAACCCAAATGGAGATATTGGTTTAAACTAATACCAGGCTTCAATTAATCCCTAAGAAAAAGTCTGAGCAACTAGCAGCTCTGTGCGTGTGGAGTGTGAAATATATTATAAAAAAGAAACAGGGAACCAAATTTCAGGATCTTAAACAAGCACAGCAGACCTGGAGACTGGAACACTAGCAGAGAACATGAATACATCCACACCCCTGGAGAATGAGGCTCTCACCCAGCAGCAGGACACAACTGCAAATATCCAGGGAACTGGGAAGAACCCAGCAGGACTTCAGAACCCTGAAAATGATTACGCTGAGACAAAGGCAGACAACAGATCAGACAATGTCAGTGGACCTAAAGAGATTCTCACGACACAGCCCAGACAGGCAAAGAGAAGATGTGAGGGCAGCTTAAGCAGCAATGAGGAAAACAAAACTTAAGTTTAAAGGGGGTGGGGGTGGAGCTAATATCTGGAAACACTCAACGGTATCCCAGAAAGATGAGAAATGTCAAGCCCCAGTTCTAGGATATGCAAATAAAACCACCAAAATAAAGAATGAAAACCCCCAAACCAAACAACATCACCTCCCTCAATACTCCCAACTATATGCAAGAGCTGCTAGGGGAGTGGGAATTAAAGAGCGCTTACATACACTCAGGAAGAAAAGGGAGATTACCATGGATATTAAGTATTTGATTCATGGCTGAATTTTCAACAGTAGAAATCAGAAAAAAAAAAAAAAAAGAGAGACCTACAATACACCAAGAAAAAACAATTGTCAACCTGGGTTTTAAAAAATAAAATTAAATTTGAGAAAATGAATTCAACTTGTCATGGCTGTTGCTGATGTATCTGTGAGTGTTCACTGTTTTGTCACGGCTGTTGTTGATGCATCTGTGAGTGTTCACTGTTCCGTAGGTGCTACAATTATGCCCCATAAAGTAGCTTGCTTTCTTCATGTAATGGAATAAGCACCCCCCGCCCAGACACGCACATCTCCTACCCAGTTCCACTGGAAACTCCGTATGTTTACAGGATGTTCTGTGTAGGTGGAAATGATTACTTTTAAAGCTGGAGAACATCAAATATTCTAGACTAATGAGCCACTGGAGGAGAAACAGCAATATGATCCCTTGAAAGGAGGCCACAGAGTTCCTAAGAGGAACACTCATGGCCTCCCTAACCATCCCCAGCCACTCAAGTGTGACCCAGTCAGCAGAAGGCCCAGCACATGGTCTTTTCACAGAACTTAAGGACCCGTATTTTACCCCATCCAAAACGCTCCTCCAGCCATAGAAGGTTTCTCTATAGTGTCTCCTCCATTATGCAAAGACCAAAATAGATAAAATCCTTCTTTTATATCAAAGCTAAACCATACACCCTACTTCAAATCTGAGACCAAGGGTCTTAACACAGTCTCAGTACCAACAGATAAAGCTAAGCTAAGGAGAATCCTAACGCCGAGGTCCCTGCCTCGCCTCTCAGGTCTCAGCGAGGTGGGGTACTGCTTTTTGCCCTTCTCTGGTGCGCAGGGTTTCTTTCATTCTGCCTGATGGAACAGAAAGGTTCATCAAACAATCTGTGCAACCCCTTTCATCTTATCTACCACTCCACATATGGTGCAACACACTGCACACAGTAATTAACTTATCATGTTACAAATAATTAACTGATATGTGGCACACCTGTGACCCTAGGTTAATAGTGTCAGCATCTGATCCAAGACTGACTGTTTACCAAAGAACAATGCACTAACCCAACTTGGCATTTAAATATTAAGTGAAAAGGCAGGCGGATCTCTGTGAGTTTGAGGCCAGCCTGGTCTACAAGAACTAGTTCCAGGACAGGCTCTAAAGCTACAGAGAAACCCTGTCTCGAAAAAAAAACCCTAAATAAATAAATAAATAAATAAATAAATAAATAAATATCAAGTGAGCCTACCTACAAAGGCCATTGCCAACTCACTGTGCTTGGCTGTTCATCTTTGCTGTACTTTATTTTTTATTCTGTTTTTGACATGTATTCTTACTGTGTTGTCCAGGTTAGCCTTGAATTCCTAGGCTGAAGTGATCCTCCTGCCTGTTTTTACAATGGTGGGAACTAAATGCAAGGACCGCCACGCCAGAACAGTTTTAGACTGTTCAGATATTCCATGTGACGTTTTTCCTTTCCTCATCTCTTCATCTTCTCTATGAGAGGAGGTGGAGGCATGTGCTCTCTCCAGAGGCTATCTGAGAATTAAGTTAGCATGCGTGGATATATATTTTTAGGTCACTTAAGAGTCATCATCTTGGCCTCAGTAAGACTAAAATATCTGACCATTTGATATAGGCTGATTTTGCCCTGCACTGAACAGTTTATTAATCAAAAACATCACTGAAATGATCTTTCCTGACCTCCAAGATTGAGGGGGATTATCTACAAACAGCTGTGAGGAGAAGTGCTGAAGAAGCCATGCAGCGGCCCGCCCTTCTTATGCGATTTAAAACTGCTTTAAGCTCCCCGCTGGGAAAGAATCACACAGGAAAGCGCAACCACGGTACATTTCATGGAAACGGAAATCAGGAGCCAACTGGCAACACGCACAATGGGCAGGAGCCTAGTCACAGAAGATGTGCATCACATGTAACACGGACAGCACAAGGGAAGCGTAGGATGGAGGAGACAGACAGATAGACAGACATGGAGCAATGTATGAAAGCAAAGTTCAGGCCTTCCTGTGTTGGCTCAGACCACCGTCTGAGACAGAAAGTGGAAGAGGCCGACTAGGCAGCTACTTCAAAGGGTTCAGGGTTAGTGGGAATGGTGCTAACTTTCTCCTGAGCTGTATGATCTTTTCAAAAAGTAACCAGGAGGCCAATGTAGCGGCAAATGCCTATAACCTAGGACCTCGTAGGCAGAAGCAGAACTGAGATTAGTGTGGGTTACAAACTGAGTTACAGGCAAGCCTGAACTATATGGTGAAACTGACTCAAAACAAAACACAAACAAAGCGAGTAGCAATGCAGATGATCATAATTTATATTTTATAATACTGAAATTGATTTGTTTTCATGTTTTTCTTCATTTATTTGTGTGTGTGAGGGGGTGGTCATGCATGCACCACAGCACCACGTGGAGGTCAGAGGACAGCTTACAGGAGTTGGTTTTCTATTTCAACCATGTGGGTCCCAAGTATCAAAGTCAGATTAAGTCTGGTGCTTTTATGCAAGGAGCCATCTTGCAGGCCTTTAGGATTTATTTACAACACATGAAAACAGAAAGGTCACGGTTAGTTGACAAACTCAAGCACAGAGCTGCTGCTTGGAGCCTGCGCAGTACTCACACTTGGAACAGCAGTCCTCCCAGGTGCACCATGACTAAAGGGCCAGTCTCCTACACATCTAATTATGGACTCCGTCTACTCGCTTCTAAAACCTTTTGGCTTGTTTTCTAGTAACAGGGACCAGGATGAAGTCTGGTACCCAACTACTCTCAAAAGCTGTTTGTGAGGGTAAAAGGGACTTATTGGCCTTCAGGCTATAAAAATACCCATCTTCCTAACAAGTGTCTTACTGGTTACTTCTAATCAATCGGTGATATTCTAGGATAAATCAATCTCATATTCTGAGGCACAGAACAGCTCAGTCACTGTGAGGTCTCATGGTTGAAATGGAGTTCAGGGTGAACTCCAGCGGGGTGACCTGTCAACTCTCACCTCAGCACACCTCCTCTGACAGGATAAGACTTTGTTGCTCATTGATGCTGCTTTTAGTAAAAGCAGAAACAAAGTAGAAACAATTGCAATGACCACTGTGCTAATCCCTTTCGTTACTAGGAATGCCAGTTAATTCTGCCTAAAGTCCTACTCTTCCCCTTGAGAACTGTCTTCTGTGTAAGGAAAACAGCCTGTCCAAGCAGCACACGGCAGTGCCTGCCTGACAGCTTGAGCGCTCTCTGCATTTCCAAAACCCCAAGTGCCACACAGATCTCAGCACTTACGTACTCTCATGGCCTCGCTCGTTAATTTCCTCCTGGAGACTCAAAACACTGGTGAGGTTAATGATCCTCCTCCGGGGGTAACAAGCAGCCGTCATTTCCTTCCGGGAGTCATCCTCCATCATCTCCACATCAGAATCGTCCCGATGTCTCTTTCTGCAGTGAAGGGGAAGAACTGGCAGCTCACCATCCTTCCATTTTATTTATTTTTAGTTTCCTGAGATAGGGTTTCTCTGTGGAGCCCTGGCCGTCCTCGAACTCAGAGACCCTCCTAGCTCGAGTGCTGGGATTAAAGGTTCGCGCCACCACTGTCCAGCTCCATTTTATTCTTTTTACTCAGTGTATGTGCTGAACTTCAGAGAAAGGAGCAGCTTCTTTGTGCCGTAGCAGGTCAGCGGCTGTCCTGTGTCATGCTACTTCTCTGACAATCCTCAGATAGCAAAGGCCTTAAGCAAGTAAACTGGCCTTGTCAAGCCCCACTCATCCTTGATTCCAAGATCCATACGTCTGTCTACCCACGTGACACTGATACGCACCAGCTACATAGAGCAGTGGACACATTCTTAGGGGAAGCCCTCATGCTTGCTTTCTAGTGGGAAAGTTGGCAACAGAAAAAGACTTTTAAAGTCCAATTTTAAATGCTTAATTAAAATGCTATTTTATGTTTATGGCTGTTTTGTCTGCATGTATGTCTGTATACCAGATGAATTCTTGTTGTCTGTAGAGGTCAGAGAGGGCACTGGATTCCCTGGGAGTGGACCTACAGACACCTGTGACATGGTGGACATTGTAGGTGCTAAGAATAATGGGTCATCCATAAGCTGGGTCATCTATAAGAATAGCCAGTGCTCTTAACTACTGAACCTTCTTTCTAGTCTAAGGAAAGTTTTAGTAGTAGTGGATGCTAGTAAGAAAGTACAAGGTCAGGGTCACATAACAGACTGATAGGATGTAAGAGGAAGCGGAGCTTTCTGTCTGAATGGACAATGTGGTGGTCTGAGTGAGAACGACCCCACAGGCTCACATATTTGAACACCTGGTCCCCAGGTGGTCGACTTGTTTGGGAAGATTAGGAGGTGCGGCTTTGTTGGAAGGGCTGTGTCACTGGGGGCTCTGAGGTTTCAAAGCCCACTCCCGCCCAGTCTCTCTCACTTCATCTCCAACTTATAAATGGGAATAAGCTCTCAGCTACTGCTCCAGCGCCATGCCTGCTGCCTGCCTACTGCCACGCTTCCTGCTACGATCATGGACTAACCCTCTGAACTCTAAGTAAACCCCTAATTAAAATTATAAGTTGCCTTGGTCACGGTGTCTCTTCTTGCCAACAGAACAGTAACTAAGACAATGCCTTTGGGAAAAGGTGACGTGTGAACTGAGATATGAGCGACAAGACCCAGAGTTCCAGGGTGAGGAACACCAAGGGCAGTGGAAGGGTCTAAGCTCGGCCGGTCCAGGACAGCCACAAGAACCATGGGCGACAGTACCGCGAGGAGGAGGAGGGGGAAGCCAGCAAATGAGGGTTAGGCTGTCATCCTGCCTGCAACGGGAAGCCTTGGGAAGGCTTTCAGCAGTAGGAACAGAACCCTATTTTTGCTTTAACATTTTCTGACTGCTCTATGATAAATAACACTTAGTTCCCCAAATGATGAACAAGTGGAATTATTTCCTTGGCAGGGTAAGAACATTAAATAAGATAATACATATAAAGTACCCATGCTTGGAAAATACCTGCATCATTTTATTCTCTGGAAAAGCTTCCTTAGGAGCCAACTGTCTTGGCAGGACAATGCAGGAATGAGCAAAGTGCAGTTCAGCAGTACATCCGAGTGCAATGCTCACTTCAGCGCCAGAGTTCCTGATAGCATCTCTAGAAAAGCATGCACCTCGGGCAAGTGATTCTGAATTGAGCACTAGGTCACTACCTGCTCAAGAAACGAAGAATGGCTACCTCATAGGCTCAGTGGGATCAGTATCTGGGAACTTGTTAAAGCATGCACTAGAAAGGCCCAAGGTTGAATGGCAGTTCCATTACTCTATCTCCTTACACTCATTCTTCTCCCATAGGCTCATAAACTTCAGGGAATTCTGTAACTGGGCAGCTTCTGAGGAGCAACAGCAGCTGAGGCGAGGATGGAAGAGCCATTTTAGGCTTTTCTCTCCAGTCACATAGGGTGTCAAGGGTTTGTCAAAATGCTTTAAAAGCTGCATCTGTGCTCTTTCCGATGCGTTACTAACACATAAAACCACGGACGTTTAAGAACTCTCACAGGAAACCACGTGAGCCACTGTCAGATGCAGACAAAATACAAGGCCACAGCCCTGTCCCAGTCTGTTTGTGGAGACCCTGCTGGAAGACAGCTTTAGTGAGGAACAAGGGGACACACCTGGGGTTGCCTGGACTGCAAGTGGGTGCTGCTTTCTGTGCCTCTTCTGAAACCTCTTGTACTGCGTCCCTCTCCAAGTTCTGACTCGTGGCAGCTGCTTCAGCGGGGGCTGGAAGCTCAACCATCTCCTCGTCTCTCTGCATGGCATCTTCAGGAGAGCCCTCTGTCCTGTCCCCTCGGACAGGGTCCTGGGGCTGGCTGGACAGAGTCCTGCTCACAGGCTGTAAAAAGGCATCGAGCTTCTGGTCCCGGGAGTCTGTGCGGACCATCTGGTGAGCATAGACCTTGTCAGCACTTCCACTGGCAGATGAGGACGCCACACCTGTTGTGGGCTTAACCACCTCCCCAGAGGGTCCAGCAAGTCCTGGAAGAAAGGTCTGTTTCAAAAGAGAAGACAGAAGAGGAGGACAGACTTTAGTACATAAGTGTGCAGACCCCCAGCAGTAGTGGGTGGAGACATCAGAGCCAGAAGGAGTCATACCAGTTAGTACAGAAACAAATCTATTAAAGGAGTATAAAATGTTCATAGGCATAAAATTAAAAAAAAAATCAAGCAAAGTTCTTATAGTTCTTATAATCTTAAAATAATGTTGAAATGAAAAGTGAAAAGTTTTTATAGCTTGTCTGTTTTACTACTTATGAAAAGATCCTATTTTATTTTTATGGTAAAACACACACAGCATACAACATACCATTTTTTTTTTTTAGAATTTTACAACATACCATTTTAAGCTATTTTTAAGCGAGAACACCGTGGCAGTGCATGGCAGTGAGTACATTCACACAGCTGTGCATCTACTTCCAGACCTTTTCACCCTCCCAACTCACACTCGGCTTCCATTTCCCCTCATCCCAGGCCCTGGCAACTAGCATTCTACTGTTTTGGTTTTTTGTTTTGTTTTGTTTTGTTTTAAAATTTCTTTGTCAGGGGACTGACCCCAGGCCTCTCACCTGCTAAACAAGTACTCTACCACTAAACTATGTCCTCAGAATTCCACTTGTAAACACACTGAAGCCTAACTGAAGTCTAAAATCCCAGAAGCAGGGAGCCCCAGGCCCTGGATTCTAGCTACGAAACAGCAGTCCTACTGTGAGAGAGCAGAGAGCCCCACTGAACGCTAAGATTCACTGTGACGGAGGGTGATGTGTTTACGCCTTGACCAAGAGGAATGCAGAGTGTTCAACAGATTCTCCTGGCATCTTGACGTTCACAGTTTAAACACGGCAAAGCCCTGGGGATGATTCTGATGCAGCCAGCATGGGTTTCACACCAATGGACTCCTGCTATGGGTGCAAGCACTTGCCACTCAGGTTCATGTTTCACTGTGTGCTATCTCTCTCACAGCCCAGCTGGTTCCCACAGAGAAGCCTCAGCCGCATCCCATACACTCACAGCAGAAGCATGCCAGCAATTTATATTTATAGCTTGTCTATTTTACATACTCACCACCAAAAAGAGGAAGATGGACACATGAATGGACCCAACAACGGACATCTTCAGATGAAGAATGACTGGTGTCAAGTGAATGGGAGGGCAGGGCTGACAGTCATCTGGCAAACTGATTGATTCAGGATGTTCCAAGCCAGATCAACAATGTAAATGTCCTTAACATCACTAAGCAGGACATGGGGAC
This sequence comes from Arvicola amphibius, assembly GCF_903992535.2. Lineage (NCBI taxonomy): Eukaryota > Metazoa > Chordata > Mammalia > Rodentia > Cricetidae > Arvicola > Arvicola amphibius. The sequence continues at coordinate 177,011,856 of NC_052049.1, forward strand.
AAATACCTCAATGCTAAATTCTATGGAACATGAGAATTTACAGTACTGTGAGAGACAGTCACTGGCAGTATGGAAAACTGCGTGGAAAACTTAAGATCTGAGGATTTTTTTTTTTTTGAGGGATGAAACTAGAATGAACAAAATTTACAAGTAAACAGATTCTAAGATTTATTTATTTGTTTGTTTATTTGTTTATTTATTTATTATGTATACAATATTCTGTCTGTGTGTATGCCTGCAGGCCAGAAGAGGGCACCAGACCCCTTTACAGATGGTTGTGAGCCACCATGTGGTTGCTGGGAATTGAACTCAGGACCTTTGGAAGAACAAGCAATGCTCTTAACTTCTGAGCCATCTCTCCAGCCCCCTCTAGGATGTTTTTGAAGGACTGAGAGATAGCTCAGCAGTTAAAAGCACTGGCTTCTCTTCCAAAGGACCTGGATTCAATTCCCAGTACCCACATAGCAGCTTACAACTGTTTGTAACTACAGTTCCAGGGGATCTAACACCCTGGAATCACACAGACATACATGCAAGAAAAACACCAATCCACATAATATAAAAAGTAAATTAATTAAAAAAGAACGTCTTGTGTCTGAATATAGTTATGTCTCTAATTTCCAACTCCAAGGCAATTCAGAGGGATCAGAGAGAGCTAACTAGTGACACAAAGAAACAATCGGCCAAGCCAAATGTACAAATTATGCTACAGGAAACCTAGAGAAGTCAATGAGAACAGCAAGTTTAAAAACGAGAAGCCCAGGGCTGGCAAGATGGCTCAGTGGGTGATAGGGCTTGTTGCCAAGCTTGACAACCTGAGTTAACTCCTGGAAGCCACATGCTAGAAGGAGAGGACTGACTCCTAAAGTCACCTTCTGATCTCCACATGCTCACCAGAGTACAGGTGTACATCTCCCCGTAGAGAAATGAAAGGGAGAGGCTTTACTTAATTCAAAGGGGCTTAAGGGACTTAAAGACAGGCCTGGTGGCACACTTCTGTAGTCCCAGGTCTTGGGGGGCAGAAGCAGGAGGATCATTAGTTCAAGGTTTCTCAGCCACAAGTAAATTCAAGGCCAACCTGGGCTATAAAACCTTGTTTCCCCCAAAATAAAAATAAATACACACACACACACACACACACACACACACACAGAGAGAGAGAGAGAGAGAGAGAGAGAGAGCGCCAACCTAATAGATTTAAAAATGTAACAATAGACCATCACAAGATACAGATTTGAACAAGGCTGGTAATCAACAGACTCTCTTGATAATTAAAACATATGAATATAGATGCAATTTGAATATAGATAATGCATACATTGAATATAAATGTTACTGCTACTAATTTCTTTTAGGTATAGTATTTATATTATGGTTATGCAAGAAAATTTTAGATGTATGATGAAGTATTAAGGAAGAAATAAATGTCTAAAATGTGCTTTCAGATTTACTTTTCTCTTCCCTAAGGAAGATAGGAATAGCTACAACCAGTAGGGCAAAATGCTGATGATGGATAACAGGTATATGTACTATTTAATTTTAACTCTGCTTAGAAATGTGAATAAAAAAACAAAGTAACAGCTCCATTCAAAAGGGAACACCTGTCCTGAAGACACTCACAGTGCAGAAGACGGGCTGGGAAGAAGGCTCCATGGTAGGAATATCTGCTGTGTAAGCATGGGGCCCTGATTCAAATGCCCAGCACTCAAGTAAAGTCTGGTCTGGCTACAAGCATCTATTACCCAGCTATTGGGGCATAGACAGGCAGATCCTGAGAGCCCACTTGCCAGTCACCCTCACTCAGAGAGCATCAGTTCAGGGAAAGCCATTCTCAAGGCTACAAGGAGGTATAAAAAAAATTCAACATCCTACTCTGGCCTCAACATACAAGTATGAATGTATGACCAGCACACATGTGCATGGAACACACACACACACACACACACACACACACACACACACACAAACACATAAATTCCAGAGGAAAATGTTACCTTTAAGAAAACTATCAAAGCAACACAAAGACAATTCGAAATTATAACAAAAAAAATCTGAGTTTCCACGATATGGAGCACCTTTTAAAGCAGCAGAGGCCCAGAGAGACTGTGGAGGTAGATGCCCTCACCTGGGTGAAATACATCCTGGACGAATTGGACCCCAACAGCTTGCCCTCAATGTGCTGTTGCACACGCTCCAGTATACTCTCCTCATGCAGAAAGTGAACTTCATGCTTGGTGGGGTGCACATTGACATCTACATTCTGGGGACTGATTTCCAAACTGGCATGAAAAAACAGGAGAGAAACCAAATGATGGGGGAAAACTACAGGGTGACTAGACAGTGTGGAGAGGCCCAATCACATGGCCTCAAACCTGAAGATCAAGTCAGAGAGACTGAGGGCCATCTCTGACACCGAGGGGCCATGCAGCTTCCAGGGTGGACACACTGGCTCTCCTCATTGCACAGACTTACAGTGGGAATGAAGTCTACATAAGGCACCATCCATGTATATGGAGGTTATTACAGGTCGGCCGTCAGCACTCTAGAACCGCTGCTGGACTGTGCTCAGGCAGGTGCCTAACTTCCCTGCAAGTTTTCTCAGCTTTAAAGATAGGGCGACTATCAAACTGTTCCCTCTCACTTTTCAAGGGGTAAAAAAAATAGACACAGAAGAATTTGCTAGTCAACTCAAGAGGTCTTTCCCCTGCTCCAAGTCCATCTTTCAGGGCTTACTGATAATGGAGTTTTGTGAGATGAAGCCCTGTCAGCAGAGGCAACTACAGGGACGACAGGAGGGGTTTCCTAAGTCAGTTTTGGGAGCAAACATGCCACACCTCTTGTACACAGAGCCAGCGGCAAGTCATTTCTTCTGGCGGGCAGTACACCCCACAGCAGGTCCTCAGTGCAGAGATCTGCCTCGCTCACTTCTCCCAGCACGGCAAGCCACAGTCAGTGTTTCACCAAGTGATGGAAGGCAAGAGGCTCTGTTAATCCCAGACTGGGGATGGCTGCTCTCTGCAGCTGCTCTTCCTGCCACTCATATCTCACTACTCAACTCCAATTTGAATTCAGTATGCAAATTTTTCATTACTTTCCTTGTTCTGTTGCATGATTTCTATCTCCCGTTTATATCAAAGACAGAACAGCTGATGGATGACATTACGGATTTATTCCTAGCAAGGAAACATGGAATGGTGTCAACAACTACACGCTACATCTGAAAACTACTTTAGTCTATGGCCACAACACCCTGAGCATGCCTGCTCTCACCTAAAACCATTCTGAACCATAGTTCAGACCGTAAGCTTCCTCTCATTTCTGTGAGATCAGAACAAAGAAAATGTTTTTTGAGATAGATTCTTGCTACACTGGCCTCGAACTTAAAATTCTCCAAAACACTGGATTTATAGGACTGTTCCAGAAGGTTCAGCTGAGAATAAACTTCCAACAGAGTTTCTGCCAGAAGGCTAAGGTTTCAAACCTGAAAGAACTCAGTACAAGCTGGGCCCTTGAGTAACCTTGTTGCAAAGAGAATGGTCACTCTTCATGCTGGTTTTGAGAGGCTTTTTTCAGAAAAGCAAGACAAGAAACAAAGAAGAGACCCTGCCTTTTTTTCTTCCTTCCTTCTTTCTTTTTTTGAAAGCACTATGGGGTTTGGTCTGAAGAAGGCAAGTCCCAACACTGAGTGACAACTGAAGCGTGACTACCGACTACGTCCCTGGGGTCTGCCGCACTGAAGACAAGACCTCCACAGGAAGGCGGTTACCATGCAGGCTCACCAACCAGAGCCCACATAAAGATAAAAGAGGAAAACTGACCCCATGAATGTGCCTTCTGACTTCCACATGTGTTCCATGTCCCATGCTTGCTTGTTCACTTTGTCTCTCCTCTCAATTAGAAAAACAAATAAAATCTTTAAAAATGTTTAAAGACTCCCCACAGGACAGGGGGAATGCTGTTTCATGACCCCAGCAGGAGGAACCACAGAGTCCCTGAGTGAGAACTGGACCACTTTCCTGTGGGGAGGGACAGAGCATCCATACACCAGCAGTGCCCAGGATCTCCCCTGGCTGAACACTGCTAGGCAATCTCTTTCCCCGAGGGCGCCGAGGAGTCTGACTGCGTTACCTGAGGTACAGGAATGGGTGTGTGTTTTTGGGCAAATATGCTGCATATACAGTTTCTATGGCTTTTCTCAAGGCAGCTGATTCTACCAGCCGGTCTGAAAAACAAAAAAGCAAGTACTCAGTTCAAAACTGTCCTTCAGGACGAGGTCACAGGTGCTTACCTACATGGTCATGAAGTCGCCTTGGGAAGAAGACCTCGGGAGTGACAGCCTTATCAGATGCCAGGAACAATCACCCCCTACCTGTCACCACTTTAGCCATCTCACTAGGGCTCAGGGCTCTTCCTCCCGCTCAAGCAGCGGAGATTAGATGTCCAATTCTGCCTCATCGCCCCTCCCACCAGCTCCTGTATATTAACTTCGCTGTCTCTGGACCTCAGCAGCCCTTGGATATTTCAGTTCACAAAGACAAAGCTCCCCATCACACATGCCAAGTGCTGAGATATGTGGTGATGAACAACTCGCTCCAGCCTAGTGTGCAGCACTATGACAGAGGTGTGTGTGACACCTGTGAGATGAGACAACAGCCACCTCTGCCCAAGGGGTTCCAACAGCAGGGTTCCTGTAGTTGGCTGTTTTACTCTAGGGGGGACCCTCCATCCTGCTCCCACATAAACACACAGAGAAGTATTCTTACTAAGAAACGCCCGGTCTTAGCTTGGCTTGTTTCTAGTCGGCTTTTCTAACTTATGTTTTGCCTCTGGGCTTTTTACCTTTCTTTATTTTATATATCTTTCTTTCTTTCTTACTCTGTGGCTGGTGGTATGGCCCCCAGTGTCTTTTTCTTCTCCTTTTCTCATTCCTTGCTCTCTCTTCCCTAGATTTCTCCTCCTATCTAGTCTCTCTGCCCACCAGCCCCACCAACTTCTCTCTCCTGTCTACTTCTTGGCCATTCAGCTCTTTATTAGATCAATCAGGTATTTTAGACAGGCACAGTAACACAGTTTTACAAAGTTCAACAAATGCAACATAAAAGAATGCAACACAGCCGGGCAGTGGTGGCACATGCCTTTAATCCCAGCACTCAGAGAGGCAGAGGCAGGAGGATCTCTGTGAGTTCAAGGCTAGCCTGGTCTACAAGAGGTAGTTCCAGTACAGGTTCCCAAACTACTCTGTCTCAATTCCTCCACCCAAAAAAAAAAAAAAAAAAAAAAATGCAACGCATCTTTGTAACACTAAACAAATATTCCACAGCACATACAAGTGTAGCACATCTTAAAATAATAATCCACAACAGGTTCCATACAAATGATGAAAGGTAAGAGCAAGCTTTCTAGTATTTCAGGCAATACAAACAGTTCCTTGCATGGTTAAGGTGATTTAAATGACCCAGGCTTGGTGAAGTTAATATTAATAACAGAGAAAGAACCATTTCAGAAAAACCTAGCTCTCCTTTCTCCCGAGACAGATAGCTTAATGAACTGTTGTCCTGTGAACTGGCAGCCAAGGATATGCCACATCTTTTTATTTCCAAAAATAGTGATGGCTTTATCAACAAGGAGACTATTACATTCTTTTAGTGATCACACAGGCCTGGTGGTGCATCTGACAAGACAGATGGAACAATCTGCTAAGGTCTCTGAAGGTGAGGCTGGCTATCACAGTGACCTTTGCCTCTGTTTCCTAAGTGAGCATGCACAGTAGGACAAAGACTTGCCTCTTTTTGCCATAATGAACAAACTGACCAGTGTTAACACAGACTATGGTACACGGACCCATCAGAAACAAGGGCAGTCAAATGACACTTAACTGACTTGTTTGTCTGCTCCGCAGTCAACAAGTGTAATCAGAATAGTTATTTCTTCTTCTTCTTTTTAAAAAAAAAAAAAAAAACAAACAAACAAAAAAAAAAACACTGATTTACTTTGGGGTGGGGAGCGGCAGGGGTACATGTGGAGGTCAGAGGATGTATTGGTCTGAATAGGTATGGACCCCATAAACTCATGTTTATGAATGCTTGGCCTATAGGGAATGTAACTATTAGGAGGTGCAGCTTTGTTGGTAGAAGTGTGTCACTGTGGGGGTGGGCTTTGAGGTCTCCTGTGCTCAAGCTTTGCCCAGTGTGTCAGTCTCCTTCTGTTGCCTGAAGATCCAGGTGTAGATCTCTCAGCTCCTTCTCTAGTTCCACGTCTGTCTGTGTGCTGCCATTCTCACCATGACGATAATGGACTAAGCCTCTGAAACTGTAAGCCACCCCAATTAAACGTTTTCCTTTCTAAGACTCGCTGTGGTCATGTTGTCTGGTCACAGAAATAGAAACCCTAACTAAAACAGAGGACAATTTGCAGGACTTAGTTCTCTCATGCCACCATGTGGCAGGTCATCAGGCTTGCTGACAAGTGCCTATACCAGCTGAGCCTTCACACTGTCCCGCATGCTGTAATTCTTATGTTTAGAACAAAACAAATAAAGATGTTATTCCCAAGCCTTAGATGTGGAAAGCCTTATTAGCAGGCTTAATACTTCTTGGTAGGGAAGAGACAATGGCTCCTAATAGAAACGCCTTAACAGAAGCTGTCTAACAGTGGCTGGCCTCTCCTAACTCCTCCTGGACCTCTCTGAACAACTGCTGTAAAACACGCATGATTTGGAGGCTAGAGAGGGGGCTCAGCAGCTGAGCACTTGCTGCTGCTATTACACAGGACCCTAGCACACACAGCAGACAGCCACAGCCACCTGCAACTCTAGCTCTAGGGATCCAGTTCTCTCTTCTGGCCTCTGCAGGCACTGCACTCCCACATTGTGCATGTATGAGCACGTGCGCGCACAAAAATAAAAGTAAATAAAAAAGAATTTATAAAAATAAATAACAATCTGTTTTAAGAAGTACAGTTTGAGACATTTATAGCCATTTACTACTGAAAAAAAGGAAAAAAATATTCAATTTCCAATAGCAAACAAAAAAGATGAGAACTAAAATTAGGATAAAATGCTTTCCAATAAAGGCAAAGGACCTGTAAGACACCACAGAGATACACGCACGTTCATGTACACTGCTGCATTATTTACAACAGCAAGAAAATAGGACCACCTTAGATGTTAATCACCAGATTAACAATGAAACTGTGGTCCATACACACAATGGAATGAAATCATCAAGTTTACAGAAAAATGAATGAACTGGAAATCACAGAAGTCAGTTAGGAGGACAAGGGTGGCATGGGCTGGGTCCCTGTGACATGAAGATGGAGACGGACTACTCAACACGGAAGGCACAGCGAGGGGAGGGGAGCTGAAGATGGCCACAAAGGAAGCATGAAAATCCCATGAAACCTAGAAACAAAGTAAATGCATCTCTCTAAGGAAGCCCATACTCTTGGGCTGGAGAGATGCTCAGCAGTTAAGAGCATGTGTTGCTCTTGCAAAGGGCCAGGTTAGTTCTCAGCATCCACATGGTGGTTCACCTAACTCTAGGTCCAGGGGATCTGGCCAGTTCTTACCTCGAAGGCATCAGGTAAACATATTATTGACAAACATACATGGAGGCAAAACATTCACATACTCAAAATAAATAAATCCAAAATAAACTTATTTTAAAAGCCTATACCCTTGTCTTAGATGTGTACTATCCTCTTTTTAATTCTTCCTCTCTCATTCCTTCAATACCTATCTTAAATCTGTATTAAAAACTGATTTTTATTAAACTCCAATTTTGCTTTTTTTAAAAAAAAAAGAACTTTGAAGATAAGAATGTGAAAAATCAAATGCATGGAAAGATGCTTCTTGCATCTGAACAGCAGCTAAGTTCACACTGCTGGGGCTTGGGAGGCAGTGTTACTCTAGCTCCATTGAACACTTGCTATACACAACTAAGCTACACAAATCCAAAAATCAAACTGCACTTACTTAATAAGAATCATGTAAATAATAAGTCATCAGAGAGACAAGAACTAATTCAACCTAATTTAATTTCTTCCTTGATTTCTAGAATTATTCTTAGTGTCATAAATTTAATTCTTTAAAAGAAAAGGGTCTTAGGATTCAGCTTTTTAGTGACAATGCCTATACTCAAGTCTTGATTTTCTGCTGTACAATGTGGAAAAGCAGCCCTGACCTAGGGTCAGAGTAGGGCCTGCTTGTAGAGGCTGTGATGCAGACTCATGAGGAAGGCATTCTGGCCTACACAGCTCAAGGTAATGAACCAGACTGACAGGCAACGATACAGACTTAAGATAAAATAGAGCTAATCTCTGACATGAATTTCCCTGTGTAATCTAACCTGTGAGTCAGGAACTCTCCAGGTTCCATAAACCTCTCTGTGTAGACACTTCACTCTTTCTCACTTACGGTTGATGAAGAGCAGGAAAATGCACTTCTTCACGGAGTAGTTTGCATTGGATATATAGCCATTCATTTTGAAAGACAGGGTTTTATCTTCACACCCAACTTCTATCAGCTCTCTGTTTGGAAAAGAGAAATTTTGAGATTTTTTTTTTAAGTACAAGAAATCTCACGTTATATATATATAATATATATATATATAATATATATAACAGGGCTCTTTCCTTCCCATAAACCAACTCTGGATTAAAAAGAAAGAAAAAGAAAAAGAAAGACCTGACCTGAGACTAAGTTCAGCTGAGGTCCTGAGAGGTCTACACACCATCTGGCCATCTATCTACCCACTCACCTACTCAGTGTTTTCAAGTGTTTGTGTTGAGTGCTGGGCACTACTGTCACTGCTAAGAAGTAAAATGAGTCTAAGCTATATTTACTATGCCTGAATTTTTTTAAATTTATTTTTATTGAGCTCTACATTTTTCTCAGCTCCCCTCCTTGCCTCTCCCCTCCCCTTCAACCCTCTCCCAAGGTCCCCATGCTCCCAATTTACTCAGGAGATCTTTTCTTTCTCTACTTTCCATGTAGATTAGATCTATGTATGTCTCTCTTAGGATCCTCATTGTTGTCTAGGTTCTCTGGGATTGTGACTTGTGGGCTGGTTTTCTTTGCTTTATGTTTAAAAACCACCTATGAGTGAGTACATGTGATAATTATCTTTCTGGGTCTGGGTTACCTCACTCAAAATGTTTTCTAGCTCCATCCATTTGCCTGCAAAATTCAGAATGTCATTATTTTTTTCTCCATTGTGTAAATGCATCACATTTTTCTTATCCATTTTTCAGTTGAGGGGCATTTAGGTTGTTTCCAGGTTCTGGCTTTGATAAACAAAGCTGCTATGAACATAGTTGAGCACATGTCCTTGTGGCATGATTGAGCATCCTTTGGATGTATACCCAAAAGTGGTATTGCTGGGTCTTGAAGAAGATTGTTTCCTAATTTTCTGAGAAATTACCACACTGATATCCAAAGGGGCTGTACCAGATTGCATTCCCACCAGCAATGCAGGAGTGTTCCCTTTCCCCCACAACCTCTACAGAATAAGTTGTCATAAGTGTTTTTGATCTTGACCATTCTTACAGGTGTAAGATGGAATTTCAGAGTTGTTTTGATGTGCATTTTTCTCTGATGACTAAGGATGTTGAGCATTTCCTTAAGTGTTTTTCAACCATTTTAATATTCCTCTGTTGAGGGCTGGAGAGATGGCTCAGAGGTTAAGAGCATTGCCTGCTCTTCCAAAGGTCCTGAGTTCAATTCCCAGCAACCATATGGTGGCTCACAACCATCTGTAATGAGATCTGGTGCCCTCTTCTGGCTTGTAGACATACACACAGACAGAATATTGTATACATAATAAATAAATAAATATTTTTTAAAAAATTCCTCTGTTGAGAGTTCTCTGTTTAGGTCTGTACTCCATTTTTTTTAAAGATTTATTATGTATACAGCATTCTACCTGCATGTATGCCTGCACACCAGAAGAGGGCACCAGATTCCATCATAGATGGTTCTGAGCCACCATGCGGTTGCTGGGAATTGAACTCAGGACCTCTGGAAGAGCAGCAGTAATCTTCACCTCAGACCCATCTCTGCAGCCCGGATTATTTGTTCTTTTGATGACCAATTTCTAGAGTTTTTGTATATTTTGGAGATCAGACCTCTGTCTGATGTGGGGTTAGTAAAGATCTTTTCCCATTCTGCTAACACCCACAAATCTAGACTTTAAGAACAGAAAATTTCATCCAGCTTTTCACCCCTAACTTCTGATACAAATCTTGAAACAAGAAAGGAAATTAATCAATGCTGAATGACAAGCAAATTAAATTACAACAGTAACATTAAGGGCAACAGAATTCTGAATTATAAACATTTTGAAAATGAAAGCCAAAAGAACAAGCGGATTCACAGGCACAGCATTCAGGAGGCAAAACTCCCAGAGAGCACTGACTCCCAGTGAGACAGTGACCACATCAGCCCCCTGAAATCCACCAACAGGCCTGCACACCCGACCACACCAGCCCTAGCAGCCTCCACTGTCCCCGCAGCTTTCAGAACAACACAACGGGTGATGAACCAAGGGAGGGAATTCCAAAGACTTCACTATGCCTGGGCTACTCACATACCGGCTAACAGCGTTTCCAAAGATGGAGCGAATGTTGTCCACGGTCGTGGCATTGGGTAGTGTTCTGATATCAGCCACTGTCTCACCTTGCTGAAAAAGAACAGACAGCATGGTGATTTGACATCCAATGGCCTGGAGAAGTAGAAATTATTTCTTAAAAATGTCCTACATTTCTTTCCTATTGTCCTTCAAAAATCAAATTTAGTGACTAGAGAGATGGACCAGTCATTAAAAACACTGGCTACTAGTCTCTTTCCTGCATCCACACAGCGCTCACAGTCATCTGCAACTCCAGTTCCAAGGGATCTGATGCCCTCTTCTGGCCTCTGTAGGCACCAAGCATGAACATGGTGCAGAAAAATACATGCAGCTAAAACATTTGTACATATAAAACAAAAATAAATATATCTTTAAAAAAAAATCATGACTTACTTTTTTAACTGAGAAACTAATGCCTGAATTGTGTATTGAATACCTGGAAAAGAAAAGGCAAAAGCTATGTAGAGGATAGTCAAATACATAATAAATTCAGAGATCTACTTTTAATTAAATAAATTGGTTGATTTATAAGAAAAAGATGATTTAAACAAAGATATATGCAATCAAAATACCTTGGTATAACCTATATTATCTACAAGAAAACAAAACAACAGAGACTCATGGAGACAACATTGCCAACCATGACACAGAATGTTAGAGGCTGCTGACTGGATCTTGGCCCAGTCTGAACCTACAGGGTTATTTTCATGATTGGCTCCTTTACTCCTTCCTCAGCTGGTCCTGCTCCAGTACCCACAGGCTCTGTGAAGATGACTTCATCACGCCTCTGTCAACCAACACCGCTGAGAACAGTGCTTAGGGAATGTGTCTATTAAGTACAGTTTTCCACCTTACCACACTTAGAACCAAAAGAGTCACTGAGAACATTTTTGACACTGATTTATACAATTGTAGTAGTGGGAGTGAGGAGGGTTAGGGTACCTAATACATAAACCTCTTCCTGTATGGACAAATATATTTTATAAATACTAAAAGACAGTTGACACAAACCACTATTAAGATTCAAAGACACTTGGGATCAAACCCACGCTGCAGCCACTTGTGCCAATATATTACATTTATCAAAACATAATTCTGCTTTTAGGTGCCCTGAGACCCTTCTGTTAACAGCCTCCAAGTTGCTTTGGGAAACTCCTTTAATCCCATCTCTCCCAAGGCATACTAATAAAGACTGCCAACCAACAAGTTTTCCCGGAGCTGTGGGTACAAAACCATGGATCCCGGTAACGCCAGTCATAGCACTGTGCAGGACAGAACTTCAAAGGAGAGGCAGAGGACAGGAGGACCATCTGTTGCCCTGTGCTACCTCTTCCTACCCAATAAGCAACCATTCAATGATTTCTTTTTGAGACAAGGTAGCTAAGATCAGTTTGCGTTATCTGCCAGCAAAGAACCTACCAAAGGAGACCAACTGTACCCCTCACAAGATGGGTCAAGACTTAGGACTGATGAGCAAACTGGTACCAGAGTAGCACATAGGTAAGTTTTGTTGTCTGCACCTAGTTTAATTTGCAAGCACTGGGGCATGTTCTTTTAATGACAGAGCCCAAGGACTCACTCCCAGATTTTGGACAGTACCTGCCAACAACTTCCAAAATTTTCCCATACTCTTCACTTGGATTTTTCAAGGCTTTCCTCCTTGTCATTATGTTGTAAAAAAGGTCTTCCACCTGAAGAGAGATCCCGTTATCTTGTAAGTTCATGGACGTACATGGAAAGCTTTGCACTGTCTATCTAAAACTGGACCTCAGGTTAGTGAATCCAGGGACATTACCAACAGCACTGTTCTCAGTCCTGATTTTTTTTTTGGGGGGGAGGGGGGGATAAGAAAGCATCAACAAAGGAGTTAAAGAGTATTTTTCCTGTATCCCACATTCACTCACTTCTCAAACAGATAATGGGGGATGGCTCTACGGCATGCTGTTTGTTAAAAGTATAAAGAACTAAAAATATGGGGACATTTAAAATTATTGTCTTGTTCAAAAGAGTAGAAAATTTGGTAAGACATGAATGTAACTCTACAATCAATTACTATATTACATGGCATTCAGAGACATTTTTCAAACTAAAGAAAATTATAAAACTCTGGAGATAATTTGGAGTTCTCAACAATCATCCGATGTATGCAGCTAAGGCCCGCCTAGCTAGCACCATAGTGGCATTTCAATTGTATTTTAATAAAGACAACCTGGAAACCTGAAAAGCAAAACAGCCAGCCACTGGCTCTTACCCTGATCTGGGACTGAAATGGCAATTCCTGCCTCGGAATCTCAGAATGAGACTGCGTGTTGACCACGGTTTCCTCCTGTTTTATAATACTCTCTAGGGCTGGGATTAAGACATGCACCACCCGATTTCTATGGTAACTAGTGTAGCTACTGGGATTAAAAGTGCGTGTCACTGTGGCTACCAGGAATAAAGGTGTGTGTTACCATATCCTGGTCTGTAAGGCTGACCAGTAGGACTGTTTTACTCTCAGATCTTCAGGCAGTCTTTATTACAATACAATTGACATGCCACCACACAGCACTTTGAAGCACATGCTTGCTTCTGTCTCCTACCTGCCTATCATGCTCAGGACTTGAGATGTGCCACAACTGGGGTCAGGAGTGAAGGGACAGAGATGTGTAAGATGACAGGGAGGTGCCCATGGGAAAGACTGGAAAGACACTGAGATACTAGAAGGCTTTTGACTTACAACACTCATGACCCACCCATGGCCCTGAGGCAGCTGAGCAGAAATTCTCTGCTCTGCTGGAGACACTGGAAACTGAATTCTGAGATGTTAGTGACCTGCCTGTGAACACATGAGCACTGAAAGGTGAGACTGGGACTCCGACCCATGTCTTCTAGGCCACCATAATGATTTCTCAATGCCAACTGCTCTGCCACTGATGTTTACATCCCAGCCCCTTACAAAAGACAAGCTGCCATGCCATAAATCCCAATCATCATTTTTCTTACTTGGAAGCTTGGGTATCTTGGGGCTTCTATTACAAGTCAAAATTTATCTGACTTTTACACCAGGAACTCAGAGCCCATTTTACTTTTACTTCAGCATTCCTACTAAGCTGTGTGTCCCATGTTTTATTCCGATGTGCCATTCTTACCGTAATCTGGGTGCCCTGGTTGCCTGCACATGGCTTAGGAGGGGCTTTCAGCTTTCCATCTGAGTAGCTTGCTCTAGTCAAAAACCATAGAAGATTATTAGTATTTAACAGGATGCTTAGCCAGGCATAAAAACAAAAACCCTAATATAGACATTGCAGCATATATCTGTAACCCTGACACGAGAAATCCCTTGAAAGTCCCTAAACTACATGAAACAATAAATATATTAATACTTCATATTTAAAAGACGAACTTCATTATTAAAAAAAAAAAGCTTGCAAGCGGGCGGTGGTGGCGCATGCCTTTAATCCCAGCACTCGGGAGGCAGAGGCAGGAGGATCTTTGTGAGTTCAAGACCAGCCTGGTCTACAAGAGCTAGTTCCAGGACAGGCTCTAAAGCTGCAGAGAAACCCTGTCTCGAAAAACCAAATAAATAAATAAATAAATAAATTGATTAATTAAAAAAGCTTGCAAATAAATAAAAACCTCATACGCCAAAATTAACCAGGCCCAAAGCCTATATAGCTCATTGAACTTCTATACAGTTAGAATAGACATTGAGAAATGAATCTGTGGAGCTCCAAATTAAATTTACACCTTCAGTATGAAATACACTTTATTTACATACTTAACCACCACCCAACACAAAACCCATGACAGAACTAGTAAAACAATACACTTTCTAATCTTTCATAATTGTGTCTATTACTTGGATTTGGTTTATATTGCATTTTATTTAAAAATGAAAATTGTATCAATACATTATAACATAGCCATATTATATACTGCTAATTGGATTTTAATTTAAGGCAGATCTTATAGAGGCATTTTATTTTATCTTACTTTAATTTTATGTGCACTGGTGTTTTGCCTGCATGTATATCTGTGTAAAGATTCTGGATCCCCTGGAAATGGAGTTACAGATAGTCTTGAGCTGCCATGTGGGTGCAGGGAACTGAACTGGGGTCCTTTGGAAGAGCAGCCAATGCTCTTAACTGTTGAGTCATCTCTCCAGCCCTAGAGGCATTTTCTTAATTGAGGCTCCCTCTTCTCAAGTAACTTTAGCTTGTCTCAAGTTGATATAAAACTATCAAGCATAGGAAGGCACTGGGGGGTCAAAACGATACCTCTGGATTTCACCCTGACTCAGAAGGGAGCCAGTAGAAACCCCAGATAGGGCATAACACAAAACCGGAGATCAAGAAACAGGTACCTCAAGCTATTTACAAAAAACCTAACTCACAACTGTGTCTCTGGTTTATAACATTCCGGCCAGTCCACCCAAATTCACTTAGACTCAAGACCCCTAACATCAGCCTTGCATACTCTGAAGCACTCTCTATTACGTCACACACTAGTATGCTGAAGAAGATGGAGGACACGGAATTTCCTATTTTAATTTATAAACAACTTGCACGCTTAAAATGTATTTTCTTGCTGCTTTTCTTTCTTTCTGCATTCATTAGGTACTACTACTAGTCTTCAGCCAGTGGCAGCCAGTGCTTACAAAAACAAGAGCATGATTTTGATTTCTTTTTTTTTTTTTTTTTTTCCGAGACAGGGTTTCTTTGCAGCTTTTTTAGAGCCTGTCCTAGAGCTAGCTCTTGTAGACCAGGCTGGTCTCGAACTCACAGAGATCCGCCTGCCTCTGCCTCCTGAGTGCTGGGATTAAAGGCGTGCGCCACCACCGCCAGACTATGATTTCTTGAACTCCATTTTGGTTCTGTTCCAGGACCATTTTGAGCTTCTGGAAACTGCTGGCACAACAGCCAGCAGCCAGATCACTCAGGTACAGGGCTGAAGGGAACCAGAAACGCAGGAGTCAGCAAATGAGTGTTGAGTCTTCAGCATCCCAGCCGCAGACCTGTCATCAGCCCAAAATGCTACCCCACTAAGGGCAAAACAGCAGAACTAACACTAGCAACTACTAATTGTTTAGAAAAACCTATGTGCAATAGATATCTTCCTTGGTACTTGTAATATGTTACAGCTTATCAACTTATCTCTCTCCCCCCCCCCCTTTGGGGGGGGACGCTTCAAGACAGGATCTCTCTGTGTAGCCCTGGCTGTCCAGGGACCTGCTCTGTAGGCTAGGCTGGCTTTGAACTCAAGAGATCTGCCTGCCTCTGCCTCCCGAGTATTGGGATTAAAGGCGTGTGCCACCACTACCTGGCACAATTTACCTCTTAAGTGGCCACAAAGTGGGGCTAGAGAGATGGCTCAGCTGTTAAAAGCACTGGCTGATCTTCCAGTAAAACGCAAGAGGCCAAAGAGAAAATAAGCAGAAAGGGGTTTCACTATCCCTTTACAGGGCAGATCTCATGACCTGGACACTTCCTGAGGACCTGTATTCAATTCCCAGAATTCACATGGCAGTCTATAATTATCTGTAACTCCAGTCCTAGAGACCCCACCCCGTCTTCTGGCCTCCAAAGGCACCATACATACACCTAGTGCACAAACATGTATACAGTCAAAATGTCCATACACATAAAATAAATGAATCTAAAATGTAAAAAGAACCCATGATCATCCCGTGGATGAACAATTTATCCCTAACAAGGGAAGAAAACAAATATCTTAACAACAACAACAAAGTGTGTGTGTGGGGGGGTGTCACACTGAGACCAAATGCCTCACATACCTGTATGCACATTTTCCATCAGCTGTTTTGGTTGTGATAGTAACATGAGCCACATGGCTTATGCTCGCCAAAGCCTGGGGGAGAAGATGAAAGGAAAACTCACTGTAGCTTCAGCAAAGGCAAAGATTCTCTAACTTGCCTCTTCTGATCTGCATTAGTGAAACAACAACAAACAATCTGACACATTTTAAAAAAAAAAAAAAAAGAGATAAAGTCAGGCAATGGTGGCACACACCTTTAATCCCGGGAAGCAGACAGGCAGATCTCTGTGAGTTCAAGGCCAGCCTGGTCTCTAAGAGCTAGTTCCAGGACAGGCTCCAAAGCTACAAAGAAACTCTGCCTCAAAAAACAAAAACAAAAAAGGAAAAGAAAAAGCGATAAAATCTAATTCATATAATAATTACTAAAACAAGGGGAAGCATATATTAAAACTCTGAAAGGAATCACACAACACTTCCTGTGTTAACAGCAACTGTATCTCATGGTAGTACACAGGGACTGTACTGGACAGTACCCATTACTGTAACAATACACGAGATGACCAATTTATAGACAAAAGGCTTCTCTCAGCTCATGGTTTTAGAGAACTCATTTGATGGTCAGTCGGTCCTAATGCTTTGGTCCTGTGCTGAAGAAATTCATCATGGTATGGAGTTCATGGAGACCAAAGCTACTCACACCAGCATCCACAGAGGTCAAAGAGAAAAAGAACAGGAAGGAGTTTCACTATCCCCTACACTTAGCTTCAATAATATCCCAATAACAATAAACTGGGGACCAAGCTTTCAGTGTATGGGTCTCTAGGAGACACTTCAGTTCCAAATGGTAGCAAACGTATTTAATAAATTTCTAGTGATGTATCTTTCAAGAAATTAAAAAATGGGCCTTCACAAAGAAAAAACAGGATCTCTCAAAACTGCTTTATAGAAACAATTATACTTTTAAAAATTGAATTCAAATTGCTACAATTGGTCTGTACAACATCATCCACACCTCTGAGGGAGTTTCAATTCATTAAAAGGAACATGGCTCTCCTTGGGCAGCTGAGGCAGGAAGATTGCCTGAACCCAGGAGTTTGAGATCAGCAAAGGAGCCTGACCCTGTCTCAAAAACAAATGAACAGAAAAGCTTTAGGCTCGGAGATTACTTGGTCACCCCCAGATTTCCCCAGGTATTAATCTATAAGGTCCCATCCCCGCATTCCCCCAGCCCCCTGCCTGATGGAGGACTCCCATTGGCTAATAAAGAAACTGCCTGGCCCATTTGATTGGCCAGCCCTTAGGTGGGTGGAATAGACAGAACAGGAAGAAGGAAGTGAGGTAGATGGCTCAGTCAGATGCTACGCCTCTCCTAAGTTAGACAGACTGCCATGCCTCTCCTGAGAGAGAGAGATGCGATGAAGCCAGCCACCAGGTCAGATGTGCTGAATCTTTCCCGGTAAGACACCATTCGTGGTGTTACACAGATTATTAGATATGGGTTAGTCAAGATGTGAGTAAGAGGCTGAAAATAATGGGCCAGGCAGTGTTTAAAAGAATACAATTTGTGTGTTGTTATTTTGGGGCATAAGCTAGCCGGTGGCCGGGAGCAGGGCGGCAGGAAGCCGGCCCGCAGCTCCACACTACACCTGCCCGCTTTGTAGTCAGGCTGGTTTCAAACTCTCAATTGTCCCGTCTCCAGTATTGTAAGCATGTATCACTGTACCCAGCTTGGTTTATAAAATTTCAACACTTAAAAACTTGAGCTGGGTGTGGTAAAGCAGTTTATAATCCCAATATTTTAGACGTAAAGGCAGGAAGATCAGGAGCTTAAGACCAGCCTCAGCTACATA
Organism: Arvicola amphibius; assembly: GCF_903992535.2. Lineage (NCBI taxonomy): Eukaryota > Metazoa > Chordata > Mammalia > Rodentia > Cricetidae > Arvicola > Arvicola amphibius. The sequence continues at coordinate 177,030,088 of NC_052049.1, forward strand.
AAAGTTCAAGACCAACCAGGGCTATAGAAAACATAGTTCAAAGCATAAAGTAGACTTAAAATATAAATAACTTTGAGACCTATGTAAGTAAGGCAAGACCTATTGACAGGAGACAATCTTATGTATTTTCAGGAAGGAAGTTGGCCAATATGCTCAAACATTTCTGCCTTGAAAAAGAAAAAAAATCACCATTTTCTCAAATTAGGATCTAGATAAGATTCACTGAAGAGTCAATGACGTATGAGTGTGAGGTACTGGGGAGACAGAAGCAGGCAGACCCTTGTGAGTTCCAGGACAGTCAGGTCTGCCTCTTCTGAGATAGTGGGACCCTATTGAAAGAGAGACAGGGAGAGGAAGGGGGAGAGAGGAGAGAGATCAAATGAGGTGGCTCCTCAGGCCCTACAAATGTCTTTTAGTTTTCCTGTGCAGACTGCCAGTTGAGTCTATTGTGTGTAATTTTCTAACCCTGTATAGTTTACGTTACCATTCACACACTGCCCTATATTTTCCATACACTGATATGCAGATGAAAATGTTGATCAGATTCACATTTGATTTTCTGATAAAATTTCATAGATGATATTAGGGACTTCTATAAAGAGACACATGATGTTCAGTGCCTCTGTAGATAAAATAGTATATCAAGTATTTTTGAAAAATTTTCTGTCCTGGAAAGCTAAATCTGTTAAAATTTATTTGTATTTAACAATAAGAAGTATTAAATTTCATTTGCTTCTGTTGAGAAATGATAACGTTATCACAGGAGGGCATTTCTATACATTTCTTCAAGCCTTAGCTTACCTCACCCCGAAAGCCATAGGTAGAAATGCTGGCTAAATCTTCAAAGGTCTGCAGTTTACTTGTGGTGAACCTCTCGCACACAATATCCAGATCTTCCTTCTACAGGATTAAGAGGGGGAAAGGAGTAAATAATCATCTCTCTCACTTCCCCAACCTCGTCTGAACAGGTTTACATTAGTACTAACTTCCTCATGGCACCTGACTACCACTGGACCTTCTTCTCTAGGCTGTTCCTTCTCAGTGTCTTGTAGTTCCCACCTCCTAACACTGGGACTCCGCCCATACACGGCTTCTCTACCTATGGTCATTCATGTCTGTCTCCTAGAGACAGGGTGTCACTGTGAAGCCAAGGATACTTCTCCGACAGCAACCTCTCAAGTGCTAAAATTCTATACATATGACATCATATCCAAATTCCGTTTTCTTTTTAAATTAAAAAAAAAAACAAATCTTTATTTTCAGTATACAGGAAACTCTTAAAATTGTAGTAAAAATACATGCAACAAAATTTTCATTTTAAGCCGGGCGGTGGTGGCGCACGCCTTTAATCCCAGCACTCGGGAGGCAGAGGCAGGCGGATCTCTGTGAGTTCGAGGCCAGCCTGGTCTACAAGAGCTAGTTCCAGGACAGGCTCTAGAAACTACAGGGAAACCCTGTCTCGAAAAAACCAAAAAAAAAAAAAAAAAAAAAAAAAAAAAAAAAAAAAAAAAAAAAATTTTCATTTTAGCTGGGTGTGGTGGCACACACTTGAAATTCTAGCACTTTGGAAGTAGAAGTAGGAGGGACAAGAATGTATGGTCACCCATAGCCATACAGTGCAATCAAGGTTAGTCTAAGTTACAAGAGACCAGGCCTCAAAAGCCATAAACAAGGGCTGGAGAGATACTCCAGTGTGGTAAGAGCACCCACACCAGGTGGCTCACAGCTACTTCTAACTCTTAGCTCCAAGGAGTCCAGTAACTCTCTTCTGGCCTTTATAGACACTGGCACTCACTCAGCAGGCTAGCGGGGAGAGGTCATGCATTTTCCTAGAGGTTTGACATGAAGCACACAAACCTAGTTCTCCCAAGCTTTCCTTACCCTGATTCCAGTGCCATTGTCCTGGATCTGAATTAGCTTTAGGCCTCCTTCTTTAACAATCACTTGAATATTTGTAGATTTTGCATCTAAACTGGCAATCAGAAAAAAATATTTTGTCAGTTGCAACTACTTTGATACACATACTATATAACAAACTCCAAACAGAGTGATTGACATGTTATCTCTCTGTCTGACAGCCCAATGTGGGTGCTGTATGAACGTGTACTACAAAAGCCATTAAGTGCAGAGCCAACACTTCTGTTCCTGCAGGGCAGTCCTTTTAGTACGGTTGTTTCTTACTCTTTCCAACTAATTTTACTGTAATAATATTTAATAATGATGTTTTCCTCTACGCTTACATTTTCAAGAAAACACACTCATAATGAAGCAAAGAAAAACTGCCATGCAGAAATTGAAGAGGCTTAAAGGGTGCTGGCACAGCAATGCACACCTTTAATTCCACCACTGTGGGGGGGGGGGTAGCGGGCAGGAGCAGACGGGGCTCTGTGAGTTCAAGGGCAGCCTGGTTTACAAGGTGAGTTTCAGGGCAGCCAGGGCTGCTACACAGAGAAACCCTGTCTGAAAAAAACAAAAACAAGCAAACAAAAAAAGAGGGTTTAAGGGGTGGGGGTCTAGAGAGATAGTTCATCAGTTATGAGCACTGGCTGCTTTTCCAGAGGACCATCTGCAGAGGACCCGATGCCCTCTTTAGGCCTCTATGGGCACTGCATGAACATGGTACATAGACATGTACCAGCCAAACACCCATTCGCAGAAAATATCTGAGGGGGTCAAGGCACCTGCCACTAATCAGATGACAACCTGAGTTCAATCCCTAGGACCCACAAGGTGGAAGCAGAGAATCAGCTCCTCAAAGTTCTCTTCTGACCTCCACAAGTGTGTTGTACATGTACTCTCCATCACACAAAGCAGTAAACCAAATTAATTAAGCTAAAAGGGAAAAATAAACATAAAAAGGAAGAAGTTAATATCCACCACAGAAAACAAATTTGGCCTGGGACTGCATGAAAAGGGGAAGTTAATCAATTTCTCTCATGAAAAATTCTGCATTGAAAAAAAAAGTTACTTAAATGATAAACTTTTCTTTATCATTTGGTTCCTGTACCAAAAACCTTAAGTATTTAAAAAGTCCTTAACTAGAATCCATGCAAAATCTCTGCTTGAATATTAGCTATGTTATTTTTAAGCTTAGCTTTGGTTTACAGTATTCAGGCAGAGTACACTAACTGGCCACAGGTAGCCTGGGGACGTTGAATTTGGTACAGCAATAGACTGCTGTATGGAGAATGAGCTATCAAGATAACTTGGGCCGTTACCTTTAACCTCTTTTCCTTTCTCCCTCTTGCAGTACCATTGCTCTGAATGGTTTCAGTGAACTTCTACAAGACTGCTAGTCCTCACTGGAGAAACCTTTTCTCTTTATTGTAACAAAGTATGGGCTTCACGGACATCAACTGTTATTAACACAAAGGCTCGGACAGTCTATGTATACTCCATGGGAGTCCTTTTTGAACCTATTTGATGGTGTTTTATTTTGAAGTATACCATTCTGTCCATATTTTTAACCTCTCCTCTCCACAAGGTGATGGATGGGTCTAAGTTTCAGAAGCAACAAATGCTTCCTCCTAGAACACTAACTGGGGTCATTGATTTGAAAATAGGAGTCAGAAAAACGTCCCATGTCCACTGGCCTGACCTAAAAGGCCAATAATTTTGAACAAAACTCAAAAGGAACTGTGGCCTGGTTGTGTAGGGATTGAATGAATGATAAACATGGCGTGCTCTGAGGACTGTTTCTCTCTCCACCCTAGACATTCACACATCTTCTGTTGCGCATCTTTTGCGAACGTGATGGGAAGCTAAGCAGCCTCCTTCGGGAAGGTACCACTAAATCCGTATCACGCCTGCTTCCTCTACTTGCGACCCAAACCGGTCTCGCGGAAGCCGTGAGGACCCCCGCCAGCCGGAAGCCGTCCAGGCGCGCTCAGGGTCCCCGTGCCCAGCGCAGCCCCGGGTGGCCGACCGCAGCAAGTGGGTCGGCCCGTCCCGTCCCGTGTCGCCTTCGGGGGAACTCGGCTCCGCTCCCTCCGTACCAGTTTTCAAGCATCTCTTTGATAGCATTAGCCGGCCGCTGGATAACTTCCCCCGCCGCTATGCGGTTCACTACCGTCTCGTCCAGACGCCGAATAACTCCCGCTACAAACGCCATGTAGGCACCACCGATCGCCGTCAGCCAATCACTCCGGCTCCTCACCTTCACGTTCTTCCTCCGGCTTCGGCCGACGCCGTCCTGACGGCCTTCCCAGCGACAAGTGATGATTGGGCAGCACGAATGCCAGTCAAGTTGCTTTTCGACACGTCAGTTCCTGGGTCCCTGTCCCGCCCTCAACCGCGGCCGCCCACTGGGCTAGAGGGCCACGCGCTTGCGCGACAAAGTTCACGGTCCGCTCTTCCTATTGGTTCGCTCCCGAGAGCTAAGGGAATACGAAATCTCCAGCCAATAGGAACGGAGGTGCCCTGGAGGAGGCTGGTGCGCCCCTGCTCGGGTGATCTGGCGCAGACCCCACGGGGGTGCTTGGCGCTCGGCTGGCTCCTCCCCGTTTGCTGCGGCCTCGGAGCTCGGCGAGATCGTTTGGCCTCGCGAAGAATGTGGATGACGCCCAAGAGGCTCAGAATGGAAGTCGACGAGGCTCTCGTGTTCCGGCCCGAGTGGACCCAGCGTTACTTGGTGGTGGAGCCTGCGGAGGGCGATGGGGCCCTGTGCTTGGTGTGTCGCCGCCTGGTCGCCTCGACCCGGGAACGCGACGTGAGGCGCCACTACGAGGCCGAACACGAATTCTACGAACGGTTCGTAGGGGACGAGGAGCGCGCGGCCCTGGTGGAGCGGCTGCGTCAGGGCGACATGCCCCTGGCGGCCGGGCTCACTCCGGAGGAGAGAGCGACGCGGGCAGGCCTAGGCCTCTGTCGCTTCTTGGCCTTGAAGGGTCGCGGCTGGGGTGAGGGAGACTTCGTACACCAGTGCATGGAGGTGTTGCTGAGGGAGGTGCTGCCCGATCACGTCGGCGTCCTGGAAAGCATTGATTTATCGCCCGAGATCACGCGGCAGAGGATTCTGAGCATTGACAGCAATCTCCGCAGCCAGCTCTTTAACCGAGCCAGGGACTTCAAGGCCTATTCCCTCGCTTTGGATGACCAGGCTTTTGTGGCCTATGAGAACTACCTCCTGGTCTTCATCCGTGGCGTCGGCCGCGACCTGGAGGTTCAGGAAGATCTTCTGACGATTGTCAACCTGACTCATCACTTCAGTGTCGGGGCCCTCATGTCGGCAATTCTGGAGGCCCTGCAGACAGCAGGACTCAGCTTACAGCGAATGGTGGGACTGACCACGACCCACACTCTAAGGATGATCGGCGAGAACTCGGGACTGGTCTCCTACATGAGAGAAAAGGCCGTGAGCCCCAACTGTTGGAACGTTATCCACTATTCGGGATTTCTACACTTGGAACTGCTGAGTTCTTACGATGTTGATATTAATCAGATCATAAATACCATATCTGAGTGGGTAGTTATGATTAAGACCCGAGGTGTTAGACGACCAGAGTTCCAGCCTTTACTAACAGAGTCTGAATCCGAGCACGGCGAAAGGGTTAACGGACGGTGTTTGAACAACTGGCTGAGAAGAGGCAAGACATTAAAACTAATATTTTCACTAAGAAAAGAAATAGAGGCTTTCTTGGTTTCGGTGGGGGCCACAACAGTCCACTTCTCAGACAAGCAATGGCTCTGTGATTTTGGCTTCTTGGTAGATATTATGGATTATCTTCGAGAGATCAGCGAAGAACTGCAGATCAGTAAGGTCTTTGCCGCCGCCGCCTTTGACCGAATCTGTACCTTTGAGGGTAAGCTGAGTTCACTTCAGAGACATATGGAGGAAGTCAATCTAGTAGACTTTCCTGCCTTCAGCATAATCGTTGATGAACTTAAACAGCAGTTTAAGGAAGATCAGAAAATATTTGATCCTGACAGGTATCAGATGGTGATCTCCCGCCTACAGAAAGATTTTGAGAGACATTTTAAGGACCTCAGGTTCATTAAAAAGGACTTAGAACTCTTTGCAAACCCGTTTAGCTTTAAGCCTGAATATGCGCCTATTTCAGTGCGAGTGGAGCTGACGAAACTCCAGGCGAACACTGACCTGTGGAATGAATACAGAGTCAAAGATTTGGGACAGTTTTATGCTGGACTGTCTGGTGAAGCTTACCCCATTATCAAAGGGGTTGCCTATAAGGTGGCATCCTTGTTTGACAGTAACCAAATCTGTGATAAGGCTTTTTCATATTTAACTCGAAACCAACACACACTGAGCCAGCCACTGACCGACGAGCATCTCCAAGCACTATTTCGAGTTGCCACAACCGAAATGGATCCCCGTTGGGATGATCTTGTGAGAGAAAGAAATGATTCATAAGCCTTTGTAGTACAACAATTCAACTTGGAAAGAAAAAATTAATTCAATTTTTCTTTCACGTTTACTAATTTGGATTGTTGGAAAGCATTGTGCTTATTACAAAATGTCCAAATTGATAAACATTGAATTCTTTCTGACACGTTGCCTTTTAAAACCCCATCTCATTTGGCAACATGGAACTGAAACATAAGAACACACCTTCTGAAAACTTAGTTTGATGGAAATGTCATTGCCTTTTGCGTTTATAACTACTTTTCAACACGTTTAGTATTGATATTGTAAGTTGAACTAGAAGTCTGGTTTTAAGATGTTCTGGAGATATTTGCCAAAAGTTTCAGCTTTTATTTTGACACGGTGTAAAAAATGTGATCCTGGTTTGAAATGACCAACTCCTTCCAAGCGTATTTGTGTCAGTTTACAGAAACTCATAACAACTTAAGTTTCTGAAAAGGAGCATATACACAGAGGAGGTATTTGTCTAGCTAACAGATTTTAAGGTTATTTTTAGAAGCGTATTTCTGAGCCTGAAGTAAATAGCTGGCAGTTTCAGCCCCCACCCCCACATACCCAGTTCATGGTGACATTACAGATGGAGGAAATAATCAAAATCTGTCTGGAGCAGCAAGAATTATCTTAAAATTTTGATTTATGAGGCCTCTTACTATCAGGAATTAAGAATAAATGATTATTGGAGGTTTGCTCCTTATTTTACAACTAGGGACAATTTTTTCAGCTCGTCTCTCAAAGGACCATGGTAAGTATGGAATCTTAACCATTGCCAGTCAGTAATTCTCGTTTCTACTCTAGACAGAATTTTGGCCCTATCAAAACAGTGGGAGGGGGCTTTTCCACTTCAGGATCAGGAGTTACGAGAGGTTCTAGCTTCTTTGTCCCTTCTGCATGGGTATTAATGTTTTATAGAGAAACTATACTTATAGGAGACATTTTATTTTGAAATGACAGATTTCAGATTTCGTTAGCTGCTGAAAATGGATTTACTCCACAACTGTCTTACACGTTGTGTAGTTAAGACAGTACACAAGTAATATGTAAATCTCAAGAAGCAGCCTTATCCACACACCTTAACAATTCCTATTCCTAGAGACCTTGCTTTTGTGCTGTAACGTTATCAGACGTCAACCCTACGGCAAAGCTCAGCATCGTGAGCCTGATGGAAAAGCAGCAGCGATTTGTAACTCATCCTCAAGTGCAGTTTAAGAGCTGCCATGCTACTCTCTGTCCTAAGTATTGCAGCGCGTTATCCCGTTGCACAGTCCAGGAACCTGATTGCAGCCACGAATTTAGAAGGAACGAATTTAGAAGGCCTGAGCCACACGAGCATGAGAACCAAAGTCAGATCAGTGGTTCTCAGCCAGAGGTGGAACCCTTCCTTCCCGAGAGTGCTGGGAAGTGTGTGGGGGCACCTTTGTGATTATCTGTTTAACTGGAGGGTTCTGCTGGCCTTTAAGCTTAAAGATCTCTCCTGTGGTTTTCAGGACAGCCTGATGCCACAAAGAGGCAACCCTCCCAAAGTGCCAGCACCCTCCCCACCAATACACATTGTCTCATTTCGAGAGACAGGGAGAATCTCCAGTAGAAGCTGATGGCGTACTTATAGGGAAGCCTAATTCCAGCGGTGCAGAGAAGAGAAGCCGGTGTCAGGCTGACCTCTTGCTTGCCAAGAGTAAGCTTAAGTACCTGAAACCGAAGGACTCTGCTGGTAATTTCCCGTAGCTTTGTGTGCTACCTTTTACAGCAAATACTTCAAGTACTTTTATTCTTTGAGAGAGAATGATCGGAAGTCCTGAAAGCTGCTTCTACTTTCTATTCCTAATACTCTAAATATTAATATCGTGTGCATTCTATCAAGTTCTTGTGTTTTGCTTTAAGGTGATAATAATATTAGTTTGCGTTATGTAGCCACTGTATGAGTTTGGGAGATATATAATATAAGCTAAGAATTTTTTTTAAAAAAAATTGACCCTCAGCAATAGAGAGTTTGCTGTAACCAGTCTTGGGTTTTTTTGTTTGTTTATTTAAGGCAGTGGTTCTCAACCTTCCTAATGCTGCGACCCTTTAATACAGTTTATATTTGTGGTGACCCCAACCATAAGATTATTTCATTGCTACTTCATAAATGTAATTTTGCTACTCTTACGAATCATAATGTAAATAGCTGCTATGTGACCCAAAGGGGTCATGACCCACAGGTTGAGAACCACTTGTTTAAGGTGTTTGCCGTTTTCTGTATTAAGTAACTATAGCTGCATGGCAGTCTTCTTTTCTTTCCCTTTTAGATATCTAGTTGTTACTGGTCCTGTGGTATCAGTGAATATAGTTAAAATAAGTGCCATTTATAGGACAAACAACTGTGTCCTTAGCTGTTCCCATTTCTTTCCTTCCCACTGGCTCAAATATTTGCTTGCCCAGTCTCCCATATTGCCAGTCCAAATCACCCAAGTTCAGTATCTTTGTCAGTGCTTTCCCTCCTTGAAACCATCCTAGGTTTGCAGAGACACAAGCCCCCAGGTGCACTCGGTCGGTACAGGCACCTCTTCCTTAAGTATATGTGTGAGTATGTCTATCTGTTGCCTTGTTTGCTTCTTTTTAGGCTGCCTAGTCCTTTTTCCTACTTTACCTCCTTAGTTGCTCTCATCTCTTCCTATAACTTTTACCAGCTGTATTGCAGATATTTCCAAATTCTTATCCCCTAAAGATTTCCCCGAGTCCTAGTTACTAGATCACTGACGCTCTGCTCTCTCCAGGCCCCCCTCCCCCATCTTAGCTCTTTCTCCCAAACCTGCTCTTCCTCTCATTTTCCCTTCAGCAGGCGTTACAGTTGTCAGTCAGTTGCCCTCACCCAAGCCCACTCACACTGCTCCATGGCTTTTCCCATTGCGGTCAGAAGAGAGAGGTAGACACTTGTTCATCTTGCAGTTCTTGGTTTATGTGTCTAAGAGGCTGCAGTGGTGCCCTCTAGGCCAGGTGCCCTGCTACACTTGGTAAACACCCTTGTCCTTCCTACTTAGCATTTCTTACTGCGGATTGGTCAGTGCTAGACTGGAACTGGGAAGTCTGACCTATTGTTTCATCTCTAACGAATAGTTTAGAGCTGGCATTTGAACAGATGTTTGGGCAAATAAATACTTGTATGGGTTTTCATGACCTTTGAACCCTTCACAGTCTTCATTTGGTCTTCATAGACATCCTACCTGTTCAATGGCTAGTTCTTCACCATCTATTGCAGATTAAGAAATGAAGCTCGCCTTATTTGTGACTAGGGACCTCACTGTTGTGTTTCTTGAATTTAGTGCAGTGCTTAGCATGTGGTTCAAATATTACGTGACTGTGGTTAAGAATTTACCCTAGGAAATTAATAGTACTGTCAGGATTCAAACCTAGGTACTCACAGATTTGCTCTGTATGTGGCGTGAAGTACATCCATAATATAGTCTGTATATATTTTTAATTTCCAAAGGAACCTACATATAGAGGAAAGGGTTGGATAACGGTTTAGATTGAACTGAGTGCAGTAATCTAAAACTTATCTTCAGTATTGGAGAAATGCCACCTAAGAGTTAACATCCGTTTTTCCTTTTGTAGGCGTCAACCCTAGGAGAAAATGGCATGCTATTTAGTAGTTACTTTGCTTTACAGATGATTTCTGGCTCTTCTGGAATTTCAAAGTAAGTAAACTTGTTTATGAGAAGGTTGTCTTAGCCATCCTGGCTACTAGATCTTCAGCTCATTAATTTTCTTATGTGTGGAATGCCCACATCATCTTCCCAAGGAGAAAACCCCCAGATGAGGTCCAGGAAACACGTACTTTTTGATTTGCTGTATTTCCTTGCTTTCTTGTTTCATGCCCCTGTGAAGTTTAAAATCAGTCTTATGTTGGAAAGCCAAACCCTGAGTCTCTTTCGTTAAGCCATTTTGCCCAATTTAAGAGATGAGCTAGCATCATTCTCTTACCTGGACTTTTCAGTTTTAGGAAATCACATTAATCAATTAATTCACTCTGAGGTCTTGGTAGTAGGTACGATAATTATCCAGAGATTTGATCCTTGTTGCAAAACTAGATTTTCATCAATCTTTGGGTTCAAGAGTTTCTCATTTTTAGTTTGTATTTGAAAAATTGTCTCATTCCACACTGTAAGTACTTTATAATCTAATTTCTGTCTTGAAACTGACCAAATGCTGAGTTCATGTCCTACACATTTTGTCACATGCAGGCAACAGCCACCACAAGATAATTTTTTCTTCTTTAAATAAAGGGTAGACATCCTGTCTCCCAATTCATCTGAAGGGGGTACTTTTGCCTCTCCTTAATATAAATTACCCCTGTGTAATTATTTTTTCTATCTTCCGGTAGCAATCTTTCCAAATGCCTCCCAGCTAATCGCTAAGCAGCATGTTTAGTATTTTAGTTGTGCATCAGGATTGGTAAGGTTGCAGTGAGGTGAATAACTACAAAAGTTAATGCTGCTTGTCTGCAGCAGGTTGTTGAGGGCTTCATGTAGGTGAGGGACTAAAGCCTGCAGGCCAAGCCTGTCCGGGCTCATCCTCTAAGGCAATGTTATGAGGGCGCAGCCATGTCTGCCCTGAGCCATCATGGCTGCGCCCTCTGCAGTTTCAGATCTGAGCGCTGACACAGTATGTGTGCAGCACAGACTAAACTACATTATGGAAAAGTTTGCTAATTTCTGCTTAAAATGCCTCTGTCTTGCGGCTCAGGACAAAGCAGACTCATTAGGAGCTGACTGCTCACTTTGGGGAATGAGAAGAGAAAGTTTGACAGATAGCAGAGGCTCCAAAGCCCACAGCCACACCAGAGCTCAAAGAGAAGTACAGTCCCTCCATATAGCTGGGAGGAAAGTGAACTATTTGGAAGATAACACTAGTGATTTTTGTGGTTCTAGTCCCCTAGTTACATCATTATAAATATGTCTGTTTTTTCATTGAAATCAAAGTTTACAAATACTCAGTGTCCATCTCAGTGGATTTTCTATTCACCTGTGAATGCACCACTCAGATCCAAGTAGGAAATCGTTGTCACTCCCGTCAGTGCCCTTTGCCTTTCACAGAGAGTTGCTGGGCTGACCTTTATTGCCTGTCAATCAGTTTTGCCTGTTTGAAATCTATATCAATGTAATTATATACACTCTGTATCTTCTGTTCTCTCTGTGTCTGCTAGAGTAATCCATGTTGTGGTTGTAACAGCTCAGTTTTCATTTCTGTTCCTAGTCCATTTGTTGTACCAGTTTATCCATTCAGTGTTGATGAACATTTGGATTGTTTCCAGTTTGTGGCCATTATTAATAAAATTGCTATTAAAAGCTTGTGTCTGTCTTTTAGTGAGCATGCGTTACTCTTTTCTGGTTAGAGTATTCTCAGCAGATAACCTTGCTTCTGTTATTTACTTTATACAGGTTATTTTCCAGGAAGCAGAGTGACCCTTACTTTAAAGTCTGTCAGATAATGCCACCTTTCTACTCAGACTTGGAACACAGAATAAAAGCTGATGTCTGACCGTTTCTTCATGCTCTTTATCCACACATAACTTCTTCTTGATGTCTCTTCTAACATTTTAACATTTTGTCTTTTATTCCTCTCCTCTCTCTCTCTCTCTCTCTCTCTCTCTCTCTCTCTCTCTCCCTCTCTCTGTCTGTCTCTCTCTGTCTCTCCTCACTCTGTACTGAGTGCTGTGCTTATCAATTGGGGAGAAAGGCAAATGTTTTGTATTTTGAGTAGCTGTTTTGAGACTTTGAGCTTGGTTTTGGTTTTGGTTTCAGGCTGGGGGACTTGACTCCAGGGCCTCCAGGACATAAAGCATCTGCTCTGCCTCTCACTGGGTTCTGATGCATTAAGTATCCCACTGAGCACTAATGCTCAACTTTTAAAAGGTCTTTACATATTAAAACACAGCCATCTTGATTTCAGAAACGTGTAAGTTCTTGAATTGCAGTTCTCCACCTTATGATTAGAGTTTATCAATGTGATGATGTTCCTGTCACTAGTTCACGTCCCCAGGGCTTAGGTGGGTTCTGGGCACTACAGGGAGTTAGGAAGGCAGTGGAATGAGGAGGAAGTATTTGTATTAAACCTAAAATAGCACAGTCATAAGGGACCTGTAGCATGATTAATAAAAACCCAGAGACAAATACTGGTTCAATCTGAAGGTCAGAAAAGCAAAGCATCCAGCCACTGGCTCTTAGTTCTACCTCAGTCTGAAGTGGCGGTCCTGCCTCCAGGAATCTCAGAATGAGACTGCCGGAGAGCTGTCCCCCTCAAGTTTTACATTCCTCTCTGAGGCTGGGATTAAGGGAGTGCACCACCACTGCCTGGTTTCTATGGCGACTAGTGTGGCTACTGGAATCAAAGGTGTGTGCCACCACTGCCTGATCTGTAAGGCTGACCAGTGGGGCTGTTTTATTCTTTTTATTTATTAAAATACAAATGAAATATCACTGCAGGGACCTCTAAGTGTGCCATTGTTGGTGTGTTACTAGTGATTATAAAGTTAAGATACTGAGACTGAAGAAGGTCCAGCAGGTAAGAGCTCCTTTTGCTCCTTCAGAGGACTATAGGTCAGGTGGCTCACATTTACCTGTAACTCCAGCTCCAAGAGATCTGATGCTGTCTGTCCTCCCTGGTCATCCTTGGACACATAACGTGTAAATTTTAAAAAAGGATTTTTTTTAAGCTACACATCTTTTTATAACTTTACAACTGACATGGTTAAAGAATTCAATTTTGACAAACACCAGGCCATGAAAACATAAGAAAGAAACGTTCTTAAAAGTTTACACTTAATGTCAACTAATAAGGAGAAAATCAGGACTCTGTTGAAAGGCACAGTCATAGTTGGTTCAAACTTAGGTCGAATTACCATCGACTGGGAGCTTTAAAAACATTGGCTGTAGCTCTGGAAACTTGAAAGTTTGAAATGTTCTCCAGGTCCGCTGGCAACAAGTTTCTGCTGGTGGATGAGCTGCCTTGTCTGTACCAACCACGTTCTCACAGCATAGCCCCTCTCCTACTGTAATGTCACATAGAGGGCTAGGGGTTCAGCATAAGAATTTAGTGGGGTGGGGGCTTGCAAGGTGTTTGCCACGAAAGTGTAGATACTTAAATTTAAAAAGCCAGGCGGTGGTAGCACACACTTTTAATCCCAGCACTCAAGGCAGAGGCATGCGGATCTCTCGAGTTTGAGGCCAGTATGGTCTTCAGAGTGAGTTCCAGGACAGCCTGGGCCACACAGAAACCCTGTCTCAAAAACCCAAAATAATATAATAAATAATGATAAATACGAAAAGTACCGTTTGCATGATAAACAATGGCGAGGGTTCTCTTGGGACCCAAACACTCTGGTGCTCTGTTGTCCCCTTCCTCTGAACATGGCCTGGAAGACTGGTTGTCAGTCATCTGGCCTTACCTCACAGAGTACCTCCCAAACACTGTTCTCAGCAGTGTGAATAGATCTTCAGCCCTCTCTCAGAGGCATACCCTTCCCTGCTTGCTACCAAGAGTTAATTGTTACAGTTTGAGGGTGAGCATTGTGGGAGCCATCTCTTGGGCACCTTTGGAAATGCACTTTTTTCTTTTCTTTTTTAATGAATCAAGGGGCTGAAGGGATGATTTTGCTGGAGTTTGCTTCCCACACACGTTGGGCGGCTCACAACCTCCTGTAACTACAGCTCCAGGGGATCCAGTGTCCTCATCTAGCCTGCTACGGTACACAAGCACACAAGATTAAAACAGGCTGGAGAGATGGCTCGGTGCTTAAGAGCACTGACTGCTCTTCTGGAGGACCTGGGTTCAATTCCCAGCACCCACATGTGGGAGCTCACACCTGTCTGTAACTCCAGTTCCAGAGGCTCTGACTCCTTCACACCAATGCACATAAAATGAATATAAATAAATTGTTTTTAAAAAGATTAAAACATAATCGTTTTAGAAGTGAATCAAGTTTATACCAGTTAGAATAGATGCTATTTTTAAAAGATGAGGGCTGGGGAGATGGCTCAGTAAGTGAAGGCCTATAAGATTGAGGACCCAAGTTCGGATCCCCAGTTTACATGTCCAGCTAGACACGAAGGGGTGGTATTTATGACATTATGAACACAGATGATTCTCTTCTCATGAGCATGTTTATCATAGACAGGGACAAGGCTGACCAATGTGACCTCTTAGCCAGTGTCACAGGGAATGCTATGACATAAGTTTCCTATGACTTGACAGCATCACACAGGAGCAAAAGCTAGATTGGAAAGCTTGCCTGGTAAACAGTAGGCCCTGGTGTTACCTTGGTATCAGATCTGGTTTCCCTGGCAACCGGGTCCACTTAATGAGTGGCTCCAGGCAGCAGACACGAATTTATCCATAGCAACAGCACAAAGGAAGTCCTCAGCAAAGAGTATTTCATTTTGTTCTATGAACACAGATCTCTGGGTTATTTAAAAAAAAAAAAATCAGAGTGCTGAAGGAGGCCTGGGGGTCTTTATTCCTGCCTCTGTGTGCCCTAATAATAACCACTTATAGTATCTTCTTACATTAGCTTTTTTTTTTGGCTTCACATATATATCTGTATATTGTGAATTATATTTTAAATTAAAAAATAGGATTTTTTTTAACATTTACTAGGGTTATTTACCGTGCATGGGTCTGCACATGTAGGGGTCAGAGGACAACTTGTGGAAGTCGTTTCTCTCCTTTCGTCATGTGGGTGCCAGGGATTAAACTCAAGTTGTTAGGCTTGACAACTAGCACCTTTAGCCGCTAAGCCATCCTGCCAGCCTGCCCTGCTGCGTTTAGTTCATCAGCTCTGTCCAGTTGCCTGTTCTGATCATTCAGTATCTCAGTATCCATTTCTTCCTCCTTTTTACAGACTCATTTTTCTAGCCATGCCATTGAATTTTCTTCCTATTAGTTACTTTCACAGATTTAGATTTCATTCTGAAATGCTTATTTTTTTAATTCTATCCATTTTCATCAGTGTGTCTTGTGTTTCCTCATATCCTTGCCTCCTCGATCTCTTCCCCCCACTCCTGCTTTTTAGTTTCTGTGAACTCCGGGTTTAAAATTTTTGTTTATTTATTTTCATGGATATGGGTATTTTGCCTGCATGTAAGTCTGGGCACCATGTGTTTCTGGTATTCACAGAAGCCAAAAGAGGGCATCAGATCCCCCGGAACTGTAGCTACAGATGGTTGTGAGCCATCGTGTTGGTGCTGGGAATCAAACCCAGGTCCTTGGGAAGAGCAGCCGGTGCTTTTTTAATGCTGAGCCGTCTCTCCAGCCCTTTCTTTTTATTTTCTAACTATTTTTTTGAGACAGGCTCTCACAATGTAACTTTGGCTGGCCTAAAACTTGATATGTAGACCAGGCTAGCCTTGAACTCACAACATTCCACCTTCTCTGCCTCCTGAGGACTGGGATTAAAGGTATTCACCACCACACCTACCTGGCCTTCTATTTGTAATGTCATGGGTCTGGACTGCTCATGGAACAATTTAGAAAATTGAAGAAGGTAGCTTATGAGATGGGTTGATGGGTAAGGGTGTTTGCTGCCAAGGCCAAAGACCTGAGTTCAATCCCTGGTACCCCATAGTGGAAGATGAAAACAGACTTTTACAGATTGTTCTCTGACTTCCCCATGACATATACCTGCCCTCCCCACACACAAAATAAACAAGTGTAGAAAGTTATCTAAAAAGCCCACAACTAGAGCCAGGCGGTGGTGGCACACGCCTTTAATCCCAGCACTCGGGAGGCAGAGGCAGGCGGATCTCTGTGAGTTCGAGGCCAGCCTGGTCTACAAGAGCTAGTTCCAGGACAGGCTCTAAAAAGCTGCAGAGAAACCCTGTCTCGAAAAACCAAAAAAAAAAAAAAAAAGCCCACAACTACTGGTAAATGGATTCTATTTTTTCATATGACCACCACAGCTCAAACTCAGCCACAGATACTGCAAGGTGCCATCTGGTTTCTTTCCCATGATTAGCAGGACTGGTTCTGCCACCTCTTTTCTACGCACACCGTGCACTTGTTTCTTGGCTGATGTTTCCGATTATCTCCTTCAGAAAGGACCAATAATAATCCATCCTAATAGCCAGCTTGCTAAGTGTAGATTTCTAAGTTCAAAATTATTTTCCCATTGAACTATGAAGATGTGTTGTTGAATTATCTCGGGTTGAGAAATAACCAGGCTAGCTAAAAGGTAAAACAATTATATTTTTATTTTTATATATATTTTATTTATATATATATATTTTATTTATATATATTTTATATATAATATATATATATTATTATTATAAGGGGCAAACTCACAAAACAGGAACAAAAAGTCCAAGCTCAGCTGTGCTGCGAGGGAACCACAGAGAGAGCGTACCTGGGCTGTGTGGCATTTTTCTCTGGGTCCCAGAAAACCACACCCTAACTTGGTCCCACCTCTTAAAGATAATTAGTCGACAAAGATTCCCCATCAGTGTGCTCTAATATTTTACCTTTAAAACTTTAAAAAGTCATAAAACGGAGCCAGGTGGTGGTGGCACACACGTTCAATGCCAGCACTCAGGAGACAGAGGCAGATGGAACTCAGTGAGTTCAAGGCCAGCCTGGTCTGCAAAATGAGTTCCAGGACAACCAGGACTCACTTTGTAGACCAGGCTTGATACTGATATGGGTTTTTAAAATTTTGACATAAAAATGCATTTTATGGTCTGGATGTTGGCCATGTAGGTATATAATTATAACAGTTCACTAAGATATACTTTTGTTGGGGTGATGTTATGCCTCAGCAGTAAAAGTACTTGCCTGGCATTCATGAGGCTCTGGCTTCAATACCTAGAACCGAGAGGATATACATTTGTGTCTGTGTGCTTTTCTATATGTGTTTGTTCTGTTTATGAATTCTTATTTATTTATTTATTTAGAGTGTGTTGAGACAGAGTTTCTCTGTGGTAGACCAGGCTGGCCTCTAACACAGAGATCCACCTGCCTCTGCCTCCCGAGCGCTGGGATTAAAAGCATGCACCACCACCATCCAGCCATAATTCTTAATTCTATGATGTTTAGTTAATGAACTCATTAATTTTGGTTTCTTCTCAACACACTGTCTCTGCATTTTAGGTTTCAGCTCCCCTGCTTGCTCCAGGGCCACTCCCTGCCCCTGCCTCCAGAGAGCTGGAGAAGGCGTGCACACACACGCAGCCTAGATTTTAAAGTTATATTATTTGTTCGTGTGTGGGAGCACATTCGTGTCAGGGCATGTGTGTGGAGGTCAGAAAACAGCTTCCTGGAGCCAGTTCTCTCCTTCCACCATAAGACTTCCGAGGATCCCGCCCCTCCTCAGGCTTGTCAACAGGCACATTAGCTGCAGAGCCATCTTGGCTGGCCCTTAATTTTTTGTTTAAAATTTTTCCCTTAGCCATCTCAAATTCCCTGGAAGTTATTTTGTTAGTGGTCCTTTACATATTTTTCTCAAATTTGTGGGGTCTCTTTAATTAGTCTAACAGTGAGGAACTTGGAAGGCGTAGATGGCTCTGTAGGATAGGCTAACGGACTGGGCTTAGTAGGCAGAGAGATAGGGAAGGATCTAAATGTCAGAAAGAAAAACTTTACTGTAGGTTCCTGAAATCTTTCTAGCTGGTGTATTGTCACTAGGACAGGACAACTACACCCTCTCTGAACCTCCCAGCCAGGAGCCAGCAGGTCTCCACTTAAGCTAAATTGATCTGGCTTCTCTGTTACCAAACACCAAAAGCACCCTAAATGGAATTGGTTAGGTAACCTCCCACACTTCTACCACGTCCAGCAATTCCATATGGCTAAAGGTCCATGGGGAACAGGAAGGAGGCTACTTCTTTTGACTTTCTTGCTCATTCACAAAGTGGCTGAGAGTGATAGATTTAGAGGTAACATTTTTGCTCTCCTCTTTTTTTTTTTTCCCAAAGAGACAATGGCCGGACGGTGATGGTATAAACCTTTAACCCCAACACTCAGAAGACCAGAGACAGGAGGATCTCTGTGAATTTGAAGCCAGCCTGGTCTCTGGACAGTCAACTACACAAAGACACCCTGTCTCAAACAAACAAACAAAAAACAAAACCCCCAATGTTTTGGGAGGTCTAAAATTTTTTTATAGATGTCATCTTCATCGAGCAACTGCAGTGTACAGGCCCTGGGACGAGTGTGTGTGTGTGTGTGTGTGTATGTATGTGTGTGTGTGTGTGTTGTGTTCTTGAATGAGGCTTCCCAGACCTAACAGTTTATAAAGTAGCAAGTGTGCTGTCTAGTTTTATATCAAAATAGTGTTATCTGAAAGGAGAGAAGCTTAATAGAGAAAAATGTCTCTTCTGTAAGGCATTTTCTTAATTAGTTTTTGATGGAGGAGGACCCTGCTCCTGCACTCTATAACAAAGCAGGCTGAGCAAGCCATGAGGAGCAAGCCAGTAAGCAGCACCCCTTCGTGGCCTCTGCGTCAGCTCCTGCCTCCAGGTTCCTGCCCTGTTTGAGTTCCTATCCTGACCTCCTCCAAGGATTAACTGTGATGTGGAAGTGGAAGCTGAAATAAACCGTAGTTGCTCTGCTCATGGTGTTTTTAACAGCAATAGTCACTCCGACCTGGACAGTAAGAAAGGAGCAGGCAACGAATAAGCAGAAGAGAGAGATCCTGGTCGGCTAAAATGAGCGACAGATGGTCCTTTGCTTGATCACGGCTTTTGTGAAAAGAACTCTGGCTAATACTTAAATGACATCGCAGGTTTGTGCCTGTTGGGAGCTTAAGCCTTTAGTGCCCTCTGGTGGTAAAGTTGCCCGCCGGTGCTATGCAGTACGTGCTCCCGCCGCACGGAGGCGACAGACTACACATCGGCCCCTCCGGACTGCAGGGGCTCCCGAAGCATCTGGCAAACACAGTACTTTCTCAGATGAGGCATCTCTGGGTGACACATTGCAAAGCACCAGTAGCATGTTTTTATTCTCATCGCCCCACACGCCAGTTACCCTACACCAGAGCACACGCGCGCGTGCACACTCCTTCCCCGCTGCTCTCTTTGATCACTGCCTTTTCCCTTGCAATCCTACCCAACTGCTCAGAGCCACCTCAGGCGTTCTTCCTGTCCTTGGACATTTCTCATCGTTAGCCCTCACTTCCCCTATGAGGATCGGTTTCTCAGTTTAATGTAAATTCCTTTCAGGTGATATTCCCGCCGAATATTATTTTGCCCCACTCTTGTTTCCCAGGGTCATGATACTTACTGCCTTGCATACTAATTTAGAATTACAGCTTGCAGTTTTGAGATATTCATCTCATTACTAATGCACAGTATTTTTTATTCATTCTGCAAGCATTGTGCCTGCTAAGTGCCGGGGAGCCGGGAACATAAATAACCCGAGGCTTTGGGGAGTTATTGTGCACATCACAGTCTTAAAGGAACCCGCCAAAGGCTACAAATACAATAGTGTGAACAAGAAGTAGCAGATACGGAGGGAGAGGCTGGCCGGGACATCGAGATTTACCGTGGAGACAGGGACACGGGGAATTTGCAAGACCGAAGAGGCTAGGAAGGCCTTATAAGTTTGCAGATCAACAGCTTAGCTGCGGAAGAGATGACCCAGCAGTTTAGAGCATTTGCTGCTGGTTCAATTCCCAGCACCTACACAGATACCATCTTTAAATCCTGTACCTGAGGATCTAAGGCCCTCTTCCGACCTCCATGGACACCAGGCATGCATGTGGTACCTAGACATACATGCAGGCAAAGCATTCATGCCACATAAAAAATATATATCTGAAAAAAATAACAGCACCCCAAACCCTATTCTTTCCTCTAACTGCAGAGGAGAATCGGCAAGATCAGGACAGACCAAATCTGTCCTTGGAGGCGATCCCCAAGGCTGCCCCAGTTTACCCAGTAGGTCTGGTGTAGATGTTTAGTTTTAGTACTGGTTATCAGCTTGTTCCAAACCTCTCTGGCTTGTCTATGGTTAGACCTCACTTGGTGGACACTACATCAAAATTTTGAATTAGTAAAATGGGACTTTCTGGGTAATAGAATGACGTTTTCTAGAAGTCTATCGATTTGTTTCATCAAGCCTACAACAGCTCCATTTGCTGTAGACTTCACCCTTCCCTAAGATGTTATACTCACTCAGGATACTTGCCTGACTACTGTGGGCAGCTGGATTTCTGATTTACATGTTGACACGTTTAAGGGCTCCAGTTACTGGGGTTGGCTTGCTCTGTAAGAAACCAGGGGCTAAGGGGGGCGCAGTTGGCTCAGTGCCTGCTGAAGGAGCACGAGGGCCTGTTAGGGTCACCACTGCTATGATAAAACACTGTGATCTAAGCAGCTCGGGGAAGAAAGGCTTTGTTTGCCTTAAGCGCTAATTAAGAAAATGCTCTGCAGGCTGCCCTACAGCCTGATCTTATGGAGGCATTTTTTTAAACTGAGGTTCCCTCCTCTCAGATGACTTTAGCTTGTGTCAAGTTGACATAAAGCTATCCATCACAGGACCTAGTTCCTGATTCCCAGCACCCATATTACAAGCTGGGTGAGTGGTCCATGTCTATAACCCAGTATGGGGGATGGGGAGATGAGGCAGTGATTTGGTACTCAATACTGGGTTTGGTACTCAAGGTTTCGTGGGAGACCCTGTCTCAACAAATAAGATGGAGAAACAATTAAAGATCTTCAACCTGATGTAGAACATCTGGCTTCTACATGCACATGTATGTGTACAACACACACACACACACACACACACACACACACACACACACACACACACAGGTCTTCCTGGCGGTGTGAAAGGGGAAGGAAGGCCAGGGGTCTGGAGCTGGTGCAGCACTGAGGGCCAGCGAGACAGAACACATCTGGAGGGCACACTAGAGAAACAAGGCTGCAGAGAGATGCACAGACATGGCCAGGACATCCTCCTTAGGCATTAATCCTGGCCCGAGAGGGTGAAAGTGTAGAGCCTCCTGTAAGGCAAGAATGCAATGGTGATCCAGACCCAGCAACCATAGCTGTCCCCTTCGTCTTCCTGTCCCCACTTCTGCCTCCCCATCGACTGGAAAATGAGGGTGTGTTGACACTTCAGCTACAGCTGAACTTCTATCCACAGCTCTCCAGGCCCTCGCAAACGTGTTCCCGTGCTCACCCTTTGGGCCAGTGCTATATCATTAATGCCTCGTCTCTTTTTAAGAGGACAGTCTTGAGATCCTATGTTGGTCAAACTCTCACAGGGATCTTAGAGTCATCTTGTTAAAAAAAAAATTATGAGGTTCTTAGTATACAGATAATGGTCTAGAGAGGTTCTCGACCCTCCTAATGCTGTTACCCTTTAATACAGTTTCCTCATGCTGTGGTGCCCTCCCCCCACAACCATAAAACTATCTTATTGTTACTTTATAACTGTGATCTTGCTACTGTTATGAATCATAATGTAAATATCTGATATGCAGAATAGCTGATATGTAATCCCTAAAGGGGCCATGACGCACAGGTTGAGAACCACTGTTCTAGAAGGTGAGTGGAGACTTCAACTCTAGGTGCTATAGCCCCGTGTGCTGGCCAGTGGATGCCTCACCTTCCAGGAAGAGGCGTGGTCAGAAAAGTCAGAGTACTGGAATCTCCACAAGCCCAGGGCCAGGGCTGAGGTGTTGGCAGACACAGGGACACACATGGGTTACTGCAATCAAGGGTGGCTGGCTTAATTTGCTAGGTCTGCTGCACTGAAGAATAAAAACCCAGGCTTAACAGAGCAGAAACTTGCCTGGTCATGGCAGCATATGCCTTTAATTCTAGCACTCAGGGGCAGAGATAGGTGGATCTCTTTGAGTTCGAGGCCAGCCTGATCTACAGAGTGAGTTCTAGTACAAGCTCCAAAGCTACAGAGAAACCCTGTCTAGAAAAAACAAAAACAAAATGTTGGAGGAGTGGGGTCGCTTGTTTGTCATGGCCACCGAGCTAGCTTACACCCAAAATAATCACACAGAAACTGTATTAATTAAAACACTGCTTGGCCATTAGCTGTAACTTCTTATTGGCTAACTCTTTTGTGTATCGCCACATGGCAGTGGCTTACCAGAGATTCTAACAGGCATCCATCTCTGGCAAAGGATCCATGGCTTCTCTCACTCTGCCCTTCTTCCCAGCATTCAGTTCTGTCTTCTCTGCCTACCTAAGTTCTGCCCTATCAGGCCCAAAGCAATTTCTTTATTCATTAACCACAAAACAACAAAACAAAAATCAATAACCAACCAACCAAATAAACAAAAAACAGAGCAGAAACTTACTCCTTATGTGTCTGTGTCTTCACATGACCCTCTTTTTATAGGGACAAAAGCTGTATTAAACAGGGCCCTACCCTTCTACAGTAGGGACTCATTCTATTTTTTCTGTAGTAACAACACAGTGGACTATATACATATACAATGCTGGTCCCTTAAGATTACAGAGTGGTTTCCAGGTGGCTGTGGTGCACACCTTTAATCCCAGCACTCGGGCCAAAGGCAGGAGGATCTCTGTGACTTCGAGGCCAGCCTGGTCTACAAAAGCTAGTTCCAGGACAGCAGGACAGGCTCCAAAGCTACAGAGAAACAAACAAAAAAAGAGAAAGAGAAAGAAAGAAAGAAAAAAAGAAAGAAAGAAAGAAAGAAAGAAAGAGGGAGGGAGGGAGGGAGGGAGGGAGGGAGGGAGGGAGGGAGGGAGGGAGGGAGGGAGGAAGGTCATTGAAAGCTTCATTGTCCTGGCCAGCTCTTACTAGACCATATAATGTAACTCTCAGAGTTCATTGACAAAACTTATAAAAACATTTAAGATCTGTTTTTACTATTGTGTGTGCCTTATTTTTATACATTACCTTCAGGATGTGTTCTGAATGTTGTGTGAGCTACTCGGGTTAAATTTCAGATCACTGAAATTTATTCTACCAAGACAAGTACTGTCATGGATGAGCAAGAAGCTTGTAAAATTGTTTTCAAATGGGAAATTAAAAAAATAACATAACTCTCAGACTTTCATTAGGCAAAGAAAAAAATCGTTAAAAACCAACTCATTTATATGTACACATACCAACACATATGATTGTATATATATGACTTACATGTAGTTCTTCTGTGTAATAATGCTAATTGTACTGGGTCTTTTATCTGTACTTATGCCTTTAATGTTATAGAAGCTTTTAAAAGTACAATACTGAGAAAATACTTTACCGTGCCTGTATTTTCCAAACCAGAGTGGTCAACCTTCCCCAGGCCTCTGTTAACTTACTACTAGTTGTATTACAACCAT
This sequence comes from Arvicola amphibius, assembly GCF_903992535.2. Taxonomy (NCBI): domain Eukaryota; kingdom Metazoa; phylum Chordata; class Mammalia; order Rodentia; family Cricetidae; genus Arvicola; species Arvicola amphibius. The sequence goes on from NC_052049.1 coordinate 177,053,758, forward strand.
TCTCCTTAAACAAAAACAAATAGACATGCCCCGGAACTGTGTATTCTAAGCAACCCCTCCTAGTGAACAAGAGGCACCAGAGACTCACCACCTAAGGTAGACGTCCATGTACATCCGTAGAGGACTTCTTAGCTTTTACACAAATTTGCTCCTGTGTGCTATGTTTTCTGCTCTCCTTGTAGAGCTGTGTGGGTTCTGTTTGCTGACGTGCTGCGGGGGTACAGCTCTGACAGAGGAACCTGAGCAAGGCTATTTGCTTATTTATTTATTTGGAGATGTTAGGACATGACTTATAGGACACAAAAATTAAAAATAAAATGAACTCTAGTTATGTCTTACCTAAGATCTATTTCTTCTACCGTGTTTAAAATTGGCCACGATTCCTTGGCATTAGTAAGTTATTACCACCTCCACCCCCCACGATGTGGAATCAAATGAGACCAGCTAGGACAGATCTCATCCTGGCTCTGGCAATGAGGGACAATTATGATCAAACACCAGATGGTTAATTAGTGATATCTCCAAAGAATGTTGTTCAGAGACATATTGTCAGGCTTGGAGTAAAGCCCCCTGGATATGATCGAGCCTGCCAGTAATCCCGGCACGTGGGAAGCTACAGAGGGAGGATCTTGTACTTGAGGCTGGCCTGGCCTTTGTAACAAGACCCTGTCTCACAGCCAGCAACCAGAATGCAGTCATTTGTGCCAGCCCTTCCAGAAGTGACTGAAGCACAGCAGCTTAGCTGACACCTAGCCGACGTCACTAACCTTAGTTCATACTCTTATGCTGTTTATGATGTTTGTTTCAGACACGTGGACATAAGTTGGGCATCGTCTGACCAACATATGGTGCACTCTGACGTGCACATGTACGTGAAGAATGTTTCCCTCAGTGGTAAAAAGTCACGGTGGCAAACCACCAGGTGCATGGTGACAGGCTCTCACCCTTCCCAGGACATACACCGTTTAAGAATTACTGTTGATGGTACAGAATGAGAGGGACCAGGGACACGCATATACTTCTGCATCACAGAGACACATCCGTACTCCACATTGTAAAAAATTATCAGCAAGCAGTACACACTGTCACTAGCTAGCTCAGCTCAGCAAGCAGTGCACACCGTCACTAGATAGCTCAGCTCAGCACGGACAGGCTGTTAAGGTCCCTGGAAGAGTGCAAGGGCGATACCAGTGGAAACTAACTTGATTCAGTGTTTCGATGTGTGCCAGAGCCCAAACACCCACAGAATAAGGGATGCAATGGGTGATGAGAAAAAGACAGAGACCCACGGCCTCAAAGCATGGATGACCACTTGACCACAGGGGCAAACTGAAGTCCGGAACGTTTGGCTGCCTTTGTAGCCCCCATTCTCCCCATATCATTTGCTGGATGGAGAAGCCATGTGAGCCAGTCTGCCAGGGTACGAAGCCACTCTCTTCTCAGATTGCCAGCTCTCTGGATAAAGTGCAGTTTTAAGATTCAGTTACTGGACTAGGGAGATGGCTCATTCAGTAAAGCCCTTTCACAAGCACAGGAGTTGAGTTCAAATGCCAAGCACTGCCCCCAACAGAAGCTGACTTGGTGGTGTGCCTATAATCCCAGTACTGAGGAGGTAGAGGCAGGAGGATTCCTGGGGCTTTCTGCTTAGCTAGTTTTCCCGAATAGGTGAGTTCCAGATTTACAGAGAGACCCTGTCTAAAAATAAGAATAAGAGAGGGTAACACTTAATACCAAGTTCTAGCTTCTATATGTGTATAAGCTTGCATGTACGCATGTACATGTACACACACATATACACACACAAACACACACCTCTTTCTTACACGCATGCATGCGTTCACGCAGGCACGCACACACACACAAGCACACACACACACACACACACACACAGAAAGCATTCTATTTTTTCTCTGCTTATTGGCTTCTGTAGGTCACTGACAGTATGAACTGAATTCTGTTTTCCAGCCTACAGCAGGGTCTATGTCAGGTCACAGGTAGTGACAAGGGGATAGGACTCAGATTCACAGAAATACCTTTCCAACCAGGCCTTCTCCAGACTGGACACAAAGGAGGCTTCCCCAGAGTAGTTTGGTACTCCCGACTCATGCTATCAACCAGGAGTCCGACGGATCTCCACCACCGTGCTCCTTTTCCGACCACCAGCTTCAGCTCGTGGGCCTCTTTCTCTACCTGGTGGTTTCAGCTCAGCTAGCTCTGACTGCAACAGCCCCTGGAACTGTCCTCTCTCTTAATTATCTTCTGTTTCTACTATCAACTTCCTGGGCTCTTCCAGTTCAGATCCCTGAGAGGTGGTTTGGTTCATCAAATCACTAGAGGCTGCTGGGACAGCTTTCAGCTCAGTGTGACTTGGGGGAAAGAACTGGCTAGGGAAGTCTGTATGTTGGCTGCCCTCAGGTAAGTGTCTGCCCACCCTAGCATATGTTGTTGTGTCCAGGCTTGGCTTCTCACAACACAGATCAAGCCTAGTTATCTTGGAAGACACACCTTTGTGCAGTTTATTGGCAGGTAGCTAATGGATGGATAGTCTACTATTTCTTCTAAGACAAGCTTTCCTAATCTTGGTGCCACAGACACTTCAAGCTGGGTAATTGCTGGCTGTGGAAGACTGACCTGAATCAGGTAGGATGTTTAACAGCAACACCGGCCTCTACCAAAGCAGGTACCAGTAGCAACCATCTACTCCCCTGCAAAACCAAGGCAATAAATGGTGTTTCCAGACTTTGTCAAATGGCCACTGTTGTAAGGATATGGGAAGCCTGGATTTTATCCCATCCTAGTGTAATAACTGGTGGAGAGGGAGGATGGGTACTGATAATTCTCTGTCAGGGATAGCTCGAAAGCTTGTTATGTTTTAGACATGAGGTGTAGAGTCTATCACTGAGAGACGGTGGATTGAGAGCTGTTCGGGTCAGAAGGCATGTGACCTCATCAGTGAATGAATCTATTGATGGGTACATTATTTGGTGGTATCATTGGGAAGTGGAGCTGGTGAATCAAGTAGACCACTGGAGCATGCTCTAGGATGATGTACGCTGTTGCTGGAGCCTTCTGGGCTAATCTCTGCTTCCTGGCTTCTGTGGGGGGAACGACTTGCTCTGCATGCCCTTGGGTTCTGATGTTTTGCCGTGCTGTTTCCCGGAAACAGGGGGAGCAGCTGAATGCAGACCGAGGCATCTGCAGCTGGGAGAGTGAGAATAAATCTCTGCCTCTTAAGTTATTTCTCTCAGGAGACAAAAAAGTCAGAATAAAACAGAAAGAGAGGGGAAGCTTCCGCTATGGGCAGTGGGGTGGATAAAACCATTCATGGGTTTGGTACAGGTAACTGTAATTGCTTAAAATGAGAAACTTGGAACAGTAATTTTCTCCCTGTGTCTCATGAGTGGATATTCCCTGCAATCATTGATTCGTTGGTTTATCCTGTGCATACATGTTTAAGACTGTGGAATTCTCTGTGGTTATAGACGCATTTCTGAAACGCCAGTCCCAGTACATTGAGAAACAGCTGCCAGAGGAGAAGGGTGAGGAGACTGACGACTGGAGCAGATGGGGCTTTAGAGAGCGAGAGCAGAGCCCAATCAGGAAGGCTTGAGCATGCCGAAAGGGAGGCAGGGCTAGCTTGGGCAGCAGTAGCCTGTGGCCCTCTCAAGAACTGTTGACATGGGGCCAGAGAGATGGCTCTGTGGTTAAGAGTATTGGCAGTTCTATTAGACAACCTGGATTCAATTCCCAGTACCCACATAGTGGCTCACAGCTACCATTAAATTCTAGTTCCACAGGATCCAATGACCCCTTCTGGCCTCCACAGTCATCAGACATGCATGTTGTGCACTGGCATACATGCAGGCAAAATGTTCATACTCATATAATAAAAATAAATTAATCTTTTTAAAAAAGCAAAAAAGACATTTTTAAAAAACCCATCTACGGTCACAAACACTAGTTAAGAAATGATCCTGGGCATCAGGGCCAGCACCACATAGCTTGGCTGACTATCTTAAATAAATTTTCCTATTATTGCAGAGTTTGGGATGTGTTTATAGGACCGACGGAAGGCAAGATGGCTTGTTAGTCATGTTAAGCTGGATTCCTAACAGTGTGTGTGAGGGCACATATAAACCATGTGCCTTGATAGCTGGACCAAAATAACCTCCCTTTCTCCTCCTGTGCCAGGCAACCACCAACCAGCAAGCTCAGTTGGATTTTCAGAGTGTTACACACGACGAGAGTCAGCTCTTACTGACAGCTGAGAAATGAACAGCAAATTTTGTGTGCTGAAATTAGGATGAAAACCAGAATTTTTATTAGTTTTTACCTGTTTACAGACCCATCCAGCTCCAGGCATGTGAAATATATAATACCCACAACCATCGCCCGTGAGATTGTCGTCAAGCATCAGAATCCAGGACCATCTGAGTCCAGAGTCCAAGAAATACAGGCAAGCCCATTCCAGATCCCAGTTCTCTGATCGATTGGCATACAGTGAACTAATCAAACTTCCATTTCTTTCATTTTCTTCTCCATAAAGTGAGGCTAATTTACACCCTTAGTTGAGGGTGGTTTCAAAACAACTTGGATTATCATGGGGACTTAGAGTATCAGGAAGATCCCACGGGTGTGAATCAAAATTAAGCTGCCTCCTCCTGTACGTGGCAGCCGAAAGTTCATCCTCTGGAGTGCAGTCGGCTGATTTTATGAACATACAGTCTCGCATCGCCCAACAGCAGGGCCTGTTCTAGGAAACACATTATTGGGTAATTGTGTCATTGTGCCGACATTGTAGAATGGATTTATATCAGCTTGGGTAGTACAGGTCAGTTGCTTTGCACGGTGTCTTGATGTAATCAAGAGATGCACTTTCATGAGATGTGTGAGGTCCTGCCGTTATCATAGAACATGCTCGTCTCCAGTAAACTGTTTCTTTCTTGGAGAAAGTAGCGTGTTATAAAATATGACAAAATATGTAACTACACCGCACTCCAATAACATTGAACATCAAGTTATATAATACATAACCATATTTCTGTGCTTCGATATGATTGGCAGTATGGGTTTGTTTACATAATTATCACAAACATATGAACAATGACTAACGCTGCAATAGCTGCCCTGTACTAGGTAGATAGAACTTAGCAGCACCGTTCTAAATGTATGGGACCACCAGTGCATTGCAGAATGCCATTGACTGAGATAAATGCCACCCTATGGGGTCTGACAAGACATAAACCATGATCCTGATAGTGTACTGAAGTGTCTTCCTTTGACTTGGTGAGCTCTCTGGGAATGTAGGTTTGGGTCTGTGTTCTTGCGTGGTATGGTGGCCATCATGCATAGCTCAATTATCACTTGTTTTCATTGTTTCTGACAGTGTTTCGGCCTGCCTATATTCTTAAGATTGCCTGCCTTTTTTTTTCAGTTAAGGGAGACGGGATTAGTGTTCTCCAACCAACCACTCATAAGTGAAAATCAAAAGGATGTGTGGGCAAGAATGTAGTCATATGTAGTACGAGGTGATTCACAGACTGAGAGGTGGCCTGCACTGCCTGGCTGAGTAATTTTCCTGCATTTTCAAATCCCTGTTATTTTTTGTGTGTCTTTCTGTGTGCGGGATGATGTGGGTGTGGGTTACATGTACATGTTTGCATGTGTATGTGTGTTCAAGGGAATGCATGCATGTATGTGCCCATAGAGACCAGAGGTTGACATTGGGTGTCTTCCTCTTTCTCTCTCTACATTGTTTTTGAGACAGGGTCTCTCTCTGAACCTGGAGCTCACCAATTTCGGTAAGCTGGGTGGCTAGTGAGCCAGTGACCTGTCTATCTCTGCTTCCTCAGCACTGGGATTTACAAGTGTACTTGGCCACACTCAACTGGGGATTTGAACTCAGGTCATCATGCTTGTATGGCAAGTATCATACCAACTGAGTATCATATCCCCAGAGACTCCAATACATGATCTTTTAACCTGTTAAGTCTGTCTATAATGGGCAGCAAGAGCAATGTGTGAGCAGTCGGAGAGGAAGAGGACTGGGATAGCAACAGCTCTTCTGTGGTCTAGAGAATGTCCCTTGGACATAAATCACACGCTCTGGCTGGCCTCTGCTCAGTGTGAGCAGAGCCCTTTATCTAATGGGGCCCTTTCTTGTGGACAACTGTCTTTTGTTAGGCACCCTGTCCTTCAAGGTTCTGGCCCTGCCTCCCACTCAAACACTTTCTCTGGTCCTTGATAAAACTCTTGCAGTTTGATTTGTACGGCTATCAAACTGTCAGCTTTCCAATAACATTCCAGGCCCCTCGGCAGTGTGAGTAATGGACAGCTGCCCTCATGAGTCAACCCTTGTTTTTTTGCTCTGCAATCTAAGGCCGAAAGAGAGATGTTTGCTGTCAGAGTACAGCTGCTTAGCCACACTCAGGCGTAGGTGTTTGTGGTGGGCAGGAGTGACATGATGATGCCATGGAGCCATTTCAGCAAAGGCAGATATTTCAGCCACTGACATAGAGATGGGAACGCCACAGTGGAATGAGCATAGATATCTTCATGCCTTCCCCCACCAGAACCAGATAAAGGCCGTGTGTGTGTGTGTGTGTGTGTGTGTGTGTGTGTGTGCACTTCATGTGGATGTGGGTGCACAGGATGTGTGTGCCCATAGGGTGGAGACCAGAGGTCATCCTTGGGTATGGCCTCTTCAGGAGTCTCTTATCTTGTTTTTTGAATCACCAGAATCCTCCTAGACCTGGGGGTTCATGATGAGGCCAGGCTGGATGGCCAGTGAGCCTCGGGAATCCACATGTCTGGATTATAAATGAAGTGCCACCATGGCCTGGGTTTTTATGTATGGTGCCAGGGGTTGGACACAGGTCCTCATGTGTGTGCAGCAAGGGCTGTATTAACTGAAGTATCTCCCCAGTTCCATTTTTTTTGAGACAGGTTCTCAGAGAGTCAGGCTGATCTCAAACTCCTTTTATAAATCCCATATCTTCCTGCCTCTGCCTTGAAGATGCTGCGATTAGCCACCACTCCTGGCTAGAACTTTTTTCATTGTGTGGATATGCATATGTTTGTGTGCATGTGCTGAGTGTTTGCATTGTAGTGCATGTATGTTTACCTGCATGGGCATGCTTATGTCTGATGTCTCCTCAGTTGCTCTGCACCTTGTGTATTGAAGTAGTCTCTCACTGAATCTGTAACTCACTGATCAAGCTAGTCTATAAAGCAGGCCTGCTCTAAGGATGATATCTGCGCTGGAACTGGGATTACAGTCAGGCCAGGACATCTGCTCAGCATTTATGTGGACGCTGGGGACCTGCGCTCCAGTCCTCATTCTTGCACAGTGAGTGCTCCCCGCCCCCAGCTCTTTTTCAGCCCTATGTAAAAGAATTCCTAAAGGATATCCAGAGAGGGAGCCTAGCAGAGATGGTCATAGCAACAAAGTCTTGAAGGTCAGGAAGCTGTTACAGGAATGGAAAAGACAGCTGGTAAGCAGCAGTGGAGGAGTCTTGGGGGTTAGGGCTAACTCATTTTACACAATGGATTCAGGCTAAAGAATCGCTGGCATCAGATATTTCTGATTGCCAGTTACCTTTAAATCTGTTATTATTATTTTTTTTAAAACCCAAGTATATCTCTTCTTTTGTGTGCACACACATGTAGGAAGTTATGCATGTAGAGGACAGAGGTCAGTTTTGGGTGTTGGGCTGTTCTTCAGGTGGCACCCACTTTTTTTTTAATGTCAGGGTTTTTCGCTGGTCTGGAACTCACAGAGTAGGCCAGGTCGGCAGGTCAGTGAGCTCGGGTCTCCATCCGCCTCTCTCCTTGGCACTGGGATTCTAAATGCACACGTCCATAATGGGCCTTTTAACCATGGGTTCTGGGAATGGAATCCAGACCTCATGCTTATACAGCAAGCACTCAACAAACAGAATGTTTTCCCCAGGCAGAAAATATTTTCATTATGGAAAAAAGAACAGAAGTATCAAGAAATGATAGCGATGTTTCATGACCCTCTGCAGATGTCTGGAACCACAGGTGTTACTGAAACACACACACGCACACAGATTTAGTGTGTTTTCCATCGTATCTCCTTCACTTGTTTGTCATACACGGGGGTGGCGTGTAACACTGGTGGCTTGAGATGTGACTATAACAATGGCATAAATTCTCTTTTACGTCTTCACACCACAGCTGCAAACCACAGAAATCACACTGTCAATCTCACAACTTTCAACGCTTCTTTCTCTCTCGTCTCAGGTGAAGAATTTATGGCTTTGCTTTGACATCCCGCCGATCACCGACAGCCCTTTTCCCTTGTGCTTTGGGGCTATGATTAAGGGTAATAAGGGCCACTTGAGTACAAGCACAAGGGCCTCGAGAGTCTGTCTGATAACCAGGAAGGATACTAAGTGCCCGAATAAGTACAGTGTGGACAAAGAGATGATTCATGCTCCAGGCTGGATGGAACAGGATGGTCCCAGATTTCAATCATGCTGACGGTTGCCCATTAAACTCACGAAGTTAATCTCTGGAATTTTCCATTTACCATTTTTGTGGTTGGTCGTGGGGTGACTGGAACGTCAGAAAGCTAGAGTGACTAAGAAAAGGTTGTCTGCTAGATTATGAGCACCCACAGCCCTACTCGGCTTCGGCACTCACCTATGCTAGGCTGCTCTGGTCTCATCCATTCTGATTATGCGTTTAATTTTAAACATTTACTCATGGAGGAGTGGAGCACATGTGGCGATCAGAGGACTTTCTGAGATGGTTTCTCTCATTTCCACCATGTGGGATGGGGACAGCACTCATGCCGTCTGGCTTGTCAGCAGGTGCCGCCAGTTGCTGAACCGTTTCAAAGGCCCACCTAAGTATTTAAATCAAATACTCAGCACAGTATAATTGCCATTTGATTGCTTTCAAAAAAGGCATATTACTGGTCGAAAACTTATTTAAAATAACACACAGAGGCAGGAGAGGTGGTTTATGGCACACAGTTCAGGAGCTCAAAACCACCTGTAATTCACAATTAAAAATAAATTTTAAGATTTTAATTAAAAAAAATCACCGTAATACTATTACCATATATAACCAAACTAACAGTAATTCCTTAATATATAGAAAGAAACTCACCCTGTATTCAGTGTCCTTGACTGCCTTAAAACGTATTTTTACAAGTCGTTTGTGAGAGTCAAGACTCAAGGCTGAGGCATTTTGTTGATATGTATGTCATTTAACTCTCTTATATTCTATGAGAGCTACCCATTCATCCTCCCTTCCCTCCTTGTAGGAATCAGTTCTCTCCTTTACCAGGGACTGAACTCAGGTCATCAGGCTTGGCCGCAAGCTCTTTTACCCATTGAGCCGTCTCACTGGCCTCTTGGTTATTTTTTTTAATATGAGATAGAGGAAATAAAAATCATGGATCCTTATCCTTTAAGTTGTTTCAGGTACTCTATTAGCAATCTGATAGACCCTTGCTGTGATGATTATTGTTCAACGTATAAAATAAAATATTGGCGTACAGAGGGTATTAAGGAATTATAGTCCCCAAAGCATTAAAAATTGTAATGTAAGTTGCCTTCTTTTAAATTTATTTCATTTTAAAAAATATTTTATTTAGTTTATTATGTATACAGTGTTCTGTTCGCATGTATGCCTGCAGGCCAGAATAGGTTGTAAGCCACCATGTGGTTTGTTGAGAACTGAACTAAGGACCTTTGAGAAGAGCAGCCCAGTGCTCTCCATCTCTCCAGCCCTCATTTTATTTTTGAAACGAGGTCTATTTGACCAGGCTGGTCCCTAAACTTGTCAGCTCATGTGACCCTCCTGCTTCAGTCTCTTAGGAGCTTGTGTTTGTCAGCACTTTAAGGAAAAGGCAATTGTCAAGCTATTTGACAAACAGTTAAGTTCATTGATCTCTGTTTTCAGTGCTGAGAGACACTTAAATAACTCAAATATAGTTTTCAATATGTTAAAGGGTTTGCATGCTTCCAAAGTTAAGATTATTAAACAAGGTGTTTATAAGGAAGCCTCGCTTGCCTCCGTCCTGGCTGTTCCACTGCTCTCTGAAAGTAGCCATGCGTCACAACCTTTGTTTTCTTGTCCTTCTTTCAGAAGTAGTGTGCTGAGGCCGCTGAGGTTTGCTCAGTGGTTAGGGAGTGTGGCACTGCTTGCTCAGAGGGTCATTTTGGCTCCCCGCACCCATGCTGGTCTGCTTACAACCCATCCATCTGCCCGTCACTCGAGCTCCAGAGACTCTGGCTTCTGTGAGCACTTGCACCCTACCCCAGTACACATGATTAAAAGTACATTAACAATCATACCCTTCAAACAAAGCATACTATACACAGTTCCACCTAGATTTTTGCCACTTAATGTTTCCTGACTGCCAACCTGCAGGGCTGCATGGAGATGCCCTTCACTCCAGTATAGCTTCGCAGCTCCCCAAGCTACAAACTCTTTTATTGATGGACATCCTGCTCTCTGATTGTCTTCATCATAGGCAACAGACACGGTTCAGAAGCCACAGGAAACATTACAAAACAAAGCATGCCAATATAAAGGAGATGTGAGGAACAGAGTCTGCAGGAGAAGGAATAATGGCTATTAGTCTGTGAAGTCAGGCAAGGAAACTATGCAACCATACAAACAAAGCGGCATGCCAACAAAGCAATGCCCCAGGATAAACAGCTCTTGAAAAAGTAAAAGTTTGATATAAAAATAGTCATTAAGATGAAGTGGAAAATAAAGTTGAGGTCACTGATTATATGCTAGAGTATTACCAGCCCTTGGGGAGACAGAGGCAGGCAGATCTCTATGAGTTCAAGGCCAGCCTGGTCTACACAGTGAGTTCTAGGCTATCCAAGCCTATAGAGTGAGACCCTGTCTGGAAAAAACAAGCCAACAAAGAAACTAGAGAAGAAAAACAACAAAAATGTCAACCAGGACAATGGTGATTTGATAACTAAGGTACAGAACCACAGGGGTAATCCCGGAAGTCAATATCTGAATGATAGAGTAATCCAAGAAGAGAAAATACTGAAAATGGAGAAGAAATAGTCAACAAATTAAATCAGGAGCTTGAATGCCAAGAGTGAAATAATACACCAGCAGCTGGTGGAAGGGACCAATGGGTCCATGTCTCTGCGAAGCATTCAGTGACTTCAAAACATTGGCGAGGAAAAGAAACAATAAAACAGGTAATAGAATGTTTTTAGCATTTTCAATAATTCTGGAAGCTAGAAGTCCCTGGAATAAAATGATTTATGATTCAGAATTTTATACCCAGACAAACTAGAATACCAAGGATAAAAGTTTTTCAATAAGCAGTCTCAAAATATATTCCAGATAGGGATAGCATATAAAACTGGGAAGAAAAATCCCAACAAGTAGTAATCAAACATGTTTACAGACAAGAGCACAGCAGTTAAACAAAAAAAACATCAACTAAAAGTCTTAATGGTAGGTGACTGCCCCAGTACCAATATCTCACTTTGATAACAATTAAAAAATAATAATTTTAAAAAACAAGATCTGCTTATGTGACAATTTTGAAGAGTATAACAAAAGATATTGGAGGGGAAAGTGTGACAAGGGTCAGAGAAGCTATGGAAATGGATGGAGAAGTAGAGAGGCACATTTTAGCCTCTGCCTCTGCAATCTCTGACTCTGAAGTAGGAAGCCCACTAGGCCTTTTGGAAATGGAGATTATGAGGTTGAATAAAAGGTGTGTGTTAGAGCTACTTAGAGCTCGGAAGGATATATAAAGTCTCTTTAAAATGAAAGGACTAGCAATCTCTGGAAACAGCAAGCTTCTCAAAAACTTACTTCATGGTATAATCACCTAGAGGGCTTTAAAATTGGACCCTCGAGATGTACCCCACAACAATTAAATTAGAGTAAGAGGCAGGTCCCAGTATTTTAAAACATACCACGAATTTTGGAATTACGGGAGCACAGTGTCTGTGCCAGGGATGTGCCCAGGACCGAAGGCTAACTCTGTGGAGTCTAACGGCTTGGCTATCGGCCCAACTGGGTGCCACCCCCAAGGAGTTTTAAGGGGGAAGGAAAGACTGCCACAGTTTGGGGAGGCTGAAATGAGCTAAGACCAGAAGGAGGAGGCCTGCCTCGTGCTGGGGAGGACCGAGGCGTTCGGTGTCCCTCCGCCCCTCGACGCGCCCTGGGCGCCACCAGGAGGCGGCGTGCCAGGGCCGCGCTCTCTGATTGGGTCGGGGGCCCCCGGAGGGTGGGAACGTGACTCGGGTCCCCTCAGTCTCCAGGACCACCCGGCGGGGGCAGAGCGCATATCCCCGTTCCTGAGCGCTCGCTTCGGAGCGACCTTGCGGTCCTTCTCCCAGGCGCCTGGACGGCGCCCGCCCCGCCTGAAGGGAATTCGACATGAGCGAGGCGACAAGCGTCGCTCAGCTCGGGGCTCTGCTGCCCGGTCCGCTCCCGACCTCCGGGGACGGCGCGGGCGCGTCGGGCGCGCGGTGAGTGCGACGTCGGCGTCTGAGGGGACGACGCGGGAGGCCCGAGGGACGCGCGCCGCCGTGGTGTGCGTGCGGAGCCATGGCTTCCATGACCGCAGGCCGCCGCTGGCCTCCGAGGAGACGCAGCTCGCGACGGGGCCCCACGCTGCGGGCCCGCACTTCTGGCTCGAAGCTCACGACCCCGGAGACCGGGCCTCCACGCCGCGGGCTTCTCCCGCGCCCTGGTGCGGGACGGGACACGCTCCTCGGAGCAAAGGCGACACCTTCCTCTCCCGCCGCGAGGCGACACGTGATGGCTCTCGGGCCCCCACAGCCGCGTGGGAGCGCGGACTCGGCCTGCGCGGCTCTCCCCCAGCCCGTCCCGCACGAACCGCGGGAAGCAGCTCCCCGCCTCGCCCTGGCCCCGCTACGCGAGGCCTCCTTGTCACCTGCGCGCTTGTCGAGGAGGCGCCGGAGACCCCCCGCCATGTGGGACCCACGCGCGGCCAGGTGCGTAGCTGGTGGCGTGGAGGGCGCCTGGGGCTTGGCCGGGCTAGCGAGTCCCCGAGGCCCCTCGGGGTCGTCCACCATCTCCCCTCCCTTCCCCACGACCGCGGCCTTCCCGCGCGCGGCGACCCGGCCGAGGCCGGTGCGGCCCAGCGGAGCTTTCCCTGCAGGGACTCCCCCCGGGGGCCTCAGTGCCACCCTGCTGGCAGACGCGCCTCGCGCTCCAGCCGGGCTCGAGGTGCGTGGAGCCGCGCGGGGATGGCAGCCCGGGATCGGCGGGGAGCACGGGGCGCGGGGCTGTGCCCTGGGAGTGGGGAGGCCTCTGTCCTCCATCCCTGCGGCCTCTCTCCACGGCCCACCTTCCGCGGCCGGCCCACCCGAGTCGCGGGGCGCTTTGCCGCAAGAAACGCGGGCCTCAGCCTGCTCGGCCGGGCTCGGCCTGGCTCAGCCTCCGGCCTCAGCCACAATCTTTGCCCTCGGGGCTCCTGCGAACTCGTTACCCGTCCGCAGCGCAGCGCCCGCGCGGGACTCGCTGGCCCCCCTGCCTCTGTTCCCGGGGGGGGGGGGGGGGGAGGTTCTCTGTCCTGCTGCTATGGACAGTTCATAGGGAGATGTGCAACTTGAAAAACAGTAAAATAGAAAATATAAAAAGAATGAAGAGAGGGCTGTGAGATCTGCAGGCTGGGGACCTCCATTATCAGTGTTCCAATCTCTGCTTCTTTAGCTGGAGAGGGTGACCTAAAGAGGCCAGAAGCCCCTTACACCAGTATTTATCCCCAGCTGCCTAGCGTTGAGCTTTTCCCCGTGCCAGGCATCGTTTTGGTTTTGAGGAAAGTCTATCACCCTTTTTGGCATGGTCTTTTGTTGAACAACCTGTTTGGTGCTTTCTAGAAAGTACCTTCTTGTAGAGGGATGAGAATTTTTTTTCTTTCTTTTTCTTTCCTATCAGGTCTGTTTTGTAGGATTACAGGATGAGTTCCTTTTTGTGTGTGTCTTTTAAAAAAATTGTTTTAAAAAAAAAACCTGTACAAGATAATGAGTTCATGATGACATGAATATTTACTGTACTTGGCTCCCCCTGATTGTCTCTGCTCCCCTCAAATGTCCCCCTAGTTTCATTCATATCATTCATTCATATATATGTATATATATTCTACATATGAGAAATCATACAGTGTTTGTCTTTTTTACATTTAACAGAATCTATTTTTACTTCAGTATTTCAAGAAATTTTAGTGCACACAGGAAGAGTTTTTCATACATATATATCATTGTGTTTTTTGCTCCAAATTCACTCCCCATCAGTCACCTTCCATTTACTCAAATAGTCCCTTTCTGCCTTCACGCTCAGTGTGTGTGTGTGTGTGTGTGTGTTGTGTGTGTGTTGGTGTTAAATTTAGATTGTACATGTGAGAGAAAAACAACATTTGCCTTTCTGAGTCTGGCTAATTTGTTTTACTTGATGATCCAAGTTCCATCATTTTCATGCAGATGATGTCGTTTGACTCTTTCTGGATGAGTAAAACTCATTTGTGTGTATGTAGCACTGATCCACCTCTCTGGTGAGTGTCTCGGCTGGTCTGCTTGGCCATAGTGCATAATGACTGCAGTAGGACATGAATGTTGCAAGGGTCTCTGGTTTGCTGTCTTCCTGCCCGATACCACTGAGTGTCCAGGTCACACGGAAGCTCTCTTTCTAGTCTTTTGAGAACCTTCCACACTAGTTCTGCAGTGGTTGCCCCACTGGTTACACTGACACCACAGTGTAGCAAAGGTTCCTCTAACCCACCCATCGCCTTACCAGATTTGTTGACAAGAATTTTCCCGATGATACACATTCTGACCAGAATGAAATGGAATATCGATGTGGCTTTGATTGCATTTTCCTGATGGTTAAGATGTTGAATGCATTCACCATATTTATGGTCACTTGCAGTTCTTCTGTGACTCCAGTTTCATGGCTTTTTGATGCCCTCTTCTGGCCTCCTTAGGCACTGATCATGCATGCTGTGCACATTCATACACAAACACAAAACACATACACAAACAATGAAAACATTTCAAATTTTGGAGTTCTTTACTGATTTCTAGAGATACTATTCCTTATCAGATTTGTATGATTTGTGAGAATTTTCTCCCATTTCACTCTGCTGATTGTTTCCTTTGCTGGGCAGATGCATTTTAATGTCATGCAATCCTGTTTGTCATTTAATGCAATTGTTTCCCCAGATATTGACGCTCTTCTCAGAAAGTCTTGCCTTTCAGAGTGTCAGGCTTACATTAATCTGTTAGTGATCTAGTTTCATGTATCTACATGTGAGTATACAGTTTTCCCAGCACCTTTGGGAAACCTTTGTTTCCAATGCACATTTTGACGTGTTTGTCAAAAATTAGGTGGCTATAACCGTGTACGTTGATTTATGAGTTTCCTATTCTAATAAGTTGGTCTCTGTGTCTGTTTTGGGCCAGTATATTGTTTTTGTTACATTGGCTGTGTAATATTATTTCAACTCAGGTATTGTGATAATCCTTATGTCATTGTTCATTCTCCTAATGATTGCTCTAGCTCTCCAGGGTCTTTTGTGCTTCATATAGACCTTTGAAGTTTTTTTTTTTTTAATTTCTGTGTAGTATGCTGGAACTTTGATGGGAGTTGCCTTGAATCTATGGGCTGCTTTCAGTAATACAGCAACATTCTCTTATCTTATGTGAACGTGGGGGATCTTCTCATTGTCTAGTATTTTCTTCAGGGTTTCAAAGATTTTGTTGTAAAGGTCTTTTACTGTTTTGGTTAGATTTGTTCTTAGGTATTTAATTTTTTAGTTTTGAAGCTTTGTGAATGGATTCCTCCTTCCTGGTATCTTTCTTTGCATGTTCACTATTATTATGTAGAAAAGCTACTGAGTTTTGTGTGTTGATTTTGTGTCCTACTTTGCCCAGGGTATTGTCAGGTATCAGAGTTTTTTGAGTATAAGATGATGCTCTTTGCAAATAGGAATAAGACGGTTCTTCCTTCCCACTTGTGACTTTTTCTCTTACTTGTTTCATACCTCTTGAGTTAAGACTTTGAGCACTATATTGAACGACAGCAGAAAGAACGGACATCCCTTTCTCATTCCAGATTTTAGAGAAACTGTTTTCAACCAGCCCCTCACTTAGTATAGTGTCATAATAGCTTTTATTATATGCTCTGCTCGTTCTTATTTCTTTGGGTCTTTTATCATAAATGGATGCTGAACTTTATCTGAAGTGTTTTCTGCATTGGTTGAGACAATCTTATGATTTCTGGTCTTAGGTTTGTTATGTGCTGTATTACGCTTACTGGTCTATGTATGTTGAACCATCCTTGCATTTCTGGGATGAAACCAACACGGTCATTTTCTTGAAGTATTGACTCAATTTACAAACATTTTTTATTGATAAAGTATGCATATATGTTTTTCAGGGAAATTGGTCCATAGTTTTCTTGGTATCTTTATCTAGTTTTTGTAATTCAGGTAATTCTATCTTCATAGAATGAGTGTGGGAGTGTTTCTTCCCATTCCATTTTATGGAACAGTTTGAGGAGCACTGGCGTATTAGCCTTTTAAAGGTTTGGGAAGCTTCAGTAGTAAATATGTTCAGTCTTGGATTTTCCTTTGCTGGGGGGTCTTTGTTATTGCTTGAATCTCACTGATTACTGTAGATATTTCACAGTTGCTTATATTCTCTTAATTTTTTTATCTTGCTAAATCATCTGTCTGTCCCCAAGAATTTATCCATTTTGTATAGACTTTCAGTCTTTTGGAGTTGAAGACTTTAAAGTCTCTCCTGTTGACCCTTTGAATTTCGTTGGTTTCTGCTATAAATATGTTCCTCTATAACTCTAATTTTATTAATGTGAGTTCTTATCTCTTTTAAGTCTGTTAGTATTTGTCTTATGAAATTGGAAGCCCAGTGTTTGGGGCTCACTATATTTACAGTTATTCTGTTATCTTGATGAATTATTTCCTCCTTATGCTATGGCCTTTATCTCTCAGACCAATTATGTCTTGTAGTCTACTTTATTTGATGTCAGAATATTCACACTAGCATGTTTATGGCTTCTATTTACTTGGTATATTGAATGTTCTGTGTGTTCTTTGGCATTGTGGTCATGCTTGTGTGCTTTTCCTTCTCTTTCTGTCTGAATACTGCATAACCCAGACCTTGTCTCCCATCCCTGATATTCTCCTGTTTGTCTCTTTTAGTCTATTGGTGACTATTTCTACTTAATACAAAATTGAGTGAAATTTAATTTCTAACATTTACTTTTTTAAGATTTAGTTTTATTTATTTTAATTTTATGTGTATGACTTTTTTCTGCATGTATGTATCATGTGTGTACCTGGTGCCAACAAAGGTCAGAGAGGGCATCAGATTCCCATGAACGGGAGTTACTGATGGTTATGATTCACTACATAGGTGCTGGGACCCTCTGCAAGAACAGCCAGTGCTCCTAACACCTGAGCCATATCCAGCCCCACATTTTTAACATTTTAATTTTTTCTCAAAATGCCAATTTCATCGCTATGTTTTCCATGCTTGATTGATGCTTTCTCTCCCATGTTACTGACTTTCTCATGCATGAACTGGGCCTGTCCTGTAGGTAGAACTGTCAGTACTGTGGCATCCGTGTTGCCTGGTTCACTTTCCAGATAAACCCTTTGCTGCCTGTCTTCTGTAGGGCACCATGCAGCTGGAGCCCTGTGAGGCTTGTCCCTTCCTGCTGTGCTGCCCCTCTGCTCAGCCACACTTCTCAGATGTCTTTTCTCTACCCCTGTGATCTCTGGTGCTTTTCTACCATCTTTGGAGTATGATACATTATTTGTTAACCCAAATTCTTATGTACCATGTCATGTAAGTCAGTTTCTCAGCTCCCATCTTACCCTCAGGTTTCCAGGTTGGGTTCTTGAGTCCAAGTATCTTTTGTGGGCGTTTAAATCCTTTAGAAGAGATAGCGATGGGGGTGAGTGTATGTGGCATGTCCACTCAGAACTGGGTCTCACTACCACAGGCCTGTGGGCTTTTAAGTCTATTTTTATAAATCCAGGGCCTACTGCACAGAGTCATTTCCATCAGCCTGCAATGCTTAGATGAGCTTAAGATAGAGCCAAGAGCTTCAGTACAGTAATTTTTTTACAATGATACTTATATTTAGACTTTTTTTTGATTTTTCAAGTGTATTTGACCTTTTAAAAAGCTGGTCATGATTCATTAACAGAACCACAGTCATTTTATAATGAAGGCGTTGATAACTAGTTATGGGTGCGTCTATATTAAACACCTGTTCTCTTAACTTCCCAACCACGACAAACAGACCTTGTTCCCGTGCAACTCTTAAAACTTCATTTTGCTGGTTGGTTCTCGTTTCCCGATGTTGCTATCAAAGACCCATTTCTGTGGTCTGTGCTGTCTTATTATTTTATTATTGCTTCTTGGGATGAAATTTCTCCTAGCTGTGAAGACCAAGCCTGCGGGTGTTCTGTTTGAGGGCAGCAGAGAGATTCTGAGGACACTTGAGGACTGAAGTGGAGCTTGAAGGCTGACTTCTGGCCCCGCTTAGTGTTTTCCTCTTTTCCCAATATTTACTTGATAATTCTGAAACGTGCATATGACCATAACTTTCTAATACAGTGCTCTACTATGTGTAATGAGTTATATCATACATAAAACTTATTTATAGCTTATTTGTGTGGATGTACTTTTATACTACATATGTTTAAATTAATTTTCTTTCACTGGCCATTTTTTTTAAAAAAATTAACGAGGAACATCTGATCCCTCTGCTTTTTTAGATGGAGAAGTGGAGATGAAAAGTCAATGCTCTAGCTTCAGAAAGACTACTTTCCCAGCAGGTTTCCTTAAGAGTGCAGAACGTTTTAAGAAATTTTTACATGCAAGATTGGCACACACGCCGGGCGGTGGTGGCGCACGCCTTTAATCCCAGCACTCGGGAGGCAGAGGCAGGCGGATCTCTGAGTTCGAGGCCAGCCTGGTCTACAAGAGCTAGTTCCAGGACAGGCTCTAGAAACTACAGGGAAACCCTGTCTCGAAAAACCAAAAAAAAAAAAAAAAAAAAAAAGATTGGCACGCACACACACACACACACACACACACACTTAGCAAAGATAATGCTTTTAAGTTATAACCAGAGATCAACAGTGGAGACAGAGCTGGGACAAGTGTTGAAAAAAAAGAGCCTTGCACTAGATAAACAGGTACTTCTGTAATTGAGAAATGATGTCACTGTGTAGAAACCAAGAATTGTGTTCTTTTGATAGCTATGGCACTTGACCATTTTCCTTGACTGGACATTTTTCTTGTTCTCATAGTGTATGAAATGAATATGACCTTGTTTCCTTCTTTTGTTAAAAATCTGGAAAAATAACCTTTACCTATGATGCCCTGGGCTCAGTTTGCCTGAATTAGCTCCATCCTTTGCCTAGATGTGGCCTACTCTGCACTCACCATAGTCTGCTTAACTAAACTCCATGAACCCAGTAAGCTGGTGGGACTGTGTGTCTTGTACTCAAGGCAAATCTGAGTTTATCAGCATCAGCATTTGAAGGTCAAGTACCATTTATGTAGACTCTTGATTTGCTCAGCACTGGGTTTTCCTGTCCTTGAGGGCAGCACTGAGAGTGGACAGGATTTCTAAGCTGAGAAACAAGGAGAGTTGGGAGGAAACAAGATTAAGGATGCGCAATACAGCAAACACAGAGAATTACCTGGCCATCTTGATTCATTGATAAGAATGTTCAGCAACTTGAATATAACCGGGGTAAGCAAGGGTGGGTTTCTCCTTCGTGGTCCAGCATCTTTCCAGGGCCCTCTCCTTTGCAAATGTCCATGCCACTCATCACATAAACAAAACCCAGGAATATATATATATATATATATATATATATATATATATATACACACACACACACACACACACACATATATATATACACATACATACATATATACGTATATATGTGTATATATATATATATATATATATATATATTGTGTGTGTGTATGTGTGCGTGCGTGTGTGAGTGTATGTGTGTATGTGTGTGGTACACATGTGCCATAACATGAATGAAGGTCAGATGATAACTCGCTGGAGTTGGTTTTCTGTCTCCACTATTTGGGTGGGTCCAAGGGATCAAACTCAGGTGCCAGGCTTGGTGGCAAGTGTCTACCCACTGAGCCATTTCTCTGACCACAGGAACTGATCTTTACATTGCACTTTGTTCAGAAAGCCGCAGTCTGCGAAGACAGTGAGTCACCATTCAAAGATTTGTCTTCCACCTCATCTTTAGCCTGCAGATTATTGTGAGAAGGGGAACAAAGGCTTCCAATCATGCCAAAGTTTAGTCTTACTCCTCTGATCAGGTCTTTGGCTATGTTTCTGTGGTTCGTGTTTACTCATTATTCTCTCTATATTAGGGGAGGATTTTCATGATTGACATCTAGATCAAAAGTTAATTCAAACACAAACTATTAGCACTTTGTATGCATGTATGTGTTTGTGTGTGTGTGTGTGTGTGTGTGTGAGAGAGAGAGAGAGAGAGAGAGAGAGAGAGAGAGAGAGAGAGAGCGCATGCATGCGTGCTGGACTATTTGTAGTTTCTTGCCCACAGAATGTGCAGACATGATATTATATTCACTGTGAAGTGAACTTGTAACTTTGGTCAACCCTGAACCAGTTCCTTCTCTGACCCTCAGGGCCCACCCTGCCTGGGGGGCACACACATTGCTAATAACCAGAGCCCATGTAAGCCTTAGCACACTGACTAGTATTGCACTGACATATTTCTTTTTACTTGTTCTAAACTTATGTTTGATTTGAGTTAGTTCTGATCCTCAGAAATACTTGATGGCTCTGGTTTGAGCTAATAAGAGTATAAATTGATAAGCTTTGCTAATAGTGACAGAACATACGTCCTGCTGGGCAGACCTGTTGGAAGAGATGAGTGGAGATGTGAGCAAGCTCTCAGATTGTAGCTCTCAGCCCTCATGAGAAGAAAAACTGGAAGTCAGTTTTAAGCCGTGTCTAGATGGGGAAGAGGAGTTCAGGCAGGCAGGATGAGAGGCGTCCGGAGGGAGAGAGAAGATTCGAGGATATAGCACCAGCTGTTTTTTAGGAGTCGTCGTCCAGACATTGATAGTTTATACCACGCCAGCCTGTGTGTAAACTGTAAGGGCTCTGGGAATCAGCATTGTGTGTCTGTGGGAGTGTGGATGAACATACCGTGTTACCTGGCCCATGCCTGACTTCCTTGGTTGTCTTGAAATAGGTATGGATGTGTATTTTCTCTGTTTGTTTGGGTTGTTTTTTTTTTTGAGGATTTGCATTTAACATTGAAATTCATTGTTTATGTTTTTCTTGTTTCTGTCGCTCTTTGTATTTCTTGTCTTGCCGGGAGATCCTGAGAGCAAATTTTGGTTTTAGACTTGAGCTTGTGCCCTTCAAGGAGGCATCCTTCTTGTGTAAGCCTGTTTCTTGATCTGTCAAATTGGAATAACTGTATGTCTCCTGTATTGACTTTCTTCAGTCATGTTTCCTGGAAAATGGCTGAGACTGTTTTAGCACGGGGCTGTCAGGTAGGAATGTGATACAGCACATTTTCCTGTTGTCCTGCAGCTGCTTTGGTTACTCTCATAAAAATAGTGACCAGAAAAGAGTGCCAGTCTGGGGAACATTCAAAGGCTTTGTGGGCTGTAGCAGTTGGAGTCTAGCCATCATTTATTAAGCCTTTTCTGTGATTTATTTAGCAAGATGGCAATTCACTTCCTAAAGCAGCAAGAACGAGGGTCTTAACAGAAGTTTGATTTCTCACAGTCCAGGAACACCCGCCCCATTGCTAGATCTCCTTCATGAAGACCACTACTTTGATTAGTTTATTTAATTTTTAACTATGCGAGCATGTGTATGTGTGAATGTGTAAATATGTGCACATTAGTGCAGTGCCTGTGGAAATCAGAAGAGTGTGTCAGATTTCCTGGAGTTGAACTTGAAGGCGGTTGTGAACGTTCCAATGTGGGTGATGGGAAATGGGCTCAGGTCCTTTGGAAGAGCAATATGAACTCTTAACCATGGATCAGCCTCTCCAGCCCCATTTTATTATTTCTTAAATGTCCTTGTACACACACACACACACACACACACACACACCCTTAAGTTCTCTCACTTGTTATATAAGTTACTGTACAAATTGCCCTTCAATTTGCTTTATTCAACTTTAATGGCATATTTTGACAGTTTTTACACTTTATATAGATGTACCTCTTATTTTTAAATATCTTAGTATCATTCTACTTTAAGATGTACCACACTTTACATAAATTTATCTGTTGAACTTTGCATTTGAATGGTTTTGCTTTTACAGGGAATCACACAGTGAATAAAACATATTTGAAGAACAAATTCCCAGCAGCTGAAAGCCATGCTCCCTGTGTGAACACTGACTGTTTCTGTCGACTGATGCTTTCTCTGGTCACCAGTGTAAGTGAGAGTGACTGCCACATCCCGCTGACCCCAGTGCGTCTGCTACTTTATGGCCCCTTGATGAACAGGAGCTGTGGTTTTTGTGGACTCATGTCTGTCACTTTCCTTAGGTTTTGGCTTTTAGTGGGGTTAGAGTCCCCTAATTGTGAGGGAAGACTACCTATTTTTTTCCTGCACTAAAACTGTTGTAGATTCTGGTAATTCAGAAATCTGTAAAAGCATAAAAAGGTTTTGAAGATGAATCTCCTTCCTCTACTTTTTCCCCCATTTCCAGTAAGATTAAGTAATTTTACTTCTGAGTTAGTTAATTTTGTGGTATGTGTATGTGTGAGCACATGTGCACATGTTTTGGAGGCTGCAATTGACATTGTGTGTCTTCCTTGATCACTGTCTCCTTGAACACTACTCACTATTCAGCTGGACTTTCTAACCAGTGAGGTCTAGGGATCTACCTGTCTCCGGCTCCCCATTGCTAGGGTTACGGACACTGTGGTGCTGTTCCCAGCTCTTTTATGGAGGTGTCGGGAGTCTGAACTTAGTTTATCATGCTTGTGTTGCAGGCATTCTACTGACTGAGCCAGAATTTATGTTTATATAAACAAATGGATATTTTATATTCTTTTTTTTTATTTTTATTTAACTATTGCACATCACTCCTTTATTATACTGATCTGGAAAAGATTTAGTATGCCCAAAACAAGTTCTGAACCCACATGGTAGGGTCAAGCAGCTGGAACATGATTCAGACAGCGAAGACAAAACCCTGGACATGATCAAGGGGCACTTCACCTCCACAAGACAAGGAGAGGGATCCTACCACACAGTAAGAGATGCTCCTGTCCCTTGAGGACAAAGAGTTTATCCCACTTGATATGAGGAATGGCTTATTTTCTGGTGACCACATAGACTATTTCAATCACCACTAGAAACTTCACAGGGGCTTATGTGCTGATAAATATATATGTACTTTTGTTTTTGTGAAAGTAAATGTAACACATAGACTTGACAGGATTGATCCCAACCTTCTGGGGCCAGCAGCTCCTTTAGGGTCAGAGAGGAAGATAGTTCATCTTTTAAATGAAAGCTCCTTTCACCTTCCACTGGAATGACTACAGCCCCCAGTTACCTAACTGTGGAAGAGTGCCGGAGGGACTCCAGGGACAAAACTTGGCTGCAGCTTTTCACTGGTCAGAGGCCACAGCATGGTTCCTCCCTGTCCTCCTAAAGCAGACCCTTGTAAACAAAGGACTAAGAAAACTAATTACTACCTCTCAACTCTCCTGGGAAGAGGAGCCGTCCCTGGATGTGGACCAAGAACCTGCACCCTAGAGGTGTTACTCTGACTAAATTCTATGAAGGGAGTTGGTGCAGGGGATAAAATACTAAAACAAAATGGGAGCCACGGGTCCCCATCTGCAGCTACAACCTAAACTTAAGATCCTAAACATGGAGTCAGTGACAGGTGCTGGGAAGAGCGCAGGAGGCAGAGGCAGGCAGGGAGGAGGGTCTTGGGGTAGAAGCCTGTCTGCTTGCCTTCACTTCTTGGCCTTGCCCTGCGCGGCCACAGCTTCCATGGCTTTCCGCACGGTCTCTTCATCTCCCAGGAACTGCATAGGTTTAACCGGCTTCAAGTTCTTGTCCAATTCATAGACAATGGGAATGCCAGTTGGCAGGTTCAGCTCCATGATGGCCTCTTCTGAGAGACCCTCCAGATGCTTGACGATCCCCCGAAGGCTGTTGCCATGGGCCGCAATCAGGACTCTCTTCCCCTCTTTGATCTGGGGGACAATCTCTTCATTCCAGAAGGGCAGTGCTCTGGCAATAGTGTCCTTCAGGCTCTCACAGGACGGTAGCTGGTCCTCGGTAAGGTCTGCGTACCTGCGATCCTTACTGATGTTGCTGTAGAAGGGATGGTCAGGCTCCATTGGCGGCGGTGGCACATCGTAAGATCGCCTCCAGATCTTTACCTGTGCCTCCCCATGCTAGCAGCAGTTCTGCTTTATTGAGACCAGTCAGACCCCCATAATGTCGCTCATTGAGGCGCCAGGTCCTGACCACGGGCAGCCACATCTGGTCAATGGCATCCAGGACTGTCCAGAGGGTCCGGATAGCTCTCTTCTGCACGGAGGTGAAGCAGATGTCGAATTCATAGCCAGCATCTCGCAACGCCTGTCCGCCGCGCTTCGCCTCCTCGTGGCCCGCCGGGCTCAGGTCGGCGTCGTACCAGCCGCTGAAACGGTTCTCCAGGTTCCAGGCGCTCTCGCCGTGCCGGATGAGGACCAGCTTGTAGGCGGCCATGGCGATAGGCAAGGGGGATGCAGCAGAGACTGAGGCTCGCTGAGATCGATATTTTATATTCTTATCCAACAGTTGCCTACTTATTATTTATGTATTGCTTATTTTATCAGAAAAGGGAGCATAATATACACAGTATTCTGTATCTGCTTTCTTCAGATTTATTTTGAAAATGATTCCATATCAGCACATACATATCTAAAATATTTTTGTAAAACATATTGCATAGTATGTTGTTGGGAGGTGAGTGTGGTAGCTAATGTTAACTGTCAGCTGGACAGAATCAGGGAGATGAGCCTCTGGGCATGCCTGTGGGGATTATCTTGTTACGTTAGTTGAGGGTGCAGATCTGTCCACTGTGGGTGGCACCATGTCCACAGGTGAGATCCCGGACTGCGTTAATGGAGAAAGGGAACTGAGCAGCAGCGTGCATTCACCATTGTCTGTTTCCTTATTGTGGTGGGTGCCAAGGGAGCAGTGTGGCCAGCTGCTCTGAGTTCCTGGGGCCTCGAGTTTCCTGCCATGGTGGACTATATAGTGTGAGCTGTGAGCTAAAAGAAACCTTTTCTACTCTAAGTGACTTTTGTCGGGGACTATTCTTTAGTTTGTGAAACAAACGCTCCTTGTTGGGCATTGAGGTAGGTCCCAGATTGAAGCTGTATGTATGCATCACCTCGATATCAACAGATGTCTCCTGAGCACTGAAGACAATCTAAAAAGATGGGACAACTGATGCAGTTACGGATACTGACTGAAGGGACTTTAGCAAATTTGTACACCTGTGTAGCCGGCCTTCCTCCTTCTAGAAAGCTTACTCAGCTTTTTCTGAACCCCATCACTTTGTTGGCAGCATCTTTTTACTCCTTGTGGCCATAGACCTAAGCTTCCATGTTCTTCTTATCATATGGCAGGCTGTTTCATTACTCTATTAAAAAATTCTGGGTATGAGTATTGGTCTGTGCCGTGGTTAGTGCCATGGAGTCCAGAACAGGTCACCAGGTTTCCCTGGAATCCAGAGTTACAGACAGATGGTTATGAGATACTATGTTGGTTCTGGGAACTGAATCTGCAAGAGCAGACATTGCCCTTAACCACTGAACCATCTCTTCAGTCCCTGGGAATCTATTTCCTGTGGTCATTCACCTTCGAGGCCTGCCGTAGTGGGGCCAGCCCTTTCAGGCTTCAAGCTGCACTCTGTCTCTACTACTGCAGCTACAGAGTTCTCTGCTTTTGCAGAACTTGTGACTAGATAGGGCTCATCCACATGTGCAGGTAATATTCCTGTCTTAATGTGCACAAAAATAGATCTATAAAGTTTCTTTGGCTGTGTGGTGTAGTCACAGGTGCTGGTCTGGTGACAAGGGGGTGGACATCTTTGGAGCACCCATTATTTGGCCTACCACAGAGTGTGAAGGGGATTTCTTTTCCAGGCTCTCCCAAGTCATGATTCACTCCTCAGTTTATTTAAAAGCTACCTTTACCCACAGGGAATTATGTGATGTCATATATTTATTTCTGAATATTGTGTGCTGTTCTATTCACATGCTTATTCTTTTACATGTTAGCACCACTTCAAAAGATGTAGGTAAGTTTCTACAAATACATTTTAAAATGCTAAAGAATATTTTTCACTTAGCATTTCTTCTATTAAGAATACCTTAGCTACTCTGGCTTATTTAACCTCTTAGATGGACTTGAGATATATTTCATTAATTTCTTTATACATCTTTGTAAAAGTTAAAAAATCTATTGGGGTTTGGGAGATGACTCAGAAGGTAAGGGCACTGTCAAACTTGATGAGTTTGTCACTGGAAGCACGTGGTAAAAGAAGAAACCAACTCTTGCAAGTTGTCCTCTGACCTCCATGCATGCGCCAAAGCACAGCCCACCATAGATAAATAAGTGTAATTAAATTTTAAACCAAATTTTGTTGAATTATAATCATTAATAAAATTATCTGACATTTTATAATCACAAATTTTCACAGGCAGAAATGCAGGGTATTTGTAAAAGTCTAAACTGTAATAGGTGAGTAAAATTTATTTTACTTTTCCTATAAATCAGTCTTGTAAACTTAAGGGTGTTCATAGATATTTCATAAAGATTCTCTTTAAGAGTTTCTATAAGAATTACATGCATATGCTTACTAAATTTAGTATATTGTTATTCTAGTTTTTCTTTCAAAATCTCTTTCCCCGGGCTGACAGATACAAGTTATTTTAGTCGTCTGTTAATTTCAGCTTGTAAACACCAAGTCATACAGCAGTGTCAAGTTAATTAACCTCCCTAGGAGTCCTGCTTTTGCTTTTCTCACAGGGTGAGCTGTTCCATTTGTAATCTGAAATTTAATGAAAACCATATTTTGAAGTACTGCTTAGCCAAGGGACAAGAGTGAGTCAGTCTGAGGTGAGTCAAGTCCTAGTCTGAGTGTCAGGGACATTTATGATCTAAAAATTGACTGTATTGAAAATTCTGCACAGCAACAAGCCACGTCCGGAACAAACCAGTAAAATGTTAGGCCTTTTCCCATTCTACTCACAAACAAACAAACAAACATTTCATGAAATCATGTCAGAACATTTTCTTCATGTTTGCTTTGCAATGTCAACAGTGGTTTTATTGAGTTGCAGTTTGGTTTGCCAGTCATTGCTCATCTTTTAAAGGGAATTAGGTAGAACAGAAACTTAGTAGTTTGGAGAAGCTGTGGAGTAGAAAATGACTTCTAGCTGTCATGCTCTGGGTACAGAGAGGGCATCTAGGAGCTGTGGGCTAAGTGTGCTCAGCACAACCTAGGACCCCGCATTTATTCCAACTATGGTTCTAGTGGTTCCAAGAGAACTTAGCCCGTGATCACAGGTATTACTTGTTGTACATTAAGGTATGGTGAGAACGGAAAGAAGCATGATGCTCAGGATGGCAACAGGAAGGTCAGAGACCACAGAGATATCCAGCCCTGGATGTTCATACATTGGTCATGCAGGGGGTGGAGACTAAATTTTTCACTGAGTAAAACAATATTTTGATGTTTCTCCTACAGTTTTGCCTATAACTGCATTCATTCCCCAGTAGAACTTTTTGCTATGATGGAAACAGTTTAGAACCACTCTTAAAAAAAAGCTGTAGCCATGGAACATTTGAGATGTGGTTAGGGTAATTGGAGAATGGGAACTTCATGCTGGAGAGATGGCCCAGACATTAAGAGTGCTTGTTGCTCTAGCAGAGGACCTGGGTTAGATTCCTAGCACCCACATGACAACTCATATCCACCTTTAATTCCAGTCCCAGGGAATCCAATACTTTTTTTCTGATCTTGGGCTCCAGGCTCATATGAACATGCAAACACTCATCTCATATAAAAATACATATTAAATATAATGGGTGCTTTGATTGTATTTTATTCAACTTGAAGTGTCAGTATCTATATTTGGCTAGTGGTGCCATATTGGACAAGCTGTTCTTAGAACAGCATGGAAGCTAGATAGAATGGCAGTAGTCAGAGCAAAGCCACTGTGCTATTAACTATAAGAAATAGCTAGGCAGTGAGGACATTGGCTTATTTGGAGACATGTTGCTGTTGGAAACCCTACAGCTCCTGTCAAGCTTCTATTTGAATAGCTGCCATTAGAGAGCCAGATACTGACCTCCTCCCTACCTCTGCTCCCATTTCCACCAGTGGGACTCAGGAGGTCTACCTAGGGGACTCTGGGAAAGTTCTACTCATTTACAAGCATTGAATGGTGACAGAGCCAGGTAGCTCTTCTTGTCCCCCTCTTCCTGCCTTTAGGATAATGCCTGGAGTTTCAGTGATCTTCGTCATCCTCAAGAGGATAAGTGTGATGGCATACACAAAGACAGATGCTGTCACAGAAAGATGAGCAGTTGTGCTTTTCCTGTCTAACTTCTGGTTACGTGAGAAAACTACCCCTCTTGGTTCAAACACTGTCTTATGTTCTTGGGATGCCTCCTAACTGGTGCACACTCATAAATATGCGTCCAAAACTCCTCCATTTCTCAGACCAGTGTCTCCCACCAACTGTCCTGTGATTCTTTGGGCTCTGTCCTCTTCTTTTGAGGTTTGACTTTCTGCTTAGTGCAGAAGGACATGGGGCCACACACCTACACATCTCAGTATTTAGGCTCATAGTCTTACTTTCTCATTGCTCAAAGGAGCAGGCAGCTCCTCTTTGGAAACTTTGAAAAGTGTTTTTAAAAAAAGATCCTGCTGCAGGACTGGGGAGATGGCTCAGTGCAGTAGTTCTCAACCTGTGGGTCGCGGCCTCAGGGCCAAAGCACTGTTTTATAGGAGTCACATATCAGATATCCTGCATGTCAGATATTTATATTGTGGTATGTAACAGTAGCAAAATTACAGTTATGAAGTAGCAATAATTTTATGGTTGGGGTCATTACAGCATGAGGAATTGTGTTAAAGGGTCACAGCATTAGGAAGGTTGAGAACTATTGCCTTAGGGGGAGCAATGCTTGAGGTGCAGGCATTAGATATGGAACCCATCCCCAAAACCTATGTAAAAAGTCCAGACCCAGTGCTGCATGCTTGTAACCCCAGCCATAAGGAGGCTGTAGCGGCAGTCGGAGGAATTTGGAAATAACCAAAAATAGTCCTTTTAGAATAAATCAGTTTTAATAAAAGGAGAACCAAAGTTCCAGCGATGCAGAGAGTCAAGCGGGGAAAAAAAACAGGGCCGTCTATCCCCAACCCGGTTCTTTTTTTTTTTTTTTTGGTTTTTCGAGACAGGGTTTCTCTGTGGCTTTGGAGCCTGTCCTGGAACTAGCTCTTGTAGACCAGGCTGGCCTCGAACTCACAGAGATCCGCCTGCCTCTGCCTCCCGAGTGCTGGGATTAAAGGCGTGCGCCACCACCGCCCGGCCAACCCGGTTCTTTTTAAAGGTATCTTTCTCCCCTGGAGCAGCCACGCCCCTGAAAGCAGGGATTGGTCAGCTGCCCCAACAGGAGGCAGAGATGGATGGCTCCATGTAGCTTGCTGGCCAGCTAGTCCAACTAAATTCGTAAAACTCGAGCCAATAAGAGGTTGTGTCTTAAAAAAATAAAATAAAGTAAACAAGGTAGACAGTATCTAAGGAACAACACTCAAGATTTTCCTCTGACACACACATGCAAACACATTACCCTCCCCCTGCAAGAAAGAATCCCCCTATTGTCTCAGAGTCCTTCTAAAAACATCTCTTTAGTCCTTCAAAAACAATCTACACTCAGTACTGAACCAATCTCTGGCAGGGAAATGCAATTTGCTCATCAAACCCTTGGCAACTAGAGTGGAGCCAGCTTAATGCCAAGGGACTTGGCAGTGGAAGTAGATAATAGAAGCAAAATTGGGCTTAGTTAAGCAAGAGTAGCTACTTTAAAGAGCACAAGAATGGCTCATTTCAGCCAAATGGAGAGGTCAGCTTCCTAAGTTCCAAACACCATTGTTATTAAGCTTCAGCCATCACATTTCTGCTATAAAAGTTTGAACTACTTTTAGTTTTTAATTACAAAACCATCCCGGCACCATTCTTTCTGACAAAATAGAATCTAATGAGATCCCCTAAACCACTGACTAGCAATAGGTGTCTTTAGAAAATTTATTCCCCGAGCTGCTTAGTGCTTGTATGAATGACAGGTGTCAAGTTCCTGTCCAGGCCCCACTCTGCTCACAGCCGTCAGCAGTGATACTATTTGCTAACAAAATTAACTAACACAGGTCTGATATACTGTTATCTAGTGGTTATTTATTTAAAACAAGACAACCAAAGACGTGTTTCTATTCAAAACTCTTAACAACAACAATAAAAAAAACAAGAAGCCAGCATGGCCTGATGATTGGGTCAGTTAGGAACTTCAGAAGGTGAGACCCATATAACCAGTAATTCATGAAGAGACTCACAGGGTTAGCCACCAGAGAAAGGCTGTCTAAAACCGCAGGATACCACCTGGGTTAAATTAATTAAATTAAAGACTGATAATACCTAGCATCAAAAAGGTACTGGTGATTTATGTTTCTAATATTCTCCTATTGAGAGCCTAGATTGAGCCAGTTTGGAAAACAGTATTTACTGACACTAAATAGTGCATTCTCCCCCATGGTCCCATGATGCTATTTTCTAGAATGTGGACTTCTCTATTGGAAGACAAGTACAAAGTATTTATATAAACCTCATAATTATCTCATAATTGTTGATATGTATTATCTGATGATAATATGCACTTATTAATGTGCTCATTTTCATGATCACAGGAGGTAAATGTTGGGTACTGTAAGCCGTAACATGTAATGCCTGCCACAGGATAGATTTTAACTGCTGTCTTGTCAGTTGGGCAGGACCTCAGCACGACTCCAAAACAATTAGTGTCTTCCTGCCCTTTCTTTCCTGGGGTGCATGCCATTCAGCACTACCAGAGCTAGGGAGGCTTGGAATCCTGTCAGCTTCTGGGTATCTTGGCATAGCATAGTGTACATGAGGAAATAAATACTTTTTAAGTAGAAATACAAGTCAAGAAAATACTCTTTTACACTGTACTTGTATTTGAAGCACAGTTAAAAACTCAGAGAGAAAATGGGATTCAACCTGAAGATCCGAAAAGTAAAGCAGCCAGCCACTGGCTCTTACCTCTGTCTCAGTCCAAAATGGCGATTCTGCTTCCAGGAATCTCAGAATGAGACTGTGTGTGAGATCCTCCCGTTTTATAATCTTCTCTACATATGGGATTAAAGGCATGTACCAACCAGTTTCTATGGCAACTAGTATGGCTACTGGCATTAAAGGTGTATGTTACCACTGCCTGGTCTGTAAGGCTGATCAGTGGGGCTGTTTTACTCTCTGATCTTTAGGCAAGCTTTATCAGAATACAAATGAAATGCCATTACCTGTATTTCCTCTTAACCTCAGTTTTATTTTTTTATTAAAAAAACAAACTAAATGCAAAGCAGATGGGGTATGGCAGCACATTCTATAATCCCAGCATTCATAAGATGGAGTTTAGGGGATCTACAGCTAAAGGATCTAAGTTATAAAGCAAGACCTTGTCCCAGAATATGAAGGGCTGGAGCTGCAAGCTCAGTGGTAGAATGCTTAACCTGTTCAATGCCTGGGTTCGATCACTACCACTGCCACACGTGCGCGCACCGCAAGTTTATCATCTTAACCTTTCAATTTTGAGACAGGATCTCAATCACATTCATCTTGTTCAGCTGATCTAGAATGTTTCTACTTGTAAAACTGAACCTCCACGTCCCTAACAACTCTCCCCTTCTCCTTTTCCTCACTCCAAGCAACTTCATTTTGCTTTCTGTGTCTATGAATTGACTACAGTGGTACCCTAGAGAAGTGAAATCATGCATTGTGTCTCTTTGTGTCTGGTTTATTTTATCAACATACTGTCTTCAAGGTTCATCAGTGGTATAGACTATGTCATAATTTCTTCTTTTTTAAAGGCTAGCATTATATTGTACATATTTCACACAGTTGTTGATTTGTTTATAAGTAGATAAAATTTGTTTAAATAGATTTATTTTTATTTTATATGTATGGATGTTTTGTCTGCATGTATTTACACTATGTGTGTTTAAACCCAAATTGTCTGGAAGAGCAACCAGTGCTCTTAACCATTGAGACATTGCTGTAGCCTCTGTAGCACATTTTCTTTATCCATTCATCTATCGATTGTCACTTCGGCAGATTCCATAATGTGGCTATTGTGAAGAGTTATGGTAAACACAAGTATGCAGGCTTCCCTATGGTAAGATGACCTTACTGAGTGTCAACTTTCAGTTGAATTTAATTGACCATAGAGATTTAAAAAAAATTAAAAAATTCATTATCAGGAAGTGGAGAGATGGCTCAGTGGTTAAGAACACTGGCTGCTCTACCAAAGAACCTGAGTTCAATTCCCAGCGCCCACATGACAGCTCACAACTGTCTATAACTCCAGTCTCAGGGGATCTGATGCCTTCTTCTGGCCTCTGTGGGCCCTGTGTACACACAGTGCATGGACATACACAAAGGCAAAGCACTCATCCACATAAAAATAAAGTTGAAAAACAAAACCCAACAAATAAGCAACCCTTGTCAGGTTTTATATGAGGTGGACCACAAATATTTTTAGCCCTTTTTCTCTCCTGAGAATCATCAAGGTTTTAATTTTGAAAGTTTCTTAGGTGGGACTGGACATTTTATATCTTAAGATCAGAGAGAAAACGTATGCTTTTACCAAGAAAGTTTTGGAAATATTCATATATCCAGGAAAAACACTAGTTAAATGTTCTGCTTTTTTTCTTTTAGGGCAGGCAGTGTCACTTTTAATACCTTTTATATATTAATCTATTTCTATTTTTTATTTTAAAGTTTCCACAGGCATTCTTGCCTCTGCCTGTGTTGGGGTCCTGACTTGCTGGTGGTTTATGTAGAGGACTAAGATATGCTTAGCTCTGCAGTTATAGCCAACGCAGACCCTTCATAGATTGATCATTGTTTTGGCTCTGGTCTCTTTCTGTCAGGAGGTGTGATATTGTCAGAAGTATGTGTAATTTTTTTTGTAGAGAGACAAGTTCCCTCTGGCTGGCACCAGACGTCAGCCTTCTCCTCCCAGGGAGAGACTCTTGGGGAAACTCTGATTTCTCTGTGACCGTTGTCTCAGTAGTCTCACGACCAAAGGAAGGAACTTGTGCAACTGTAGAGTAGCATCCTTCTTTCCAGGCCTCTTCTAGTCTGAGATCACGAGACAGACTTCATGGGGTTTTTAGAGGTCTATTCAGGACAGATTGTGAGACAAATTCAGCTGCTTTTAATTCTCTTTACATCTCGTGTTACAGCATGAGTGACAGTGAGGTCTGAGTTTCCAGTTGTATTGGATTTTCCATCGTATGGAGTGATGAAAATTAAAATGTTTTCTCTTTGCTAGATTTGGATTTCAGTGGTTTGTCTTTGAAAGGTGTTAAATAATTTGTTTCCTTCTTTTTTGAATATTAAAGCTCCATTTCAGCTCTGGAGAAAAAGGTGAACAAAAGTTAATGTAGTGCTGTAAATATTAACCAAAGGCATAACCAAGCAGGTGACTTAAACTCTAAGCCATACACATAACCAAAACAAACAGGAAGCTGGGTTTCTACACCTGGAGCAAGTGCATCCTCTGCTAGCGAAAATGTGCTTGTAACTCAGATTTTCGTTCATCCATATTCTGGGGGCTCTAGCCCTTCAATTGGCCTGTATGCAAAGGCTAGGTAACCCATGTTTCTCTTTAAGCAAAAAGAGCGAGTCAGCCGGGCAGTGGTGGTGCACACCTTTAATTCCAACACTCTCGAGGCAGAGGCAGGCAGATTTCTGTGAGTTCAAGGCCAGCCTGATCTACAGAGTTAGTTCCAGAGCAACCAGGGCTACACAGAAAAACCATTTCTCAGAAAAACCAAACCAAACCACAACCAAAAATAAAACAAAAGAGCAAATCAGAAGCTGTCAGCAGGAGAGGAAAGTGTTACAAGGGTGTCTGAACTGAGGGATCCTGTGAACAGTTCAGAACAATTTCAGTCTTTTTTCTTCTGGACTAAGAAGAATTGACTAGGAAAGGAATGTAGGATGGGTTTTAAAAGTACAGCTGAAAGTTGTAAGATTTGACTGAGAAGAACTGAAGGTCTTTCCTCTCTTTCACCACCTCTACTTCTCCCTTTATCCTTAAGTTCATATATTTGGCCATGCTGGCCACAGTCCAGTGAGAACTTTTCATTAGCATGTAACATTTTTGCATTGGAACAGGCATAATTAAATGCAAAGAGAATTGTAAGTCGGGGTATTTGGGACTCGAAACCAAAGCTAAACAGGTTAATTGTTATAAACAGCCTGCCAGCAGGAGTTGAAGTTAGTGTGGTAGCTGGATCAGAAAAGCCAGAGGTGTTCGTGAAGCTGTAGAAGCTGTGTCAGCTACCATCCAAAATTTACTCTTAGGCACAGACTAGGACAGTAAGTGGTTAAAGGTTATGTGCAAATGTCTCTGACCACATGTGACACGTGATTCTGGTGATTCCGATCTGAGACTTTCCCAGTGCTAACAAGGCTGACGAAAGTCAGGGCAATAGACATGCCTACTGGAATGGAATCTCTCAGTTAAGACAAGCTCCTCTGAGAGCAGGATTCTGCTTGATGTCTTTGGGATCCTGAGTTCCCAGCTTTTAGACTTGTTGAGAAGACATAGGTTAACACCTCTGACTCTTGTATGGCAGAGAGGGAGAGGGAGTGGGAGAGGGAGAGGGAGAGGGAGAGGGAGAGGGAGAGGGAGAGAGACAGACAGACAGACAGACAGACAGACAGACAGAGAGACTATGTAGTTTGTAGTTTTTGGTCACAAAGCCAAACTTGTATGGCGTAAGTGAAGGTGAGAAGGTGACCTCATCCAGTTTCTGTTGTTGTTCTTTTAGGGATCCACAATAAAGTTTTTTATAAATAGACACTGGCTTGATGGGAACCAAAGGACACCCAGTCTGCATGGATAGCTGTAGCAGGCTAGTCTAGACCTACTCCTGTGTTCTTCCCTATGGACTGGACTCATTCTGTGACAAATGACACACAAAGACAATGGAATTCAAAGACTGTCTCCCAGAGGAGGAAGATCAAATCAGATTCAGATTACTCATACCCAAAATATTTCTTTTGTCCAAAAAACTAGTTGATAAATTTTAAAAAAAATTTGTTTTAAAAAGATTTATTTGTTTTATGTGTATGGGTGTTTTGCTTTTATGTATGTCTGAACATACTATGTCTGCCGTGCCAGAGGAGGCCAGAAGAAGGTGTGAGATCACTCAAGACTGGAATTATAGACAGTCATGAGCTGCCATGTTGGTGTTGACTCTCCAGCCCCAGAAAATATTTGTATTATTTATCAATTTATTATTATTGTTTTTTGATAAAGAGCCAAGGAGTTCTCTCATCCTGTCCTTGGAAGGCGCCTAGTCACCATTGGAGAGATTTTTGTCTGAGGTTGCTGTCTCTACCGTAGTCACCCTCACTCCTTTTGACATAGTGCATAGAGGCAGTGCAGAGTGTGGGGCGGACTGTCTCCAGCATTTGCGCATGCAGCTCCTACCTAGTGCTCTCTGTAGGTTTCTGTGAAAACATCCCAAAGCTACAAATTGTACATGTGAATATCAGAGAAACATTTGCAGTGGCGTTCAGCTAAACTATCTTACACTCTCGTTTTGATACTATTCATGCTCTGATTATCAAGGTCATATATTGTAAAGTGCTGAAAATTAAAGAAAAAAATGACGAAAACCCTAACCCTACTTAGTCTCAGTGGTATGGCTAATGCCATTCTGTCATAGTTTCAATGTATTACCTACTGAAAATTTAATTTTGGATATATGACTTTGTGTAGCTCAAATTTTTCTTTTACTAACTCTGTCATCAAATGTCTGTTACATGATTTTAAAATAGCCGATGCATGCCATTCTAGTGCATGGGTAAACTATAATTGCCTTAGATCTGTTAGGAGCAATGAAACACTTAGGGTTATTTCCAGTTTTCACTGTGGGAGACATCCATAAGGCTATTTCCCTGTAAACAGTTCTCCCAAATTTGAAATCACTTCTGTCTCATATGTGTAATAACGAGTGACCTAAAACTCACTCTCCTGCTTTAGCATTGGAAGGCTGGCATTAAAACAAACCAGCACAGCTGCTTGCTGGACTTTTCTAGCAATAGAAAGATATTTTTAAAGGACAGGTATTGACCCTTTGTCAGTGGTGGGGATTTTCATGTTCTAGCTCTCTGGTAATGACCAGTTTGATAAATATTTGTTTGGCAAATGGCTGACAGTATTCAGAAGAGAAACATAGCGCTTTGTTCCCTCGTAAGTCAGTCCTTGACATTTTCTCATGTCCTCCTTAGTCAGACCTGAGTAAATGCAAGTCACAGAATGAGGAGTGTGGGTGGAGTTTTGTGTTCTGACTGGTATAGGAATCATGGGCCTCGTTTTCATAAAGTTCTACCTAAGGAATGCAGTGGGGTTCAGAAGTCTCCTTCCCAGCCAGCTCATGTGTGTCTAAACTAAGCCACCATCATGCTTGTTCAGCTCAGTTCCTTCCTCTACCTCCTTGACAACAAGATTTGAAATAACAAAAGTAATGAGAATCATTACATACCCGAGAATAGACTTACTTGATCAGCAAGACACCCAACAAACTTTATGACCTCATAGGTACATGGCATACATGGATGCCTCTATTGTCATTATTTAATACTCTCCCACCACTTTGCCTTCAGTGCTGCCACACTGGAAGGGGTATCTCCTTTGAAATTTCTGCATATTCTTGGTAGAGGCTTTCTCAGGCCTCTCCGCTCCTGCCTTTGCTCATCATATTTAGAGCCCCCATCATGTAGCCAGGGGTGTCAGACCCTTTTCCCCAACCTTTGAGACAAATCCAAGGTAGTCGTTGTACCCTTTTCACGTCTGGCATTAAAATGTTTCTACCACAGCTAGAACAAGTGGCCTTGTATGCTAGGTCACTGATCACAGTGAGCAGAAGAGACTGTGACTGAAAAGAAGGACTTTTTGGAGGATGTAAACAGCTTCTGGGTCAAACTTTCCAAGGCTCGCTTTGTAGCGTTTTAAAAAGGAAGGGCCTCGAGAACCCAGGGCCGTTTCCTAACCACTTTCACATGAGGTCTTTGGAACTGCAGTGCATGTCTGTGTTGGTTTGTAATTATATAAGGTTATAAGGGAAAGAAGGACTAGCAACTGAATTGTACTTGTCCTACGTGCATGGGATCTAGGTCAGAAACTTGGAATTGATCAGATCTGGGGTAAAAAAATCTCTAGGTAAGTGACCTGAATCTCCTTGAGCCTGTTTTCATGTGTAAACAGTGGGTACAATACCTCCTCCTGGGCTGTGGTGAAAAGTGAATGTGCCTGTCTTGGTGCTCAGCACCTGCTGGGTATATACTGTCGTGCGCTTGGAAGCAACTCCTAGCAGGCCACTGAGCACATGGAATGTTCTTGCCACAAGGAAACTGAGAAAGGAAAGGTTTCTCAGAGTGTGCTCTTTCAAGGTGGGTGGGGCTAGAATGACCTGCTTCCATGGACTCCATAAAACAGGCTTGAAGGTGACTGTACCCCACATGGGTCTGGTAGCAAGCAGGCAGCCAGCTTCCCACTTTCTACAGGGTGAACCTATTTGCTTGTGTTCATCTGTTGAAAGAATCTGGCATCCAGGTTCTTAAGAGTGTGAACTTCTCTTTGGCTATCCAAAAGTGTGCTGAAGATTCTCTTGTGTTATACAGGGCTGGTGAGTGTTCAGCTTTTCTAGCCTTTGTCTCCTTTGGCCTAAACAAGGGCTTTGCTATCTATGTTTTCTCCACATATCTTATGGCCTAGTTTCTTTTTCCTTTCTCATACCGCTTCCTCTTTGTCTTCTATACATTGTTAGTACAGAAGGACAGGAATGCTATTGGGACAGGGAAAATGGGGTCTGCTAGAGAACACAACAGAACTTCCCCTCCCATCTGGTTAAGGGACTATAGTTTCTGGGGTGACTGGACCCCCAAGCTTCTTCATTGTCGTTGCTTCCATCTGGTTGTTTTCTCTGCTATTTACCCCTGGCCACAGGGCCATATTACAGGCTCTAAGGCTCACTAGACCTTCCTCACTTTAGAAAACCTGTTTTCAAACATAGTAGTGTCATGTGACAGGCTTAGAAATGACTGAGAATACCAGCGAGTTTTATTTCTATAGGTTATAACTATCAATATAGTCTGAATTATAACTCAAAACTGAGAAAAAGAATTATTAATGTATTAAAATATTGGGGGACTATCTAGGTGGAGGAAGGGAACCTAGCCAGGGTAGGGTATGGATACAGGGGAGGGCAGTGGGAAGAAGGAGAACAAATGAGAACAAAGAATAGTGACCCATAAAAAAATGGCATTATGGAACCTATATCTGATAAGCTAGTCTAAAATATTAATTACAAAAGTTCATTTCACATAGGAATAAAATTAAAATAACAATAGTAAAATAAAATAACAATAATAGATGCATGAACATATTTTTTATGAATAATATATTTCTCAAAATAAACAATATCATTAGAAATTTGCTTTTGCAAATCTTACCTGCTTCTGTATCTAGTTTGTTATGATGCCATTTCTGGAAAGTTCCCTGTGTGCATGAAAAATCACACAGTGCCTCAGCATTATTGCTCTGTTAGTTTCCTGTTGCTACACACTTCGTGCCTTAAGACTATAGATTTGTTCTGCTGTGGCTCTGGCCTCTGGGGTTAGCAGGGCTGCTGCTTTGCTGGGTGGGGGAGGGGAGCAGAGGCAAGCTCTGAGGGGAAGCACTGTGTCCCTCCTACAGGTTGTTACTTGTGTAGTGGGGTTCTCCTTTATCCAGAGCCTTTTCTGTTTTGTGAGAGATGTCCTATGTTTGCCCTTTGTTCCCTTCCCTCTTTGCTTAGTATCTGCTGGTGACCCCACTGCTGTGTGTCTCGGGGCTTACGTTCCTCCACTTGGAAGGACAGTTGGGAAGTTAATGAAGGCAGATACAGAAGATTGAGAGTAGGATAGTAACAGATCCTTTTTACAGTTTTGGTTTTTTATCCACAATACATAGAATTCTTTGCATAGTGACTTGGACTTCCTTTTCATTTTACAAGTATGAAAATAGCAAGTCTTGTTTTCTCCCCCTGTGTGCCTAACATCCCAGTGACCCTTGGGCTCCCCTGACACTGTGGTGCACTTGGAACCTTCTTTCTTCTTCCATCCTGCTTCCAGCATTACTCTTGCTGCCCTGTATGCTCTGGGTGCAGACATGGTGGCCCTTGTCCTGCCATGCTTCAGCGGCCACCTCTTTGGCTGTCTTCCAACTATGTCCCTCCTTACAAAGAGTAGTTAGGAGCTAGTACCTCATTCACCTAGAACCCTTGTCTTCCCTTTGATCCACAATGGGTGCAAGTATCCTGGAATCCCCTGCCTGTACAGCCTGTGTTCTGAGAGGTTCTTCCTATGATATGGTGTGCATGTGGATTGAGTCATGCTTCATCTGCACTCCTTAAGGTCTTGGTAGGAATGCCTTCCCATCCCCATTTATTTGGCATCATCATTTATACATTTTCACTAATGTTCTCTACAAATAAAGACATTTGTAGTGATCAGTGTGGTTGATGGGTTTAAGATGTTGAAAGCATTTATCATTAAAAGTATGAGCAGAGATCTGGGAGCAGGGAAACAGGTTTCTACACTGTAAATGCTCCAGTCTTTTTAGGGGGCTACAAAAGACAGATCTCATATGCCTAACAGGTATTTCCAACTAAACTCTCTGCCTGCTGGCAGCAGCCAGCTCCAGAGTGGTGGTCTTTGAGGACTATGCCCTGAATTTGCAGAATGATGGCTTTGCTGATTTCTGGTTTGTTCTTGCTCACAGGACTCCCCCTCGGGAATTGGCTGTGCTGTTGTGCAATAAATCCAATGCATTTTACAGCCTTGGGAAATGGAAGGAGGCTTTTCTTGCTGCCAAGGAGTGTCTCCAATGGGACCCAACCTATGTGAAGGTATGGTAGCTTCCCTTCTTTTACGTTGCTTGTTTTTCTTCCTTCGTGTCAAAGTGGATGTTCTAGGAATGCATCTCTTTGAATGCACTTGCTCTTCAGACAGAGGTCCATGGGCTGGGGGAGCCTTACTCCAGAGGAGTAGGTACAGGGATGGTGGGTGTTGAGACTCTGCCTGGGAGAGTGGAATCTGACTCCCTGATAGATGGTGCTCAGTCAGAGGCTGGAGGAGCTCCTTAGACCTGATGTAGTTAGACGAAGATGCTTGCGCTTCATTTTAACAAGCTCCACTTCAGATCATTAAATCGTGGTGGTGGTGTATGTGTACATTTACTTTTTTTAGACAGGGTCTCACTATGCGGCTCGGCTGGCCGGGAACTTACTATATAGACCAGGTTAGCCCTGATTTCAAACAGACTTTCCTGCCTATACCTTTGGTGCTAGAATTAAAGACATACACCACTATGCCCAGTCTGGTAAGCATGAATCTGATTTTTTTTTCAGTTGAAGTGGCCCAAGTGCTGACCCTGTAAGACAACCTCATCATTGGTGTTTCAAGACACACAAAAGGAGTGTTAGATCCTGAGTAATTCATACTAAATTGAAGAGAAGAATAGCCAGGAAGTAAAATATGAGGCTTTAAGTTAAACAGTAGTCTGTAGCTATGTGACTATGAAGTGTGTGTTAAAGGAGTGGTCTGAGTAGTTGAGAAAAGCTCCTCCATAAAGTGGGAAAAACACCAGACGTTAGCCTTTCTGTTATATGGTCTGATGTGCATGAGAGAATCTTGCTATAACTCAGGTTCCTTAACTGTAAAATGAAATGATGCCTAGGGCTGCAACAATTAAGGGAATACTGTAGATGGAGGCAGCTTGTTCGTTTCTCGGCCCCCTGTACCCGAAATAATCACACAGAAACTATATTAATTGCAACACTGTTTGGCCAATGACTCTAGTGTATTCCTAGCTAGCTCTTACATCTTGAATTAACCCGTTTCTATTAATCTATGTATCACTATGAGGCTTGTGGTTTACCAGTAAGGTTTTAGGGCATCTGTCTTCTTCGGTAGCTACATAGCATTTCTTTGACTCCACCTACTCTCTCTCTATGTCTTTTAGTCTGGCTTTATTCTGCCCTGCTATAGGCCAAAGCAGCTTTATTCATTAACCAATAAAATTAACACATATACAGAAGGACCTCCCACATCAGGATACTAAACAAAATAGTTGGCAGCAGAACACAATAGGAAAAGTTGGGGAAGTTAGAGCCACAAATAACTCAATATTCAGAGGGAGACTTGAAAATTTGCATTATAAGTAGGCATTTACCCTTGGTACATGCTAGGAAAGCACTCTTCTACAGAGCTCCATTCCCAGGGAGGAGGATAGACACTTTAGATGTTACTGAACTTGAAAATGGAAGCGCATTTCTGAGACTTCTTCTCAGGTGTATGCTAGGGTATGAAGTAGTTGGGCCTGGCATACATTCCTACAGTTCTGGCTGTGGCCTGAGGAAGTTTTGAATAATATTCCCAGTTTCCTTGTGTGGTGATCGTCCCAGTTTCTAACAGCATAGAAACCACAGCCGCTCCTCCATTCTTACTCAGAGCTCCTAGGTGTCTTTTCTTCCCCCTCTCGCTGTTCTCTGTAGTAGAGGAAAATACTAACCTTTAACTGTGGCTGGAGCCCCAGTGAATTAAGCTGCGAAAAACCATAAATTTGATACGTTGCTATTTTTATGAGGATCTCCTAGAAGATTCTAATGAAGGAGACAAGTCTGAAAGTTTATGCTATTTTTTAACAAGAATGAAAAAACAAGGGAAAGGGACTTAGGGGTAGGAGCTGCAACCTGTGGGGGAAACACATGCAAAGCAAGGGCTGTTTTAGGGAGCACACACAGGGCGTGGGCGGGAGAGAGAGTCAGGGAGAGGAGCAGAGACAGAGTGAGTGTGAGAGAAGAGGGGAGAGCTTCTTTGAACACAATGAAGGCTTCTGGAGTAGGAGCCTCACATTGCAGTCTTGCTTTTCTTTCCGGCAGCAGCTGCAGGTCAGAGGCAATGGAATATCAGCTTTACTTTGTTCTTTTCCAGGGTTACTACCGGGCTGGTTACTCCTTGCTACACTTGCTCCAGCCTTATGAAGCTGCACGCATGTTTTTTGAGGGTCTGCGACTTTTGCAGAGAAGCCTAGACCAAGTGCAGGTTCCTGATTTCCTTGTCGGAATCTTCACAACTTTGAGCAGTAAGTCAAACTGGGAGAAAGTATTTTAAGTCTGTTACTTACCCCAAATGCCTCATCGGAAAATGACTTCAGGGTGTTCTTTTGGGACTAGTATAGTCAGTTGGAATGAAACTGGTCCTACCAGAAAGCATTTTTGGAAACTTCAGTGGCTTGTACCTTTGTAAAAACAGGGAAGTCTGATTACTCTAATGACTTAAAGCTTTTGGAGTCTTATTTTATAGCCTGTAAGTTTCCTTTGTTGGTGGGTAGAGATTTCCTACTTACTAAACTTGTGTTAGATGATTTTGTTCTTTTCTGTGACTTTCAAGTATTTTTTCTCTAACCTGCTAAAAATTATTTTTTAAATAACACTATACATCTCACTGTGTATTTATCTTCTTTCTTAAGTTTTCAGACTGTGTAGCAAGCATTCATATGCTGTACCATTTTATTGACACCTTGTTTATTATGAAATTAACCTAGAGGGATGATAGAAGGTCCTGTAACACCTCACAGTGTGTGTTTGACATCATTGCTGTGACACTCCTTGCCCAGGGATCGGAGACCTTATTGCTTATTCCAAAAGGGCTCAGAGGGAACTTGTGTATCACATCCCTTGCCCGAGATGCTGCAGTCTGCTGTCCTCACAGTATCCAGCCCTGACCAAACTTAAAATGATTGCTACCCATTCAGTCAGAATGAACTTTACACTTTTCAGTGAGTTTTCCTCCTGAGATCTTTAACTTACCTTTTGACTTTATGTGGTCTTCATTGGGGAACATTTCCTCAAGGCTCTAGACTTCACTCACAAAGTTTCTAAACTATGGAATTTTTTTTTCAGGTGACTCCATTGTTTTGCAGAGTTTCTTGCCCTGCTTTGATCATATTTTCACTGTTGGATTTTCAACAGAAGTGTGGCAATATGTAATAGAGAAGTTGGCAAAGAAAGGATTATGGCATGTGAGTACAGGAGGTGGCTCTCACACTAGGAAAACACTCTTTTAAAATCATTTCTTTTCTCAATATCAAAGGAATGTAATGCATTATTTCTTTATCTTGATACCAGAATAGCTTCTTAAAAACATATATATTTATTTATTCTCTGTGTGGATGGCCTCTGGTATGTATGGTGTATGTGATGTGTACTTCTTTGTATGTGCATATGTGCATGCAGATGCTTGGGCATGTGTGTGTGGTGCTTGGGGAGGGCTGGGTTGATGTGGAGGCCTTGCTCAGTCACTCTTCACCTTATTTTGTTGACCAGGATCTGTCCCTGAGCCTGGAGCTCATCGTTAGGCTAGGGATTGACCTTCCTTTTCTTGCCCCGCTGTTTCTGTTTCTGGCTGTTTCTGTGCCTGGCTTTTTAAGTGGATGCTGGGGACCTGAACTCAGACCCCTTTACTCGCATGACATGTACTTTACCAAGGGAGCCATCTTCACAACTCAAGGTTTCTGTGTAGTTTTAAGAAATTGCTAATTGGTGAATAACAGCTGGAAGAGGCTGGAGGTGTCCTTGAGCCTTAATCATCCAGTTACTACTGCGATCTCAGGTTTACTCCTTTGAATCTCAGATTTATATTTTTAAGTTGCAGCATACAGAGTTACTTTACTTTTTTTTCTCGGGGTTTTGCTGAAAATTTAAAAAGAATGGTTAAGAGCACCTGGTGTTAATCT
Organism: Arvicola amphibius; assembly: GCF_903992535.2. Classification (NCBI taxonomy): domain Eukaryota; kingdom Metazoa; phylum Chordata; class Mammalia; order Rodentia; family Cricetidae; genus Arvicola; species Arvicola amphibius. Next base: position 177,097,999 of record NC_052049.1, read on the forward strand.
GGTAGTGTGTATTAAAGTCTTATAATATGCTAAGCACTGAGCTAACAAGTTTTTTTTCTTTCTAAATGCATATGGTTTTTTTTTTTTTTTTTTTTTCCTGCATGTATGTCTGTGTGCTACATGTTTGCCTGGTGTTCAAGGGGTGCAGAAGAAGACACCAGGTCCCCTGGAACTGTGAACTGTCATATGGGTGCTGGGAATTGAACTCTGATCATCTGGAAGAGCAGCCAGTATTCTTAACCACTGAGCAATCTCTAACTGCTAAGCTAAGGATCTTTATAATAATCTGACATGCTCATCCTACGCAATCAAGGGAAGGCTCAGGAATCCAGCCCAAGGGGGCAGGCCCAACATCCTAGCTGTGTGACATCTAGGTAGTTTTCAAGTACTGGAGACTGAGGCATCTTAAAAGCCAGGCCAGTGGTCTTGACTGTCAGAGTCCTGAGTGCATTATCTAGGGCTGGACATGGACAGTGGGCCTGTGGAAGGTGAGCATTAACTGTACACCAAGCTGAAAGGATCTAGAAGCAAAATACAGCCTTAGTCTCAGTTTCTACGCTCCTAGTCCAATGGCAGGGATGTGTATGGGAGAGGTGTCTCTAGGCATGGTTATACAGAGCCTAGAATTTTAGGTTTGTGTGACACCAGGCTGCCCTCATCCCCTGCTAAGATGTTTGATATTAGGGAATCTTGTTTTTAGCAGATTGTGAGGGAATGTGGAAAGAGTTTTGCTTACAGTCAGCCAGGCAGGTGGCTAGACAGAGAGACTTTGGTTATCATGGGTTAGTCTGACAAACTTTGTAGGTAGCTTAAAAAGTAGATGAAGCGTTTTTTCGTTTGTTGTTGTTGGGTCATACAATAATAACCTTTCTGTTCTAATAAGCCATGGAGAAGATTGCTTTGCCAACCTTTTCTTGTTCTTCCTTGCAAGCAGTCATTTCTACTGTTGTCAGCAAAGAAAGACCGGCTGCCAAGCAATATCCATGTCTCTGAGCTGTCACTGAAAAGCCTCTTTGAGGTAAGGGGGACGATTCTAGAAATGTGCCTTTATAGGAGAGCATGTCACTTGTGTTCAGGACTTCCTCAGTAGCTGCTTCATTGTAAATGTGTTATTTATGGTGCTCTTGGGCTGAGAATAGTTAGCTTGTGTTTTACAGATTCAAAACTGTGAGGTTGAAGGAGCTTAAGTTTTGTATTGATGTAGTAACTTTCATGACTCTGTTTGTGTGTCTTGTTTTCTCCCCAGAAGTATGTCTTCATCGGGCTTTATGAGAAAATGGAGCAAGTGCCCAAGCTGGTTCAGTGGCTCATTTCCATTGGTGCAAATGTTAAAACCATAGGACCCAGCCCTCTCCATGCCCTCATGCGGCTCTGCATCCAAGCAAGTGAGTTTTCTCCACTCGCATACCTGTCTAGCTTCTTGACGGCTCAGAGGCACAGGGCTCTGCTCAGAGTTGAGCTACTTGAAGGCAGGCTATCCAAGCGATTCTGGTTTTCGGTGAGGACAAAGCATGTTTATTTCTCCCGGCACTGAGTAGTTGCCAGAGATTCGGCTTGCAAAGATCTTGTGTTTTTAAAGTCTAGACAGAAGAGTAGAGCTCCAGACATGGATTGGAAGAGAGAACTGTTATGAAAGAGGTAGCTTGTCTGGTTCTGACCCTCAGCATGTTTTTCTGTGTAGCCCAGAGGGCCTGCAACTGTGTTTTGGGACTGTGACTGGAGGATCCTTGAAAGGACCATGAACTGATACTTCAACAGTTGATTGTATTGCCAAGGACTGCACACACACTCTCTTTCCCGTTCTTTTCTTCCCCCTTCCTCCCTCTCTCTCTCTTAGTAAAGAAAGAAGAGTCTTTACACATGCTATGCAAGCTGTCTGCCACTCAGCTACTCTCACCTCACACCCATTTAATTTTGAGGCTGTGTTTTGTTAGTTTCTCTCTGGCTTTGAATTAACTCTTGGATTTATGTTCCTCTTGCCTTGGCTTCCACAGTAGCTGGGACTACAGGCAGGTTCCACTAGACGTAATAGAATTCCCATTTTCATAAAATAGACTCCTTAAGGCTTTATCGTTTGCTTTACAAAATTAAATATTTGAGTCTGTCATTAACACACAAACACTCATACCAACACTTAAGATAGAAACTTGTGGGGCTGGGGAGATGGCTCAGAGTTCAATTCCCAGCAAACCACATGGTGGCTCACAACCATCTGTAATGGTGCCCTCTTCTGGCCTGCAGTCATACAAACAGACAGAATATTGTATACATAATAAATAAATATTAAAAAAGATAGAAACTTGTGTTTTTTGGGAGGTGTAAGTTTGATCTTCCTGGACCAGAAGGAGCCGAGAGAGCTCTGTTAGCTCTTCTAGCCTGTATCATCTTCCTGGAGGGGACTGAGGGTGGCAGTGCTTGGGACTTTTTTCCGTCTTTTATTTGTGCTCCACCATTATCCACTTGATATACTTGGGATTTTGTACATGATGCTATTCTTCCTTTTACACAGGGATTTGTAGACAAATATGTAACTGCAAAGCCTGACTAAAAGCAGTCTAATCCTGGACCCAACTTTTAAATGAGGAGACATGTGAAGATTAGAAATTTGCCTATGTCCTGAAGGTCAAGACCCCGTCCTGTCTCCTCTGTACAATAGCTGGAACCAGATGTATCTTAGGCCATGCCCTTGCTTAGCTCCTTCCCCTGCCCTGCTCTGCCTTGTTCACCCCTTTACTCCTGAGTTTTCCCCCTCAGTAAGCTACATGGGTAAGATTCCTGTTAGCCTTCTAGGGTACCTAACCTGAGATTATTATGAAACACCTGCTTCCCTTCATACCTTCTGCCGGAGAGTAGAAATGTGTGCTATAGTCCCCATTTTGATCCCTTAGGGGGAGCATACAGTTGATTTGCTTTCTTAATTTTATGTAGAAATAATATTTGCAACTTATTTCTGTCCAGGGGACAATCAGCTTTTCAGGTGGATAATGGAGCACAAGCCTGAGTGGAAAGGCCACATCAACCACAGAGATGATGCTGGCTGCACTGTCCTGCATGTTGCTGCTGCTCATTTCCCAGGATACTCCATCAAGCGTGAGTAGAGCTATTATGCTGGAAAATTTGTTGTGGGTCAAGTGCCTGCAGACATTAGAAAACCCACACATGGCAGACTCAGAAGACCAGACTTTCCCTTGAATTGACTATGATTGGGAAAACAGGCGTAAGCAGGAAGGAGGTAGGTGAGAGGAGAATCACTGGGCTCTTTCAAGTGGCTTCTGTGGGGTTAAATGTCTCAAGAACTTGGACTTCTGGCTACACCCCACATACTCCCTTACTGTGTGCTATAAAGTGCCTTTATTCTATGCCAGACCTGTGAACCAGGCAACCACCATTGTCTTCATGGCCCTTAGAACCTAACATGGGAATTAGATCCTATTATACATACAGTGCTATACAGGCCACATGTAAGAGAGAGAGATTGGCATAGCTGAAGAGAAGTTGGTTATTGTGACATGAAAAGCCTTGTTAGACTTTGAAGGAGGAAAGCTGCTCACTCCCATTGAGCTCTTTGATGACACTCTCTTCCCCCAAACTCTCAGACCCATCATTATGTACCTTCTCTTGGTTATGTAAAAACATCTTTTTTTTCATCATGTGTGGTGGCACATACATTTAATCCTAGCATTGAGGAGACAGAGACAGGTGGAATCTTTTTAGTTTGAGGCCAGTCTACTCTACATAGTGAGATCCTGTCTCAAACAAATACAGAACATTTTTGTTTTCTACAATGGTAATGAATTCTCAGTGTCAGTGAAATGGAGGTGGCATGAATGGTGGCACTTATGCCTGGTGGTGTAGTAGTATCAAAGGTACCACAATAGCCCAGAATGGAGTATAACAAAGGGTTATTTATTTGGGGATTAAACTCACAGTAAGGGTAGCGATCGCAGTGTACACTAGGAACTGGAACTGAATCCAGCAGAAAAGAAGGGCTGCACCCACTTTTCGTCTGCACTTGTAGTGCATGACCACATCCTAAGTGGACTGGTATCCTAAAGGCTATTGGCTTAAGGAGCTCCCACAACATGGGTATTATCATCTGTAGCAGATTTGGTGAGTGAGACTGAGCTGTGATCTTTTGATGGCAAGCAACATTGGAAATAGAGATTTCTTTCTTTCTCTCTCTCTCTCTCTCTCTCTCTCTCTCTCTCTCTCTCTCTCTCTCTCTCTCTCTCTCTCTCTCTCTCCTGCTTCTCCTTTTTTAAATCAACACTGTGTGCGTGTGCGTGCGTGTGTGTATGTGTGTGTGATGTGTGTAAGTAGAAGACAGCTTTTGGGAATTGATGCTCTTTCTTCCATCATATGGGTTCCAGAGTTGAACTAAGGTTGTTAGTCTTGCCAGCTCATGTAAAGCCTTTTGAAACAAGCACCAGTTACTTTTCATTGGCCATCTGATACCCTGCAGGTAGGAAGTTTTTAATGTCCTTTGTTTATAATTGCTTTAGTTCCCTGTGCTGGTTAACAAAGTACTGACAGTGTGGTGACTTGCAGTGACACTCCCTTCCTTTGTTTGACACCCATTTTTTACTCACAGACTGTTGTGGGTCAGTAGTCTGGCCTGGTGAGACTGGGTCTTCTGCTGGTTTTCCAGAAAGGCCAAATTCAACATGTTGGCTTTGGCTATGTCTCATCTGGAATTCCAGGTCTGGTTTCAGGCGTATTTGGTGGAGCAGAATCTAAGATGCTGGGTTAAGGTCTCAATTTTCTTTTTTGAATGTCTTCCAGAAGTTGCTCTGAGTTTCCATAGGCCACACATAGTCACTCTGTGGCATCCTCTACCTTCAAAACCAGAAGGAGAGAACTAGTGCGTTAAGTCCCTCTCATTTTTGAATCTTCAATGATTGGTTTTCCTGTATGATCTTCAGAACTTTGGTATCTGACTCTCATAACTAGGTCATGCCTAACTGGATAATCTGTCTTAAGCTCATTGCTGAAGTTCCTAAATTAATAAATACATGATTGGGTGTACACACACCATGGATCAGGACTCTAGGGCTTAGTATTGTGCCAACCACACTTGATGGATAGGAAGTATAAGTTTTTAATTTTTGCATGGTGGAGAAGCAGCTGTGAGTACAGAGATGGGAGAAGACAGCACCGTGAGCAGCCTGACAGACACTGGCTTGGAGATCCCTATCAGACAGCAAGCTTTAGTGAATATTACACAGGGGAGTTGAAGGCTAACACTGATTTAATTCTCTGTACCTGCCTAAGTCCTGTGCACCCCAGGGACATACCTGTTTCAATCTGAAACATGTCAAATCTGTGATCACTGAGACACCTTGATGCTTGTCAGATAGGTATATCAGAGCTCAAATAGAGCTGATAGCCAGAAGGTTGGGGTTAGAGAGTGATAACAATGACAACAATAGAAAACCCTGATGCCAAAGCAGTTGCTACTTTTTTCTTCTATCACCAGACGGGCTCGTGTGTGTGTGTGTGTGTGTGTGTGTGTGTGTGTGTGTAGTGTAATATATGTATATGTATATTTTATATATAAATAATTTATTTAATTTTTTTCTGGAGCAATATCCTCTTTCCTCCCCAGGGGATAAAGAAATCTGAAGACACAGCTTGCTCTTATCCTTACAGCTGTAACTGTTGCTTAGTAACCAGATTTCCCCTCTCTTTGCTTGTTGCCAAGGAGAGGGGAGAAAGGTAGAGAGGAGCGCACTTCTGAACCTCTTAAAAGCTATTGTCCTTCCCACTCCACACCAGGACTCCTTGCTTTGAGGGGGGCAGTTGGGTGGACTGCCTAAGGCTGTCAGTTTAGGTTCCTAAATAAGAGGAACCCCAGTCCCTGAGCTCTCATGGGGACATCTCCTTATGGAAGGAACCATGAGCATTCCCTCTTCTCGTTTTGGCCTGCCTTAGGACAAACAGAAGATGTGCAGATGCTACTGAGCTTTGGAGCAGACCCTACTCTGCTAGATCTGCATTCTCGGTCTGCTGTGGATGTTCTGAAGAGGAACAAGAACTTCAGAGCTATTGAGAAAATTAACAGTCACCTGGAAAAGCTGGCTTCAAGTTCTAAGGGCCTATCAGGTACAGCACAGTGAATTTATTTTTGTGGGGAGATGTTAGGGAACTGGTTCTGGATATTAGATGCAAATTAATTTATCTTTTCTTTGTATGTGTAGATGGAAGTGAGATCTTTCCCCTCCACTTTTCAGAAAATGTGTTTGTAATGACAGAATGAGATAACTCTTATAGAGCATCTCTAGTGTTCTTGGAACATTTCTAGGTCTACCTTTCAACAGTGTATATGCACATGGAAAAGGGGAAAAACATGTAGAATAGAAGACAACCAAAATTAAGCCTACTGCTCAGAAATGGTCACTGCTGACAATTCAAAATAAACTTGCACCTCTGTTTCTTGACTTGATTTGTAGAGACTGCTGTGTAAGACAGAGTGCATGGTTGTTCCAGTTCTACTGCTGGGCTTGTGTGGTGATGATGTTTGTATCATTTATCTGCTATCCTTGACTCTTTAAGTTTTCCCTGCTTCATCTATGAGTTGATTCTAAAATTGGAAACCAGTGGGTGGCATTTTCAGGGTAGTGTGATTGTATAAAATATTATTCTTCCTACCATAAGCGGCATGGCTGGGCCCACAGAAGTGAATCATCAACTGTTTTGAAACCGTTGCTTTTTCAATGTGATCCTCTTTAGACAGTGCTGTCTGATATCTCCTGTACTCATGTATGACTTTTATACTTCCTCTTACTTATTGATTTCTTGCTCGATTTGTTAGAATGCCTACTCGAGAGAAGTTTTTCATGGAGGAGGCATGGGTGGTAAAAATAAGGAGTTTATGAAAATGTCTTTATCTTTATATTGATTGATAATTTGGATATAGTTATTCTATTTTATTGATAGTAATTTGCTATCCCCTCTTTTACCCTTTTGTAGTTAGGCTGCGTTTCCCCATCAGTAACCTGCCATCATTTAGTGGCAACCTTTTCTGGTATTAGTAAATACATCATCTCTTTAGTTTTAGACAATATTCTATAAAATTGTGTGACAACTTTGAAAAAATATTTAATTTCCTTTTAATCCCTATTTCCATTGTTCAGAAGTCTGATGTTAGCCATTTCTTTTTCTAGAACATTATCTAGCCTCGAGTTCTAAAATTTCCTTGGGACATATCAGGGTGGAGGTCTTATTCTTTTGTGACACCTCCTGATTCCTTTTAATCTGTCTTAACTCAGAGAAAATATCTCCTATCATTTTATTCCCTTGCAGCTTTTTTCTACTACTGTTAAGTCATTGGATAAGTTTCTTGGGTTTGTGTGTCTCTCTGCTTTCCATATATATATATATATATATATATATATATATATATATATATACTCAATTTGGTCTTCATCTTTTCCTTATGTATTTACCATTGTGCACTGTTACATTTTAAAACTTGAAAACCATGATTTTAATTTCTGAAAACTCTTTCTTGTATTTTTTTCCCTCAAGAAATTTTATTTTATGTGTATGAGTTTTGCAGGCATGGGTGTCATTATACCACCGTGTGCCTGCTGCCCTCACAGGCCGGAAGAGTGTTAGATCTCCCGAAACTGGATTACAGATGGTTGTGAGCAGCCACGTGGTGCTGGGGATTGAAGTGGTTCTCTGGCAGAGCAGCCAGTGCTTTCAACCACCAAGCCATCTCTCCAGTGTTTGCTCCAGTCTAAAGCCCCAGCTCTCACTGGCTCCAGCTCTCCCTAGCTTTAGCTCTCATTGGCCCCAGTTCTCCCTGGCCCCAGCTCTCATTGGCCCCAGCTCTCCCTAGCTTTAGCTCTCATTGGCCCCAGCTCTCATTGGCCCCAGCTCTCATTGGCCCCAGAACTCATTGACTCCAGCTCTTATTGGAGACAGATATAGATTATGCAGAGATGTTTCAAAACATTGATGATGCAGATATTTCTTGCTGTGCGGAACAGTGAAAGACAGTTGAGAAACATAGAATTAAAAGTGAAAAAAAAAATCCAGCAAGATACAATCAAGCAAGAAAAGGAAGTCAGTGGCAGGAAGGGATTGTTGAGTTCTCTGTTTACCAAAGTATTCTTAGAGCCCTTATATAGAAGTCTGTCCGTGAATGTAACTCTGCGTAGGAACATATACCATACTGCTCATATGAATGTATATAGCTGCATGGAGTTGTATACATGTATTTTGTTTTTAAGATTTTTTTTCCTGTAGTACGATTTTAAAAACTAAGGAGACAGTTGGATAATTTTCTAGATCAGTTCTATGTAATGTAACATCTGAGGAGATGGAAGTGTTCTACATTCCTTTAGTCTGACATGATATCTACTAGTCACATATGGCTATTGATGCATATGACATGTATTTGGAGAACTGAAAGTTTACTTTATTTAGATTTTATGTAAGTAAGTTACTGGTTACTGTATCTGGCTGCTTTTAGATTTAAGCCCTTCACGAGGCCTTTCTGTTCAAGTAGAAGTGGAGAAGATGGAAGAACCCAAGGAGAAGAGTGTTGGGGCACAGACATGAAGACAAATCTGAACTTCAGTTGTGTGCGCCCAACCTCCTCATTCTCATCATTTGCAAGGACAGATAAAGGTTCTAGTTTGTGGTGGCTCCTTCTGCTTGATCTTGGTCTTGATCATCTGGTCTGATAAGTGCTGGTGTTTGCACAGGTGGTCCTGAGTGCATCCCTGCTAGAACAAGTATTTGGTTTCCACCTGGGGGAATGAACAAGCTACAGAATAGGATTAAAGGGGCTTTCTCCATTTACTCTTTCCAAAGTCGTATACCCTGTTTACTGGTAGTGGTACTGAGCTCTTTGGATAGGGCAGCCTTTGGCATCACGTGGGAAACAAATGATTTTGCTAAACATCTCTACTGTTCTCAAGACCAGAGGTTTCTCATTGTGAGCATGCAGATTGGGATTTGGGAGGTTCAGAGGGAACTCTAGATTTGGCATCTCTCACCAGTCACAGGGGAATTCTATTTTGAACAATAAAGCTTTAATCTTGGTCAGTCAAGATTATAAAATTGTCTTTGACAGCTCTTGGTGGCCACCACCAGGTGGCACCATGTCCACTTGCTTTGTTTGTTGTTGCTAGGCCTTTTAGGATCAGGAGGAATAAGATGGAGTCTTTGTCCCTGGCTGCCTGTGTTTTCCTCCCTGCCTCCTGAGGCTTTGCCTTGTGAGTTTGAATCCACGCTCTGGAAGTGCTGGGTGCTCTTCTGCTATGCTCTCTCAATACTGGGAGGGGGGTTTCTTCTTTTCACTTAGTGCAGACTGGGGCATTGACCTAGGATCAGTTATATTTTCCTCCTTTTTGTGAGCCATTTTTTTTTTAAAATGCATGAAATGTAGGAAAGAAAATGTTAATTTTCTACAAATTCATCTACCAGGAAAGTATCTATGAACTGATCATTTAGTCATGTATTCTAAGCAGTTATATATTTTTATATTTCTTTTATAAAATGGGATTGATATGTTAGCTTGATGATTGAATTGTGTGTAATAAGACGTACTAGTTTTGTCTTTCATACCTTGAATTATAGAATTGGGGTACAGCCAAAGTCTCTTTTGGAGATGATTTATTTCTACTTTTTGATGACTTCTGAATTCTCTTGCAACTTTAGAAACTCCTTTAATTTTGACTTCAAATATTTTATAAAATTGGAGTTTTGTGTAACAATAACAATCTATTGTTATCTACACCTCGGTGTATTTTTAGTCTGTCTTTCTTACTATGTTTCAGTTAATAGCCATATTTTAAAAAAAATCTGTGGGACATAAGCAACTTTGTTTTCTGATGTTTCTTTTGTCTCTTACTAAGCTGTGAACATTTTGAAAACAGGAAGAGAAAATTTAGCTAATCAAAGGGCATCTGCAGCCTTTAATCCAGGAACACCACTTGCCACATTTATGCCGCCCTCCTAAGTGTTTGTGTTGTTTGTAACATTGTATGCCTGCCTGAAGTCTGCACTGCCTCCTTCATTAGCCTTTGTCATGCAATCATGGGTTTCCTATTCAGCCTTGTCTCTTTGAGCCTGTTCATTTTCATCTGACTTTTATGCTGATTTTCTTGGGGGAGGAATGATCTTTTGGAAAGACTTTTAAAGGTGTGGTGCAGAGAGACAAGTAGCAAACTCCCATCAGCCTGGTGGGAAAGGAAGTACTCTACAAAGGGCCCTGTTCTTTCCTTCTTTACTGTCAGTGTGGCCATAGGCGCTTTAGGAAGCAGGGAAGAGGCAGTCAGTCTCTGTAACACCATGCATATTTTCTGTCTCAGTATGGGCCTCCAGGCAGGAGATGAGGGGTCTTTGACAAGTGATTGCTGTGTCCTTCCTGTAGTATGTGATGTGGTGGCTCCTGCTGCTGCTTTACAGCTGAGCTCTTTGACCATAAGTCTGAGGGTATTTACCACAGACATTGGTGTGTGTATATTTCTGGTGTTTGACTTTGTTAAAATGGGATCCAGGTGTATAGAGAAGGAATATCAGATAATGTTGTAACTCTTCATGGACCCCTCAGGTCTCTTTTACCATTATGTGTGCCCTTGATGTTGGAGTGCCTTCACTTTGACTTTGGGTTTATGGAGGCTCTCTTGCTAATGTTCTTCAAGTGTTTTGTAGTGCTGGCAGTAAAAGCTGGTGCTGTAAGAAGTTTTTATATGCCTGTCTTAGTTAGAGTTTCTATTGCTGTAAAGAGACACCATGACCATAGCAACTCTTATAAAGGAAAAACATTTGATTGGGGTGGCTTATGTTTTCAGAGGTTTAGCCCTTTATCATCATGGTGTGACATGGTGACAGGCAGAAATGGTGAAGTAGCTGACTGTTCTGTATCTTTGATTTGCAGGTAATAGGAAGCAGTCTGAGACAGTGGGCGTGGCTTAAGCATATATGAGCCCTCAAAGCTCCACAGTGATGCACTTCCTCCAACAAAGCCACACCTCCTAATAGTGCCATTTACCATGAGTTTATGGGGGCCAACTACATAGTAAACAGTCCACCATCCTTCACTTAAAATGCTCATGCCCAATAGCTGTTGGGGTGAGGGTAGATAAACTGGAGTATATATAAGGTCAGCCTAGTTTTGTATATTAATGGGTCAAGGATTAATGACACACTGCAGACTCTAGGATGGGACCCTCTCCTTTGAGATCTTTTAGATGCAGACATTTTGGGAAAATTGCGTTTAGAAAGCCTTTGGGCTTGGAACTTCATGACACCTGAACTATCTTCATGTAAACGCACTCAAGGTTGTGAAAGTAAAACTCCAATTAGTGGAGTCTGGCAAAAATCTTCCCAAAGGCTCTGTGTTCTATGGTCTGTGGCCTCAGGCCTCCTGGCTTCTCTGAGGACTGTGTGTGCTGCTGCCGTGCTCCCTTTGACTCATCTGTCTCCTCCCTAACATTGACTTAAGTGGTTTGTAAAAATATTTTTTGACTTACATGCTAGAAATGCCACAATTGCTTCATTGTCACCTAAACCTATTGTCTTTCCTCTTCAACCCATCCTGTCCCCAGGCCTGCTTTCGTGGAATTAAATCCTATCTCTACCCTTTGACTGGTCCAGAATGCTTGGATTTGTGGACTCATCTCTCTCTTACAACACTTGAATACTCCCGCCCCTGCTTCCCTTTTGGTCATAGCAGCTGAACCAATAGCTGTGTTCAGAGGGACAGTCTTGGCTAACTCAGGCCTTACTCCTTCTCTCCGGCAGGGAGTGTGCTGCTCCAGGAAGACAGGAGCAGCTTCTGAAGGTCAGAGCTGCAAAGATCTGTCTGAAAAGTTTGCCTTTATACTCTTTTTCTGATCCTTGTTAAAGTAAGATGATAGACTAGCCTATATTTCATTTTTCTTGCATTAAAATAAATATTCATTTCAAAGATTTAGAAAAAGATGGGAAGCAAAAACCAGCAAAAGGAAATCAAGTTTCTTTTATTTGGGTAATTTTTCATTTCTCCCATCTGCTCTAGTTGGAGGAAGAGAAATCATAGGAACCTTTTTTGGAGTGGTTTATTCTTATTTTGCATTTTCAGTGATAGGATCGTCAGACCAAGTACAGAAAGCCCAATAAATTTGAATTTCAGATAAACAATTTTTCTGTGTAAATATATTCACAGTATTACATGAATTTTACTAAAAATTGTTTGTTCGTTTGAAATTCAAATTTAGCCAAGATCAGTGGCTCATACCTGTCATCAATACCAGCTGCTTAGGCGTCTGAGTCAGGAGGATTTTGAGTTCAAGGCCTGTCTGGGTTACATAGTACATTCGAAGTCAGCCTGTGTAACTCAGTGTGAAACCCCTCCCCTTTCTCTCTCTTGATCTGTTTTATGTATGTATGTGTGTAATTTTACACGCCAGTCTCAGTTTCCCTTCCCTCCTCTCCTCAATTTTTCAAAAATAAAATGGGTCAGGAATATAGCTCAGTGGTAGTGCATACCTGTATGTACAATGCTCTCCATCCCTAGAACCACAAAAGAAGGGGGACTGAGGGAGAAAGGGAAAGAAAGGAAAAGGAAAAGAAGGAATAAATTAAAATTAACTGGCCTTCCTTATTTTTGTAATTTTAAAATTATATATCTTTATTGGTTGGGGGACACAGTTTGCATATAGAGGTCAGAGGAAAACTTATGGGAGCCATTCCTTCTATCATGTGGGTCTTGGAGATTAAATTCAAATCATAAGGTTTGGTGGCAGATGCCTTTCTCTATTGAGCCAACTTTCCAGGTTCACCTATATAATAAATTTATGTAGTAGGTTTGGCAGCCTCCTTACTGAAGGATCTATTTACATTTTTTTCCTAACCTTAAGACTCACCAAGACCATGAAACGGTATCTTCTCAGTTTATCTCTAGACATCAGCAGTCAGATTGAATTCTGTGTCCCATGACCCAGTTAGGAACTGAAGACTAACACGTCTCTGACACCTTTTGGATTTTCAGCTCTTCTTTCATATTTCCCCGAACAGAGTATCCTCTCAATGTTAGGAAAAATTGAAGGCAGATCTTTCCTATCTCAAGTATTTGCTCTGAACCAAACATTTTGTCTTCAAACACATCTTAATTCTGGACGGTAGGCTAGGCTCTGTCTTTTCTACTGGACATTTTTAATCTTGGTCCTGAAGCCTGAGTCAGTACCTGTTCTGATGTTTGTTAGTGGTTAATGACTTGTCCAAAGTAATATATTTATTTCTTCATAAAACTTTCAAAGTGCTTAAAAGTTTTGGTATATAAACCATTTTAATTATGTGTATATGTTGGATTTTAGTTTGGTGAGGAAGAAAAATCATATGAACAATTTTGGAATATAGTTTATTCTTATTTTTGAAAGAAAATTCTGCTGGCCTGGTTTGTGACGTTAACCGAGATTGTGCCAACACCTTCATCAAATTCTTACTGGAGAGACAAAAGTGGTCTGAAGTCCTTCTGCTGCTCACCCGCAAAGTCAGCGGGCAGCCGCATCTCAGAAACTGCCTCATCAAAGACTGTGACCTCTCAGACTTGGACATCTGTACTGTCATTCCCCATCTCAGCTCCTGGGATCAGAGGAAGACCCAGCTTCTGAGCCGCCTGATTGACAGTGGAGGTGAGTGTGCCTGAGGGCCCTGTGGGGTGCTGCATAGAGGCTCAGCTATAGCCTAGCTGTCCCTTCCTGTAGAGAAACCAACACATTGTCATCCTTTTCTCCCAGTACCTCCTTGTTTGGAAACAGTGAGGGGTTAAAGAATGTTTGACCCCGCCGGGTGGTGGTGGCACACGCCTTTAATCCCAGCACTCGGGAGGCAGAGGCAAGCGGATCTCTGTGAGTTCGAGGCCTGCCTGGTCTACAAGAGCTAGTTCCAGGACGGGCTCTAAAAAAGCTGCAGAGAAACCCTGTCTCGAAAAACCAAAAAAAAAAAAAAAAAAAAAAAGAATGTTTGACCCCTAAGTGAGCTGCCTTGAAGAATGCTGCATTCTTGTGAACCCCAGTTAGTCCTTTGCTGGTTTTCTCTTATGTGGGAAGCACCATGTATGAGGAGGAGGCTCCTTGACTCTGGCTTAGTCACACTGGTCAATTCCACCTGGCTTTTGTCTAAACCTTTTCTGCCCTGGATATTTTATGACCCTTTGTTCACCCTTGTGGCATTCTTTCCCCATCATGGACTGGGACTTTATGGTCCTTGTTTATAGAGAAACAGCCAAGTAGTTCATGGCTGAAAACATTGGATGCTCCAGTAAGAGCACTGGTTGCTGTGTGTCTAGAATGTGCAGTGCATTATGCTAGATTGGATTTAATTTTAAAAACTAATTGAGAAATAAGAGTCTCTTATTATCCAAATTCCCTATATCACAGTTCTCGCCCTACTAGGTGTGTGGCCTTGAGCAAGCAGGCTGTCATGCCCTTTCCTGTTTATATAACAGGAATAACAGCAATCTGTATTTCTTACAGTTGCTTTGCATATTAAATGAGCTCGTGTGTGCAGGCTTTTGGAAGAGTTCCTTGGCTGTGTGGTTTTCTCTTTGTGTTGTAGCCCCTTATAAAACAGAGTAACACATTGATCCTCGTCTTTGACAGTGCTGCATGCAGCACAGAGCTTCCAGGTATTGGCTCCACTCACAGGGAGATGGAGTACCTTTCACAAGTTATTTCTTCAAGCCTCTTCCCTGTGTGTGCTATCTCAGAAATTACTTCTGTGACGGAATTCCTGTTTTATTCTTTGATTCAGCCAACACTCACAGAGCATCTCTAGCATCGGGTGCTAGTACAGCAGGGCTGTAGATTTACAGGGATGGGCTGCCTTCGGGTGGGGGCCATAGAGGCTGCAGTGCAAAGGGAGTGAGATGGTGAGTGGAGTGGAGGCGTGTCAGGGAGGGGAGAAGTGAATATTTAGGAAGTATACTCAGGTCCTGACTCCCGACTGTGTCAGGCAGGTGGTGTTAGAAAGCATTAAGGTTTCTATTGTTCTTGTGCCCTGTCCTCTCTCTGTGGTAGGAACTGTGCTGAGACTAGAGGAGGGACAGGACAGATGGGGGTGTGGCCAGAGAAAGAGCAGGGTTTTCCCTAAGGGCCCAGGAAATCTTACTGTGTGGTGGGGGAACATCTTGGAAGTCAGATCAGCAACTTCCCCCTCTCATTGAGCCAGACTCGACCTCCTTCCAGGGTCATGATGATCTTTTTTCTGCCTCTTTCCCCCATTCTACTCCCATCCCAGCCCTGCCTGAGGGTCTTCAGGAGAGCCAGGACAGGCCACTTCTCATGTGCCTGAGACACGAGGACTTCGACTTGGCTTTTCTTCTCTTGACCAAGGGTGCAGACCCGCGTAGTGTTTCTCTCATGGAAGGTGACACTCCTTTGCATGCAGCACTCCACATCTTTCTGGACATCAAGGGTGAGCAGTCTGTTTCTGGAGAAGGAAGCTGGATATTAGAAATGATGCTTTGCTCTCTTATCCGGGAAAAAAACCATCTGAAAAGGGCCTGTTTCCTTACCAGGTCTAAAGAAATGACCAATGTATGTCACAGTGAATGATCTGATTATAGTGGGAGTGGGGTTTAAATTCTCAAGTTGGTTGTATATAGCTTACAAATACTTCCCATGTATTTTTATCATTTTTCAAGAATCCTGACTTACAGGATGTTGCTGTAATATCATCAAGTAATTTTAGGAGGTACCACTGATAGCTGGGATGGCAGTTATTTGTTGACAGGGGCTATCTTGTGCATGGCCTCTGCTTATTGGTTGCCAGTATACCTTCCTGATTGTGACAACCAAACTGCCGCCACATTGCCAGATTCCCCATGGGGCAAGTTACCTTGGTTAAGAACATTGTATTATTTAATGAGTATCACCTCTTTGGAGAGGGTCAGTGTTGTATGGTGCCTCAAACTGGCACTGCTTTCATGCCCATGGCCTGCTGTTCCCTGAGAAGAATGGCTTTGCACTCACAGGATTCTGTTTGTCTCTTGCAGCTGACATTGGCTTTAACTTCCTCAGCCACCTGTTGGACTTATTCTTGTCCAACCCTACCAAATTTTATTACCTTAATCCTAACGTTCAAGATAGCGATGGGAACACGCTGATGCACCTACTTTTCCAGAAGGGTATGTTGAAGCGCACAAAGAAGCTGATAGATTTGCTGGTGAAGTTTGATATCAACTTCAACCTGAAGAATAAAGCAGGCAAAGGCATACGGCACCGTATTAAGAAAAATGATGCTCTGCTTTTGGCCTGGAACAAAGCTGTGACAGAGAGCAGGCGGAAGAACCGCCAAGACCCTGCTGCCCACCTGGGGAGGCTCTCCAGATCTTCTGCCCCTGGCCAGATGTCTCAGCTCAAGTCCCAAACTCCCGTCAAGTCTCTGCCATGTGGTGCCACTGGCAAAACACTTTCCTCTGGAGCCATAGAGATTCTTCCTGATGTTCAGGTAACCAGGCATGAGCCTGAAGCCATCAGGACACGTTCCTTGAGAGACCGCCTTGTACAGGACATCACAGTTCTGATCCAGAAGGTTGAGTTGGATATGTCTCTACCAGAGGACTATCCCCAGCGAGGCTCTTTCAAGGTAGCAGCTGGTACAGAAGGGAAGAAAGACAAAATTCAGGGAGCCCCGAGTGTAGGAAGCTCTGACTATAGTAGAAACAACCCTATTGCCTCTGAGGCTGGAGATGGACATGCTCAGGTAGGCCCAGGGGCCTCCCAGCTTGTTCCTGTAGGTAACAGATTGGGAGTAGCCAGTGATAATCAGGACAACTGGACTATGCAGGAGATTGAGGCCTGTCTGCAGGACTTTGATAACATGACCTGGGAGATCGAGTGCACTTCAGAGATGCTGAAGAAGCTGTCCAGTAAGGTTATGACCAAAGTTATAAAGAAGAAAATCATCCTTGCCATCCAGCAGTTGGGGAATGGTGAGTGGACCCAGGGCCTGCAGAAGAGGCTGAAGCACTCCAAAGGAAACATCCAACTCTTTGAAGCAAAGCTGGACAAAGGTGCCAGGATGCTATGGGAGCTTGCCATTGACTTCTCTGCTCGGTGCAGTGAGAACTCTGAGAAAATTATGGGTGCGGAACGGAGCACCTGCTCCCTGGAAAAATCAGGGCGGGTCTATACGGAGATCATCCGCATCTGGGACATCGTCTTAGATCACTGCAAACTGTCAGACTCCATCATGGCCATCTGCAGTGCCTATACCCGCGGCTTGTCCTGTGTCCTCCGGAAGAAGCTGAAGGGTATCAACAAAGGGCAAGTATCAGCCAACATGAAAATCCAAAAACGAATACCACGATGCTATGTGGAAGACACAGAGGCTGAGAAGAGCGCAGAGCAGGTGGATCTTGAGTACTTTCCCCCAGCCAGTGCTGTGGAGACAGAGTACAACATCATGAAGTTCCACAGCTTCAGCACCAACATGGCCTTAAACATCCTCAGTGACATGACAGCAACAGTGGAGTATCCATTCCGAGTGGGTGAGCTTGAGTATGCTGTGATTGACCTCAACCCTAGGCCTCTGGAGCCCATCATCCTTATTGGGCGGAGTGGCACTGGGAAAACAACCTGTTGCTTGTACAGGCTTTGGAAGAAATTCCAAATTTATTGGGAGAAAGCTGAACAGGCAGGAAGCCCATTGCTATCAAAACAGATCTTGCCAAAGAAAAGGTTGGAAGTAGAGCCCGGAAAAGAAGGTCCAGGTAGGGAGGAAGAAGAAGATGAGGAAGAGGAGAGTTCCATTAAAGTGGAAACAATGGAAAATATAGATGAGGAGCAAGAGAGTGAAGCTTGTGCTGGGGGAGCCACAGCGGAGCCAGCAGGGGACAGCCAAGTAGCAGAAGGATGTGTGCCAGAGCACCCACAGCAGCTGGAACATCTGCACCAGATCTTTGTGACCAAGAACCACGTCCTGTGCCAGGAGGTGCAGAGGAATTTTATTGAACTCAGCAAGTCTACCAAGGCCACCAGTCACTACAAACCACTGGATCCCAGTGTCCACAAACTCCAGGACCTGAGGGACGAGAACTTCCCTCTGTTTGTTACTTCCAAGCAGCTGCTCCTCCTGCTTGATGCTTCTCTGCCAAAACCATTTTTTCTGAGAAACGAAGATGGAAGCTTAAAAAGAACCATTGTAGGATGGTCCACACAGGAAGAGTTTAGCATCCCCAGCTGGGAAGAGGATGATGAAGAGGTGGAGGCTGATGGGAACTATAGTGAGGAGGAGAAAGCTACAGAAACACATGCAGGTGATAGTGATCCTCGGGTGTACGTGACATTTGAGGTGTTCACCAATGAGATATGGCCCAAAATGATCAAAGGGAGAAGTTCCTACAACCCAGCACTGATTTGGAAAGAAATAAAATCATTCCTGAAGGGTTCTTTTGAGGCTCTTAGTTGTCCTCATGGGAGACTGACTGAGGAAGCCTATAAGAAGTTAGGGAGGAAACGATCCCCCAATTTCAAAGAAGACCGGAGTGAGATCTACAGCCTCTTCTGCCTGTATCAGCAGATCAGGTCCCAGAAAGGGTACTTTGATGAGGAAGACGTCCTGTACAACCTGTCCTGGAGACTGTCAAAGCTCAGGGTGCTCCCCTGGTCCATCCATGAGCTCTATGGTGATGAGATTCAGGATTTCACCCAAGCAGAGCTGGCACTGCTGATGAAATGCATCAATGACCCCAATGCCATGTTTCTCACTGGAGACACCGCCCAAAGCATCATGAAGGGTGTGGCCTTCCGCTTCAGTGACCTGCTCTCTCTGTTCCACTACGCCAGCAGAAACACAGTAGATAAGCAGTGTGCTGTTCGAAAGCCCAAGAGGATTCACCAGCTGTACCAGAATTACAGATCTCACTCAGGTACCTCAGGCCTCAGGCTCATCTGCTGGGGAGGGGCTGGAGCCTTGGCCTTGGGCTGTGTCTGTATCAGAAGTAAGTCGGTGAGGTGACTCAAGGTTTGCTAGTAAATATGTTCATAAATAAGGGAACTTAGAATTTTTTGCCTCCACTCATCTGTAAATAGATCACTGAAAATGTGGTTTGATAGAAATGAATTTTTTTAAAGAATTTATTATGTAAACAATGTTCTGCCTGCATGTATACCTGCAAGCCAGAAGAGGGCGCCAGATCTCATTACAGATGGTTGTGAGCCACGATGTGGGTTCTGGGAATTGAACTCAGGACTTCTGGAAGAGCAATCAGTGCTCCTAACCATTAAGTCATCTGTCCAGCCCTAGAAATGAATCTTTAGTGACCGTGTGTCCCAGGGAGTTTCTGTGATACACACATTTCAGGGCAACATTGAAAGTGCTCTGGACACCTTTGCTAACTAACTCCCCTTTGTGGTGACACCAGGTGTCTGGCCAGGGCACATTGCTCTAGCCTGGCAGAGATAGTTGATGGCAAGGAACAGTTCTTCATATGCTGGTCTTTAACAGCTCTTGTATCTCTCAGAATCTTACAGAAGTAGGAAGTGACAGCAGGCAGGCAGAGCAGCAGCAGGTGGCACGTAAGTTCTGCAGGACCAGGGAATAGAGCCTTAAGCTCTACAAATGCTGCCGCTCCTTTGTAGGCGTGGGAGCTAGAGTGTTTTTTCTTTTTTTAATTTGAAATTTTAAAAGTCAAAATACAAAATACAAATACATCACTTTACCTACCTTATTATACTTCCCCCAAATTCTGCCACCTGTCCCCTCCCTCTCAAATTCATGGCCTCTGTTTCTTTTTTCTTTTTTTGGTTTTTCGAGACAGTTTCTCTGTAGCTTTGGAGCCTCTCCTGGAACTAGCTCTTGTAGATCAGGCTGGCCTCGAACTCACAGAGATCCACCTGCCTCTGCCTCCCGAGTGCTGGGATTAAAGGCGTGTGCCACTGCTCTTCTGGCCTTGGCTTCTTTAATTATTATTGTTTACACACACACACATACGCATACACGCAAACACACACACAATCTACTCAGTCTGTACAATGTTGTTTGTATGGATATGTTTTCAGGACTGACCGCTTGGAGTTGGATAACTAAGTAGGGATTTACTCCTGAGGAAGACTAATTCTCTCTCTCCGCAGCCCAGCAATGGTGGTAGTGTGCTTTCCCCCTTCCACATCAGCGTATCTGTTGGTATTAGCATTGCTCAGGGAACAAGGCTGAAAGTCAGGATTTCTTCACCCTTGGCAACATTTGGTGATGCACTTTCCAGGTGGGCTTAGGCACCAGGACTCTTCAGCTCTTGACAGTGGCCAGTGTTATAACTCCCAGGCCTGAAATCTCAGAAACCATTGACTCTTTGGAAGCCTTGACAGCTCTTTGGAAGCCTTCTAGCCACTTGGGCCTGCAGTGTGTCTTTGGCTCTTTAATGGACTTTCTCCTTCTGCAGCCTCAGTTCCCTTCTCTTTCTGCTCATTCTATCCCACTTGTCCCTGTCCTGCTTGCTCTGCAGAACTCAGTACTTCTTCTTCATCGGCCAGCTACGTGCAGCTGCTCAGCTGCTGCCACCTCTACCATCATAGCCTCTCTCCTGTCACTGTCTTCATGACACTCTACTGCCCCAACTGACTGACTACTTTCTTCATGTGACCAGTCCAGTTCGACTCAAAGTAGAGGAAAAAAGATCATTCACTCCTAGAAGCCTTTTATTGTGTCTAATAATTGTGACACCAAGGGAGGGAGGCAGTTTAGGAAGATGCCTCTCAGCGTCTTGAGCCAAACAGCCTGTTTATATAGCCAGAGAAGGGGCACTTGTACCAATCACAGCACACCTGGAATGCAAACGGAATGCAAACGAGGGCTGTCTCTTTAGTGCCATTTCCAGCGGCCCTTTTGCTAAGTCACGAGGGGAATTCCTGTTCCTCTGGTGTAGGTGGAAATTGTTGCAGGGCCATCTAGATTTTGTTGAACCCCTAGAAACTGTTTGAGAGAGTCCTGACTGAGACTGTGCCTTCAGGAGCTGGAGCAGTCAGCTGCCACCACTGCTAGTTCCTCAAGGCATTCACGGAACTCCAGATGGGCTGGCACTGGCACAGGGTCATTTCTTGGGCTGTTGGATGGACGTTCCTTTTGCTCAAGATGGCCAGGACAACAAAGGAGAATCCAACAGCTGTCACTTAGGGGATCAAAGTGTCCTACCCCCCAACTTCCTTTCTTATTTATAAGACATTAAAGAATTTATTAATGCTGGGTATGGTGGTGCACACTTTTAATCCCAGGATTCTGCAGCCACTGGCAGGCAGATCTCTGAGTTCAAGGCCAACCTGTTTTACATAGTGAGTTCCAGGATTGCCAGAGCTACATAGTGAGATCCTATCTCAACAGCAAAAACCAAAAAAGGACTTATTATTAACTCTAATAATGAATTTTGTGTTTTAATTACGCTTAACACTTGCCTAGTGCCATCAGGAAAGGGCAGGTCTGCTTTATCTGTCTCAGAAATACTCGCTTAAAGTAATATCCGGTTAATAATTCATCAGTCTTTAAAACAGCTTTTCTCTCAAACTAGCCAATTGGAAAATAATATACACTTAAATACTTTTGCATTTTTTATGTGTTTGTGTGTTGTGTATGTGTGTGGATGTGTCCGTAAGTGTGTTGGTACATACGTGTGGGTGTGCAGATAGGTATACATGCATGTGTCTGTAGAGGCCCAAGGCTGAAGTTAGAAGTCTCTCTAACTTATTCATTGAGGCAGACACCCCTCATTGTTGTCTTCTTTCCACTCCCTGGCAACAACTCATCTCTCTGTTTCTATGGAATTCCCTGTTATGGATGTCTCATGTGAGTAGAAAGATACAGTATGTGGCCATTTTGTCTGGTTTATGTTAATTAATATTCCAAGTTGGTTTACCAAATTACATCCAAGCATAGCATGTGTGTGTGTGTGTGTGTGTGTGTTTCCTTTTTTATGGTTGGCCTGTATTCCTTGTATATGGTGATAGCAAAAATTACTTTCCTAGTTTCCTGAATGGTATTCCAGTTGTTTACCACAGTACTTTTGTGCCTTTTTTGTGCTCCACTGTTAGTGTAAATCTTTGGCCCTTGCTAGCTCTTAACGAATAGGGAACCACAGTGGCAACGGTTTTTTTTTTTTTTTAGGAACAGCAGTTGCTAATTATGTTTATGTTTGCTCTATATTGGAAACTTGTAATAATTAAAGAATCAGATAAAACGTTTTCTCCTTACTATTTGATAAAAGTAAGTTGTGATAACACATGGAATTTCATGGTATTCTGCCTTGATCGTTATAATCTACCTGGTACTAGGCAAGAACCAGATGGCATCTAAGGGACCTAGAGAGACCCAGGAAGATAGGTATTCAGTCCAACTTAAAATCCCATCACTTAGATGAGCCCAGTTATTTATTAGCTGGTGGAGTCCTTTAGTAGCAACTCCATTGTTTCATCTGTCGCATTGGGTTCCTGTAAGTGTTTCCTGGAGGGATTTTTATGAGGGTGACTATTGTATCTCAGGCTTTAGTCAGTATTACTTCAGAGCATAGATAAGAAACGAGACTGGGTGGAAAAAAGCTTTTTGCAAAGTCTGTTCTCTGGCTCTGACACTTTTCCTTTGTATGGTACTGTTTCGGCTGGGTAAACTTGGAAGAACAGGGTGATAGAGGCTGTGGTTGTCTCCAGGTAGCAATTACTGATGCTGTTACCATGGTAATATTGCTTTCAGTGCAGTGGGGACCAATGAGAGGAGATAGTGATTCTTGATCTTACTATACTCTTACCATATTTATATGGACAGTCTAGTACCTGTAGTTGTGACATATCTACCTTGAGTTTCTTAGGCAGTGATCTTTCCTTTGTCATCGGAAGTTGTGGTTGAGGTCTCATAAATTTGCTCAGTACAGCAACACATTTCTGCCTTAACCTACTATACCCAGAGTGATCTGGGTTAGGACCACATTGTTAACAAGTGGGAATGGGTATAAACTTGAAATGAAGTATTCTGCCTGAGTCAATAATATATACTGCCTCCTCTGTGAAAAAGAAGACCAAACAAATAACGATAAACCTCAGCCTTGCTGTGTAGTATTTGACAGATACTTTCTGTTTCATCCTAGGAATCCTCAATCTTGCATCTGGAGTGGTGGACTTACTTCAGTTCTACTTCCCAGAATCCTTTGATCGCCTTCCAAGAGATTCTGGACTTTTTGATGGTCCCAAGCCAACTCTCTTGGACTCTTGTAGTGTAAGCGACTTGGCAATTTTGCTGCGAGGGAACAAAAGAAAAACCCAGCCCATTGAATTTGGTGCCCACCAGGTAAACTTATTGGGATTATGTGTTCTGAAATAAGTCAGTTTGAGTTGCAGTCATGAAGCAGCAGCAGCTGAATTACTATATAAGAATCCAGTAGCTCTTGATCTAGGATGGCTGTGTGCATAAGAGAGGCCATTGACTGGGACTGTCTTCCCAGTCCTGACTGACCATGTCCACCCTGGCCATTTCTCTATAAAGTCATTACTCATTTCCTAGGGAAACAGATGACACTTTCCTTTATTTGACTTTGTAGAATCTGATATTGTTTGGGTTTATTTTACTTTAGGTGATTCTCGTTGCCAATGAAATGGCAAAGGAGAAAATTCCAGAAGAGCTGGGGTTAGCACTTGTGCTAACTGTTTATGAGGCGAAAGGCTTGGAATTCGATGATGTACTCCTTTACAACTTTTTTACTGACTCTGAGGTATGTCCCACTGAGTTCTTCTCACACAGTCCAGGTCTGTGCCTGAGTGGAACTTGTGCTCTGCAGAAGACAGTCTGGAGCTAAGGCTAAGAGTTTGCCACAGGTGCCTGTGTGTGTTGTAGAGCATCTTGTATTTAGTGTGGGGTTTGTGAGTTAATGGAGGGTTTGAGAGTAGCTGTGGGTTGTTCCACAGTGTCTCATGGGCTGCTTTTCCCTCTACACATCCCTGGCTCTCTTGTGTTCATGTCTTCTGAATGGCTAGCACTGGAGGGCCAGTTTTCATTAGCTGCTCTTATCGTTGGCTCCCAGGGATGCCTAAGTTGGAGCAGGTTCTAAGGAGAGCCATGCATGAAGGCAAGGTTAGCAGTGTCCGTTCTATGAGTTCAGAGCTGGGCAAAGCCAGTTGATAAAAAGACAGTTCCACGAAGACAGTGAAGCTTGGTTCCAGTCTCCTGGATCAGGTAATGTGGGGGACAGGAGCAGCCACCTTTTCTCCAGCTTCCTTGGGCACGCTTCACTGTCACAGCTTCACACCGTAGCCACCGTAGCCAGAGTCCATGGACTGACCCAGTGACTTCTCTGTCAGCCACTGCCTTAATGTGGTTCCTGGGTCCTTGTCTTGAGTTTTTCTTTTTAAATTTCCAGATTACTGTTAAGGAAATCACTAAGTCAAGACCATTGCCCTCTGGCTTCTAGCCGCTGGTTTCCTTTCACTAGCGTAGTCTTTGTGTGGGGCCTCAGGCTGGCTGCTATGGTCTTCTTAGTGCTGCAGCTGCTGTGCTTTGGTCCCTATTGCAGAGTTTTTGTTACATGCTTAGGAAGGCTGTTTTTTGTTTTTGTTTTTTTTTTTTTAAATTTAACTCTGAGCACCTTTTAGCTTTGATACCTTAAAATCTATCCCTGATCTGACCCTTGAAATAGAATCCTTTACATTTGTCTGATCATTCTTAAATGTCATGTTTGATTTAGGAATATTTATATATGATATTGCAACAGATACCTGAAAGCTCATCAATAACGTTTTGAATGCAGTGTCTTCATCACACCAGTGCTCGAGGTCCTGGGTATTTTTATTACCTTCATTCTTTAGGTAAAGCCAAAGGTTATTGGGTTGAGTAAGTTGCCCATAGTTATATTCACAGCAGAGTCTGAAGAAAACCCAAGTTTTTTGAGCTCCAAATACTTTCCTTTGTCCTCCTTCCTTGTCACACGTGAATTGGCTTCTAGAAACTTCCACAATGAATAAATATATAGTGCCACTTCTTATGTGCAACCCCTTCCTGGTAGATTTGTTAAGAAAAGCAGATGCATGCTCATTAACCCTGCTACCATTTTTCATCTCTGAGGTCTAACTTTTTTTTCCTAATAACACATCCACTGGTCATGGTTGGACTGAGGCTCTCCTGAAAGAGAAAGGGGTAAGAATTTGTTGTTCCTGTCCTTTATTAAGTGCCATTTGTATGCACATGCCAGTGATAAAGTCAGAGGTCAAAGATTTAAGGATCCATGTGGGGGAACTTTGCTTTCAAAAGAAAAATCAGTTATTCTTCACCTGCTCCCGGGAATGGCGCAGGAGTCTCTCTGTCCTTCCACTGAATTCGGTGAAATACAGAAACATGAAAACAACAAACACCTAAACAAATGGTAACATTTGTTTTATTCTGTGTACATAATGAGACATCTAGTAAAGATTTTGATATGGTACTTCCTGGTGTAATGCAGTTGTGCATTCCCTGGTGCAAAGTATGCCCCCAATTTATCCTTTACAATCTCCAGACCAGAAGAATGCAACTGGGAGAGGAAATGCATATAATAAAAAGGAGAGGGAAGGCAGGCAGATCAAATCTCCTCACCCTCCATGGTCTGCAATTCAGATTTCTTTCAGGTGGCTGGATGAAGGTTGCTGAACAGTAATCAATATTTGACATGGAACAGTGGAGATCGTCTGTCTTTGTCCCTCTTAGTGTCCCAGGCAGGCATTGCTTTGGAACATCTGGCATTTGGGCCTGGGTGGGGGTTTGGGCCTGGATGTGCATGGACATGGGTGGGTACTGTCTGTAGTTCTTCTGTCTAGATTTATTTTGCCTGTTCAACCACAATCTCAAGTTGTCTTCTGAGTGGGGAGGCAGCCAAGAGGTGATCATGCCAGACCCTGGCAGGATGTTTCCTCACCTTAGGGGAGAAGTTACTCTCTCAGAAAGCTGTAAACTATCCTCCTTGGGAATTGAGAAGGGTGAATGCTATTTATGCTACTTTTGAGGGCATTTTTTTCTTTCACACTAATATGTGAGAGGGATGGGGCAACTTGAAAACCACAAATTTTGTGGGAGACTTGCTAGTGGAATCCAGGCCTTTTCCTTGCAAGAAGCAGCTCTTTTCATTGCCCCAAGTGCTGCAGGCCTGTTATCTTTGTGATTAACACATATTCCCCTTCCTGTCTCCATCTTGAAAACAAGAAAATATTTGCTTCCTGGAAACATGTAGCCACAAACCATCTGAGCAAGTTTGCTTCTCTCCCAGAAGTTTTAAAATATGTGACGCTTCCTTCCCTGGCCCCTCTGGCAGTCTTTTGCCCCTTTGCCTGCCAGGCGGGTCCTCTTGAATGTCCGCATTTTACCTGCTTTCCTTGACTCTGCTTGCTAAGTAGCTTTACAAAGAGGATGTCATGAGTATGTCCTAAAGAGTTTTTCTAAACCTTTCAACTGTTCAGATGACTTCACTTATGGTTGACATCACTTTTCAGAGTATGGTACTGAACCCCATAATTGATTTTTATAGCAAAAACAGCCAGCCCTGTTTAGTAGACAGTGTTTTATGCATGTAACTTAGTTTAATCATGTAGTTAAGCAGAACAGCTTAAAACAAGCATCTATCAGCTCTATCCACTTTATGGTTTGGGCATCCTTGAACATTACAATGATGTCAAGTTGGCACTCTTTATAAAAATGAAAGACTGGGAGAATAAAGTGGCTACATTTAGAAGACATGGTGAATTGTGAAATTCAAGATTCCTAGAAATTTTTCATTTTAAGTACCACATATAACCTGAACAATTCAGCCTTGCTGGGGTCAGAAACCAATTCTGAAGCCTGCTGACCAGTTTCAGCCCACTGGCTCTTTCTCACATCCTGGAGCTAAAAATGGATTTTACATTTTTGAATGGTTAGAAAAAACTCAAAGAATAATATCTCATGGCACATGGAAATTATATGAAACTCAGTTTAGCATTGACCAATATATTTATTGAAATATAGCATGTCCATTTATTCACATGTTGTCTGTGGTTACTTTAGCACTGTGGCAGGTTGACCAATGAAAGACCATGTAACATGCAGATATGACCCTTTGCAGTGGTTCTCAACCTTCCTAGTCCATGACCCTTTAATACACTTTCTCATGTTGTGGTGACCCCAATCATAATTTTTATATTGCTATTTCATAACTGTAATTTTGCTACTGTTATGAATCTTAATGTAAATATCTGTGTTTTCAGATGGTCTTAGGCAATTCTTGTGAAAGGGGTCATGACCCACAGATTGAGAACCACGGCTTTAGCATTGCTATCTCCTAATCATACAATCACATTAGCTTTGGGGGTTTGGGTAAAAGAAAGAATACATTAAAAGCAAGTACTATACCCTTTATCTCCTTTTCTTGACCAACAAAGTGAAGTTGTTCTGTTATCCACTATAAAAAACATTGTGTCCAAGGTCAGATAATAAGTGGAAAATTAGTTAATAATATGCCTCATCTACCTTATATCATGTCACATATAGCATCTGTTTTTCTCTCCATTCATTGGTTGATTAATTTAGATAATTCTGCCACCGGTGCCTAAATGTTGTCCCTATGTGGTATTTCTTAACCACATTGTGAGAAGGAGTAAGGTTCCCTCTGTCCTTACTGCTTGTTGACATTCTTTGAATTACTGTAACACTTGGGCCCTTAGCATTCTTGCCCATAGAGGGCACCTATGCCTGGATTCTTGATCATCTTACCCAGGTGTTGGTGTATTTTCATGGTAGCTTCTTTGACTTCTGCCTGTGCAACCTTAGCTCCTCCCATCTATTCTGAGACCATGAGATATATCCCTCTATACAACTTGTGTTGAAGGCTCCACACCTATGGTTGGTGCTCAGTTTTCTGTGAAGCTTAGGAGGTATATCAAAAGCAAATTCTGTTGTTCTTCAACTTGTTGTTGTTGTTGTTGTTTAGGCTTACAAGGAATGGAAGATCATTTCCTCGTTCATACCGTCATCTGACTCCAGAGAGGAAAACTGGCCATTGGTTGAAGTTCCCCTGGAGAAATCAAACTCCTCTCAGGCTCGGCCCCTTATGGTGAACCCAGAAATGTACAAGGTGAATATCTGCAATTTATTCACACAGAGATTTAATATGGAACCAGCAAATAAGGCTTGGAAAGAAAATGAGATGTAAAATGGAGCCTTGCACCTGGCTGGCCTTCCATTACATTGACAATGGGAATGGGGAAGGAAAGACAATGTTGTCTGTCCCCTCCCTCTCCGCAGAGCACTGGATTGATGGATGTGGGAGGAACCCAACTTTATTCACAAAAGTTGATGAAGTCACAGAATGTGTCTGAACTGGTTTAGTAGTAATGATAGTTGCTCTACAAGGCATGACTGTCTTAATTTTAAAAAGCAAGTAACAATACACACACACACACAAACACAAACAACTTAAAGGAAAAGTAAGTCACAACAATTGTGAAGTCCTGGTATCCTTCTCAAAGGTTAGCAGTAATTTTTTAAAACTTAATTTTAAAGAATGTTTATTTTAATGCTTATTTATGTGTGTTTGGGTTCCTGTGGTAGGTGGAAGAGGATGTTGGATCTGCTGGAGATAGAATTACATTCATCCATGAGTTACCTGTTGGGAAGTTATGTGACTGGGAATGGAATTCAGTCATCTGCAAGAGCAGCTAGTGCTCTTGACTACAGAACAGAACAAACTCTCTAAAACTTTTTTTTTTGTGGGTCATTGAGATGGCTCACTGGGCAAAATGCTTGTAAGGCAAACCTAACTACCTGAGTTCAATTCCTAGAACCTATATAGAAGGAGAAGGAGAGAACTAACTCTACAGAGTTGTCCTGTGACTGTACACATGTGTCCTCACATGCACATATTCTACCCATACAAATAATAAGTAAAATTAAATTAAAACTTAGCTTAGTTTTTATACTTTTCTCAGATCAGAGTAAACCCCTTAAATCATGTTCACACTGTCACTTGGACACAAGGCTCAGCATCTTTGTCTTCAATCTTATTGTTAGCTCCTCAATGGAGAGCTGAAGCAGCTGTATACTGCCATCACACGGGCTCGGGTCAACCTCTGGATCTTTGATGAAAACCTAGAGAAGCGGGCTCCTGCTTTCAAATATTTCATTAGGAGAGATTTTGTCCAAGTTGTAAAGACAGATGAAAATAAAGGTAAGATCTCATTAAACTATTCTTGCTGTTGGAGATGTGTCTCTTCTGTTCTGATGGTCATGTAGAAAGGGCAGTTTTTGTTGTTTTGTGTTTTATAGTGCTGAAGATTGAACCTGGGCCCTTATGCATGGGAGGCCAAGTGCTCTACCACTGATCTATGCTTTCAGTCATGGGGTGTAGAGTTTTGTTTTGCTTGATAGCATCCTCTCCATGCTTTTCCCAGAAAAAGCATTTTAGCTTTTTTATGTTAAAGTGTCTGGGAAAGAGTGTTGTTGTACATTTGGGGTGAGTTTGCTACGTTAGGGAAATCTGTTATTTGTCCTTTAAAAGCGAGTGATTTGGGTACGGGCTGCAGGAACTAGGTCACAGTATTGTAATATAAGTTACTAAAAACTTTTGGGTAGCCTGATTGAGATTGCCTATCAAAATGAAAACCACATAGCCCTAGTTGTAATAATAAGAAAATGAAAGTATTCCAAGCATCCAGTATGGGAAAGGCTAAAATGCCATACAATTATTAAAAAGACTAAGATGGAGTTCTACTTATTGGTATGAAAAGATGTTTAAGATATAATATATAAAAACAAGAAAAATACAAACAGTATAGAATGATCCAATTTTAAAGAACCTTATATTAACACAAATACAAAACTATGTACATCAGCATATAGCAGAATAGAAAATTTACATGTACACATATGTTATGTGTATGTGCATATGAAATCTGTTTGAGTGCCTATGACCATCAAACCAAACTCATTTTGCACACTGGTACATTAAGAATTAGGTTAGTGAATGTCTTAGTTACTGTTCTGTTGATTTGAAGAAATGCTGTGACCAAGGGAACTCTTACAGAAGAAAGCATTGAAATGGGAGCTTGCCTGCAGTTTTAGAGCATTAGTCAGTGATCATTATGGTAGTAAGATGGCAGGCATGGTATGGGGGAGTAGCTGAGAACTTTACATCCTGATCCAAAGTAGCAGGCATCAGGCAGAGAGAGACACTGGGTCTCGCATGGGCTTTTGAAAACCTTAAAGCCCATCCCCACACCTCTTCCAACAAGACTCCACTTCCTAATCCTTCCTAAACAGTTCCACTAACTGGGGATCAAGCATTCAAATGCATGTGCCAATATGGGCCATTCTCATTCAAACTACCACAGTGAGATTAGTTGGACTGTCTGACTGTCTGGCTTCTAAACGTCACAGCACAGAGACCAAGAATTCAGATAGCAAAAGAGTCATCATTTGTATCTATTTAACTCCTGGTTATTCAGAGCCCCATGGCAAGCAGGTCAGGATAAAGAAAATGCATAAATATACATTTGCACAGCTGCTATTTCTGAAGTAGACTTTACAGTGCTCACCTTTGTATAGGTCTTGTGGTTATGTATTTGTTGAGTACATGTGGACATCATTTTCTTCTCCTTTAGACTTTATAGTATTAGAAGGGTTTAAAAATTATATATTATTATTGTCATAATTTTCAAAGACTAGCTAATTAAAAAATAAAGTCCTCTGAGTAAGATAGCCATGAAGAAAAACAATCTTCCCTCTATGGAGAAGAAAACCTCTTTTTTTCTTGAGAATTAGTTGATGAGTTGGTTCCTCTAGACTGTGGTTAATTTCTCTAAGGGTTGTGTACTTCTCAGGAAGAAGCAGAGCTTATCTACTGTAGAGAGGTTTGCTGGTTGCCTGACTATTTCTGGTTATTGCTCATAGCTCAGTTGGGGACCAGGATCCAATCTTCTTTTCCTAGGGCCCAACTGTTAGGCTATGGTGAGAAGCGTTGAAGGCTTAAAATTAAAAATCTCATCTTCTCAGTGACCTTGCCATCTGAATAGTTACATGACCTTGTTCAGGCCCAATTTCCTTATCATGGGCCCTTTTCTTTCCCATTAAAAGGAAAAGGAGTGGGTTGGCCTAGTATATAATTTTCAATTTATCCTGTAACTTTTTTTTTCCAAGACAGATTTCTCTGTGTTCTAGGATAGCCTGAAACTCACTCTGTAGACAAGGTTAACCTCGAACTTAGAGATCTGTCTGCCTCTGCCTCCTAAGTGCTGGGATTAAAGGTGGGCACCACCACCTCCTGACTCACTCATATTCCTTTTAATTACCCAGTATGCTCTAGTACCCACTGGAGGGATGATTAAGATAAGTAGTTTTACTTACAAAGTTAAAACGTTCAAGAACGACAGTTTCTTCTGTATCATGGTAGCAGTATGAGCACAAGAGCAAGGACAATCTTAATCATAAGCTATGGTTGGACACATAGACTCTTCCAGTGCATCTGTCTCTTCAGTACAGGGGAATATGAGGTGAGTATGGCAATGATACATTTTGGAATTTTTTTGCATGGTCACCTTGTCCTCTTCAGGTGCAGGATGGGGTTTGCTGTGGGACTATACTCCTACCTGGTGCATGGAGGCCTCGCCCAGGGCTGCAGTCGTTGTTGCATTGTGCTTCAGAAGACTATTGAAAGGAAAGCAGGGAGGGAGCAGGCTGGAAGTCTGCTTGGTCTCTGATCCTTCTGGCTGAGACCCATTACTTCTTTGGTTGCAACCCATTAGTCTAGGCATCTCTGGTCCCTTTAGCTTTGATCTGGCTTCCTGACATTGTCATGGCATTCACTGTATCTCTGGTACTTAATGAACTGTGCATTGCTGTTTGTTGCTGGTGTCATTCTGAGGGCCATGGTTGGGGAGGGCTGGTATAGCTACAGAAAGGCTGGTATGGAACAGAAAGGACAGACTGTAAGTGGTTATAGTAGTGTTTTCCCACCCACAGCATGGTGTTAGGCTGTCTACTGTGGTGAGGACAACATATGCACTTGGATGCACAAAAATGGATTTTGTTCAGCTTGGAATTTTTCAGCTTAACAATGGTATAGAATTGATACACCAGTAGAAACCATATTTTGAATTTTCATCTTTTCCTCAGCTAGTAATAAGTGGGTACAGTAAACAACCACAATGTCCTGGGTTGCTAAGACATGGTATCTTGTAAATTAGTTGTATTTAAAGCCCTTTTGAATTATGATATTTCTAGTTTACTGTGGGGTTTGTTGAGATGTAGCTCCATCAGAAGCTGAGTATCATGTATTGTAAATGCCTGTCCTCTTGTCCCATGCTGAATTCTGAGAGCTTACTAAGAACTAACTGGCTTTTTATTTTCAAGGAATTAATAATTTCTATGTGTCTTCTTGTTTATAGCTACAGTCAAGAAAAGTAGACCAGAATTTAAAAAGCAAATTATGTCTGTTTCTCACTTCTACCTCCTTCTTCTGAAACATACACCAACCTGTTTTGGTGCTAAAATACTTCTTGATGAAGTCTAGAAGGTCAACACAGAGCATTGCCTGCAATACAGCAACAAATGTGATTTCTCCCATTTCTACTAGCTAGAAGGCCAATATCAAGGAATAGGTGGGGTTAGTTTTTTTCTGAGGCCTCTCTTGGGCTTCCAGATGAAGAACACCTTCTTACTGTGTCCTCACATGATCTTTCCTTTGTGTGGTGCAACTGTGGTGTATGTGCGAGTGTGTGTCTGTGTGTGTCTGTGTGTGTGTGTGTGTGTGTGTGTGTGGGCATGTGTGTGTGTGTGATATATATATACTGATATTTTACTGTGAGACTGGTTTAAGGCCTATCTCAAAGACTTCATTGTATAGCTCTGGTCTCCAAAGAAAGCCCTATTTTTGAAGTAGTAGAGATTAAGAATTCAGCAAATGAATTTTGGGGGATATAGTTTAGGCCAAACAGATGTAAGTCGAGGGTTACTGCCTAGAGAAACAAGCTCACTTTTCACTTTCATTTTAGACTTTGACGATAGCATGTTTGTTAAGACATCAACTCCTGGTGAGTGGATTACACAAGGAGACTATTATGCCAAGCATCAGTGCTGGAAGGTAAGGAGCCGGGGCCAGAAGCCAGGGTGAGGAATGTCTGTGACTGCTGGCCTTGGCAGACCTCATGGGAAGGTTTTCCACTATCACATTGGTGACTAGGACACAGTGATGGTGGCAGTGATTGTGGCATTTCTGAGTTTATCCTGACAGGAGGAGAGCCCCTTGCCCTGTTCCTTCCCAGTCAGTGCAGGCATGGTAGTCCTTCATTTCAGCAAAGTGCTGGCAGATAGATAGACAGACAGATAGATAGTCATGGTCTGTCCCCTGCCAAGGGGCCCTCCTATTTATTTCCATGATTGATTTTTGCAGCTCAGCTAAACCATCACAGTCCCAATCTTATTTTATTTCTTCCCTTTGCCAGCTGCAGCTTGCTAGAGATGTTCCCCTCTGTAGCTGCACAGTGTCTGCTTCAGCAGCTCCAGACACCCCACTATCAGCGGCATCCCACACAGGAATGAGGGCAGGCACTAGCTTCTTTAGGATCTCTTTTTAGATCCAAGTCCCCAGTGGACTTCCTCATGCTTCTCCTGGTCAGTACTAGGTCACACGCCCTTCACCTCTGCAAAGTCACTGGGAGGGTAGTCCTCCTGACAGCTTAAGCCTTGTATGTAGAGTAGATTTTTTGATCTGGCAAGAAAGGAAGGCGAATGCTGTGGGTAGCAACAGTATCTACCACCACCGGCTGAGCTCAGGAAACTTACAGCTCTTGGAGCTGACTGCTGGGCACCTGGATGACTGGGTCGCCATGACTACAGCTGAAGCAGCTGCGCTGGTTTTGGCAGATGGCTTTCTTTCCTTCTCTGCAAATGGACGGGGTCCAGCTTCTCAAGTGTCCCAGAAAGATGTCTGCTGCTTCCCTTTCATGTATGAACAGATGCTGTGTGGCTCATTCTGTTGCTCTAGCAACTCTTGTTGTTGGAGCCTGTAAGCTAGGTCTGAGTGAAGGAACTAGACAGCCATGAAGACCCTAGGACTGTAAGTCAGAATTGATTAAAGACAGGCCATGCGGTATAGACAGAGACAGAGCACCTCACGTTTCTTTAGCCTCACTTCCTAGAAAAGTTTTGTTTGCTGTGATGGGAAATAGTTTACATGTACAGAAAAGGAATCATATCTGGGTTTCTTATAACAAATACCTCCACCCAAACTTAGTGGCTTATCACAAGTCGTCTGCGCAGGCCTCTGGGCTAGCAGTTTGAACCAGCTAAATAGCTGCTGGACCCACCTACGGGAATTCGTGTGTCTACCCTTGGCCGCCATTCAGTTGTATTCTGTTTCTGGTGAATGACCGGTTCCTGGCTCTGGTAATGGGGGGTCACTAGGATTCTTGGAAAACTTGTCCCTGTTCCTTCAGCAGATCAATTTGGGCTAGTTCATATTATGTCAGCATTCAGAGAAATATGTCAGTCCTGAAGGCCTGTTCTTAGAATTAGCCATGTGGCACTTCTTATGAATTCTCTTGGCTAGATAAGTCAGAGCCCACATTAAAGGACAGGGAGACAGACAGACTCACTAATGCTGGGGTAGAAGCAGCAAAAGTATATTCAAAGGAATGTGGCAGAGGTCAGAGATGTGAGGGGCTCTGGCCACCCTTTTGATTTCTAGCAATGAGGTGAAGAAAAAAAACCATGCTATTATAGATTTGGTATCTATGAAAGGTTATTTTCAAAATATGCAATATTTAGCTGTAGAAATTGATAGAGCCCCAAAATTATTCATTATTGATCCTTGTTATAATTGGAAAGAAGCACTGAACATTTGGCTATTGTTGTAAAACCAAAATATTTTTTGGCAGGGTGGAGGGAGGCAGCAGGGAGGGAATGGCAAGGCAGGCTGGGCAGCAGCAGGTGTGGGCACCAGACTGGAGTGTTATAATATAAAGTCTTAACTCTTCATTCCTTTCAGAACATCATTGATGTTGCCCATATGTGTTGTCCATGGGTTTCCAATTATTTATCCCTTTAAAAATATCTTTTGAATGTTTGAATCTAAAATTTTTTTAGGGGAGCCGGCACAGATGAGAATGTTATAAAAAGCCTTCTCCTCGCCCGACTTTATTTTGACCCCCGCTAAAGGACTTCAGGACTCAGGTGGCTTATTGAGTTTTTGGCTGCATGTCAATGAATGTGTCAGAACCACCATGCAAGATCATTCATCCAGCAAATAATTGTTGAGCTATGGGCCAGACATTATATTTAGATCTTAAAAATATGATGGTGAACAACAGTGATACATAGACAAGTGCACAGTTCAGCAGTTCCAGGTGTCACAGATGAGAACCAGCTGTCCCCAGAGCCACCTGTCCTGGACACAGGAGGTCAGGGAAGCCTTTGAGAAAGGGTCTTGAGCTGAGATTGTAGAATAAGTGAAGTGAACTAGGCAGAGGAAGAAAAGGGGAGCATTCCAGCTAGAACAGTGCATGCAGAGGGCCAGTTGGGAATGCGGGTGGACAGGAGCAAAGAGCATGAGTGGGAGAGGTTGTTCTGTCTGATTTACCACAAAGCAATACTCAGTATCTCCCGTACCAGCATTGAGACCTAATGCCAGTGCAGTGTGAGCCTACGGCTTCTGTAGCTCGTGCTTTGAGACAGTGCAAGACCTCCTGTTTCAGAGAGCAGCTTTTCTGCTGGCCAGGATTTGGGTTGTGCTTGGAGACCGTTGACACTCCTTTGCACACCTTATAGTCAGAGGTTTGTTGACACAGGTTTGCATGCTTCAAGGATCTTAGGTGCTCTGATGCCATCTCTACTACATTTCTACGCCACCACGTCTACACTGCTGTCCATCAGCACACAGGCTGCCACTATAGCTAGCAACCATGTCAAAGCCCAGAAAAGCTGCTGGGTAATTTTGGGCCCATTGCTCCATGGCTCTGACTAAGGTTGCTACTACATACAGTGAGGAGGGGTATGCCTTCTGCACGTGGCCGTTTTAGAAGATTATACAGAGTTGGTGTTGTGGTGGCCTATAGATCTATATGTTGTATTCACTTTCTTCGTGGCTACTGACTATTTCCGAATGAAACCTCTGGGTTGTATTAGCTGGTCCCATGGCTGGACTCTGTCTTTGGAGACTCCTCTCTTTAAATCACTTGTACTTTCCTGCTCTTCCCTGTCAGATTGGGCTGGGCCAGACACAGGACTCTGTCCATAGCAACATAATGCATGCATTAATTCTTGTTCTGTTACCTCCATTACCTTGCTGGGAATCAAACCTTTGGCCTATTCCAGGTTGCAGCTAAGTGTTACCAGAAAGGAGATGCAGTTGAGAAGGAGAAGTTGGCCCTGGCCCACTACACAGCCCTGAATATGAAGTCAAAGAAAGTCAGCCCCAAGTAAGTGTCTTAGGATTGGTTCTCATGCTCTCTGATGAGAGTGTCAGGTTGGATATACTGGCCACATTTCATGACAATTCTGATTCTTTCCCTTTTCCCCAGGGAGAAGGAGCTGCAGTATTTGGAACTGGCTAAGACTTACTTGGAGTGCAATGAGCCAAAGCTATCTCTTAAATGTTTGAGCTATGCTAAGGAGTTCCAGCTCTCTGCCCAGTTGTGTGAGAGGCTGGGAAAGGTATGACCCCAACACAGAGGTGCTCCTTGAATAATGGGGCTTCATCTGAGTAAATGGAGGGGTGGGCCATCAGTCTCTGCTTGTTGCAGGAAGAGACTCCAATCCTTAAAGGAAGGAGAGGCTGGCCCTATCATCTGTGATCCTTCTTTGTCCACTTGCTCAAGAGTGTGTTATATGTGTTTGTGTGTCTCTGTGTGTATGTGTGTTTATCCACATCTGTGTTACCATTCAAGTCCTGAAGTCAGCCATAGGGAGGCCAAGTCACAGACCCAAACCAGATGGATGTTAAAATATTCTTGCTTTCTCTTTGCCTAGGTTCACAGTCTGGAGTCACTTGAGTAAGTAGTTTGGTGTATGTATACGTGGAGGGTTTTTTGTGTTTCCAGTAATTACCTAGATAGATCATCATGGTCTAATCCTGCAATCATGTGCAGCTACTTGATAGAAAGTTAAGTTAATTAAAAGAAAGTAAAGTTAAAAGCTTTCACTAGTCATACTGTGAATGCTCATCATCCAGAATAGAATCATTGCTCAAAGCTCTGTTGGGCAGAACTTCTAGTGTGGAACACAGTTTCTTAGTGGTTAGCAAGCTGACAGTGGGACACAAATAACTGCTTGTCTGTGGCAAGATTAAAACAGGAGAAGAAAGTAAGCAGTTAGAAATTGTTCATAGCTACATTGCATTGCTGTAGCATCCAAGTTGTGGTCATTTTATCAGTAGTTCCTTTGTTTTGTTTTTTTTCCATTTGTGTGTGTGTGCGTGTGCGTGTGCGTGTGCATGTGCATGTGCCTGTGCCCAAAAGTGATGTCAGGAATCATCTTCCATCTCTCCTTCACCTTACTCACTGAGGCAGGGTCAGTGAATCACACCCAGAACTCACTGATATGGCCATTTTGCTTGCTAGCTTGTTCTGGGGATTCCATCTTTCCTTTCCAAAGCCACTCCCTCACTGGGCATTTTAGTGGGTTCTGGTGATCAGAACTCTGGCCCTCATGCTTGTGTAGCTCGCACTTTACGGAAGCCATCTCCCTAGCCCCGCAGTTCCTTGTGAGGGTATCAGATGTGGTGCAGTAAGAATTTAAGGTAGTCTGGCAGTTGTAAAAACTGTGCTAGAAAGCATGGGGCTGTGAACTGTTGTATTTTCCTCCCAGGTTTCCTACTCCCTATTTGGAACATGGGTTTCTGTGTATCAGTGTAACAGTTTCTAGGATCCCTAGCACACCCTGGATATTGAAGTCAGAGTGGGGAATGGGGAATAAGACGTACTGAGAAGTTGGAGTTGTGGGCCCCATGTCAGTGTCTAAGATGGAGATCAGTCCCTCCCAATGCTGCAGCCCTGGCTCCATGTTTGTTATGGGGTGTGGCTTATCTGGGAGATGGAGTAGAACAGGGATATGCATTTTAGTGGGAATAGATTTTCTACATTCTAGGAGTTAAGATAGTTCCTATACTTTCCAGTTTCTTTAGTCTCCACCCTCCAATCTTTGGTGTTACCATCTAGAACCCTAATAGGAGGCTACAGATACAGGCCTTGACTGTCACTTTCCCCTTTGCCTCCCAGTACTGGCCATGGGAAAGGAGCTAAGTATCGCTTGTCTCTTTAACCTCACCTCAGCCTCACGTGCTTGCGTTGCTGAAGACTAGATCGTGGCGTTTTCTATACACATGGAATTGAAATTTGTCTAAACTTGTCTTGTTACATGCTTTGGCTTTCCCTTGCCTCTTATGTTTAGCTCTGGCTGTGTTTCTGACCATGGTAACATTGCAGAGTGAGTGTTCTCTATATCACTACCCCCTTTCTCCAGTGATGAAAGTTCAGGTGTGGTGTAGCATGACTCAGTGCTACTGTACCCATTTGTGATGTGTTGCTAGAAGTGGCCTGAAGCCCTGGGTTCTTAGACACTGCTATCTCATTTTACTAGGTATGACTACTTTGCTGTCCAGAATGGCAATGCCATGTTGTATGTAAAGATACTATGTTCCCTATGTCCTTGACCATGTTTAGCAGATTCTTATTTTTGCAAGCCTCTAGATGTGTCTCACTGTGGATTAAATTTCCACTCCTCTAATTGTTATTGCAGCTGTTCACATTTTTCTATTGTAAATGGCGGTTTATAGCCTTCCAGTGTCTTTAAAATTCTCTTTTCAAAAGTCTTTGTAGCTACAAGAATTTTTTTTAATGTTCTAGAACTGCCAGTTCTTATATGGTAGCTTCTAGTCAGATATAGCTACTTAAGATTAATTAAAATTTAAATTTCAGGTTTTAGGTTACAGTACCCCATATATCAAGGTCTCTATTGAGAGTTAGTGACCAGCAGATTGGATCACACAGTAAAGAGAAAGATCTGTTCTCATAGAGAGCTGTTGGACAGTACTGCTTTCAGTGCTAAAACTGGTTTTCTTTCTTGCCTCTTCTCCCTCTTCCTTCTTTTCCTCTATTTCCAGTGCCAGGAATTGAACCTGGGGCTTCATACACATCTTAAGCAAGTGCTCAATTGTCAAACTGTATTCAAGCCCTGAAAATTGTTTTTCTTAGCTTTATTTCATGAGACTTTGTGGAGCAGTTTCAAGTCATAAAATTCATTAACGTTTCTCCTAAGATTTGAATTGTTAGGTTTTGTTGGGAACATTTTACTAGCAGGTCACAGATATTCCCATACAATTTTCTCAATAATTTTTGTATCTAAACCTTTGAACTTTTATGTTTTATGTATATGGGTGTTTTGCCTACATGTATGTATGTTTACTGCATGTGTGCAGTGTGGGAGGAGGCTAGCAGAGGACATTAAATCCCCAGGGACTGGAGGTGCAGATGGTTGTGACCTACTGT
Source organism: Arvicola amphibius (assembly GCF_903992535.2). Lineage (NCBI taxonomy): Eukaryota > Metazoa > Chordata > Mammalia > Rodentia > Cricetidae > Arvicola > Arvicola amphibius. Next base: position 177,137,448 of record NC_052049.1, read on the forward strand.
GGAGGTGCTGGGAATTGAACCTGGGTCCTCTGCAAGACAAGCAAGTGTTGTTAACTGCTGAGCCATTTCTTTATCCCCTGTATTTAAATCTATAATTCACCAAGACTCCATCTTTGTATATGATGTGACCTGGAATTTAACTTTCCCCTTTATTTTAAAAGTAATTAGTTTTTATTTTATCTATACTAAGAAATAGATACATAATAATTTTTACTATTCATGTATTAGTTTTTTAAGATTAAGGAAGCCTAGAATACTTTAAATAAAAACAAAACTTTACTGTTGTAGATAAGAGATGCTGCCTATTTCTATAAGCGAAGCCAGTGCTTCAAAGATGCCTTCCGGTGCTTCGAGCAGATCCATGAATTTGACCTTGCACTCAGGATGTACTGCCAAGAGGAGCTCTTCGAGGAAGCTGCTATTGCAGTGGAAAAGTAGGTGGTTTTATTCTTTCGCATCTTTCTGCCTTCTCCCTTCTCTCAGGGGATGGCCTGCTGTGGTAGGTACTCTGATACTTCTGAAGTGGCTGACCTGTCAATCTCCCTCACATGAGAGGCTGCTTCAGTGCAGTCTCAGAGCTCCTTGAGAGTGGACTCTGCCTCTCAACCTCGTTCTTAGCTCTGACCCATCATCACAGGAGAGGACTGAAGATGAAGGATGTGTCCTGGCGTGTTTATAATAGGATACACTGACTCTAGTCAGTGGAGTGCAAGTGCTCCTGAGAGCGTTATCAGTGTAGCATGATTCCAGTCATGCACACCGAACAAAAGAGAAGAATTGCAAGCTAGATAAAAACAAAGTCTGCTACAGCCCTGGTGTTTCCATAGCCACTGTTATGTCCTTTTCAGTGTCAGTCATGTATGTCAAAGCTGAAACCCAAAGTGGTTATTATGTCTTGGTCAGTATGCATAAATTTTTCCTGGACAATGAAACAATTCTAGAAATGTTTGTGTGCCAGACAGCTTTAGGTGTTTTCTCTAATATCTGCTCATGGGAGCTTTATTTAAGTTGCTTTGTACTGCATTTTGGAGAGACTTCTCTTTTTGCTGATAACAAATTGACGTGTGTACTTTTTTGTCAGGCCCGCCAACTGCAAATACTGACATGGAGACTTACTATTAGTTATAAAAGTTCAGCCTTAGCTTAGGCTTGTTCCTAACTAGTTCTTATAACTTAAATTAACTTATATTTTTTAAATCTCCATTCTTGTATGAGGCTTGTTACCTCATCTGTACTGCCCATCCTGCTTCCTTGACATCAGGCTGACAATTCCGCCTTTCTTCTTCCCAGAGTTCTCTCTCTGCCTGGAGTACTGCCTGTATCCTTCTGCCTAGCTATTGACCATTCAGCTTTTTATTACACCAGTCACAGCAACACATATCACACAGTGTACAAATGTCCTACAACACTCTGTCTTTGCAGATATGAAGAAATGTTAAAGAACAACACCTTTCCCATTCCCAAACTCTCCTATTCTGCCAGTCAGTTTTACTTGGAAGCTGCTGCAAAGTACCTGAGTGCAAACAAGAGCAGGGAGATGATGGCTGTCCTTTCCAAGCTTGACGTAGAAGATCAGCTAGTATTCCTCAAGTCTCGGAAACGCCTAGCAGAAGCAGCAGAATTGCTCAACAGGGAGGGTCGGAGAGAAGAGGCTGCCCTGTTGATGAAGCAACATGGTTGCTTCCTGGAGGCTGCCAGGCTCACTGCTGACAAGGACTTCCAGGCCTCCTGTCTCCTGGGGGTTGCCCGCCTCAATGTGGCCAGAGATTCTGACATTGAACATACAAAGGCTATTCTGAGAGAAGCACTTGATCTCTGCTATCAAACTAGCCAGCTGTCTGGCATCGCAGAGGCCCAGTTCCTGCAAGGGATTATCCTCAGGGACTTTCAGAAGCTTAGAGATGCCTTCATCAAGTTTGACATGCTCAACCACTCAGCAGGAGTGGTGGAAGCTCTCTATGAAGCAGCCAGCCAGTGCAAGTCTGAGCATCAGAAGGTTCTGGCCCTGGCTCCAGGGGGCTTGGAAGCCCTTCTCAACCTGGTCAGGGCCCTTAACAACGTGACAAACAATGCTGAGAGGGAAATGGTCAAATCTTGCTTTGAGTTCTTTGGAATTTCTCAAGTGGATGCCAGATATTGCCAGATAGCCCAGAATGACCCTGGGCCTATATTAAGAATAATTTTTGACCTGGATTTCACCTTGAGTGAGAAGAAAACAAAAGAACACTTCTTAATAGTGACTGATCAAGTGAAGTTAGCCCTGAACAAGCACCTCTTGAGCAGACTGTGTCAGATCACACAGATCCTGCTGGGAAAGACCTACCCAGGGGTCTGCACGAGATTTATTGTGGGTCTGAAATGTGAGGATGAGAAGTGTGAGGATTTCCACAGGCCCCTCAGGCGCTGCGAGGCCAAGTGCATGGTTCAGTCAAAAATGCACCTGGTGGCAATCAACGGATTGCTTCTGGAAGCCAAGAAAGTATTCCCTGAGGTCTTAGCTGAAGAACTTGAAGAAATAGACTGTATTTTGTCTCTAGATACATATGGCCTTTGCAAATCCTTCTTAAACCTCCTCTTCCCTCGGCATTTCCATCAGAGAATGCTGTCTGAAAACCCTATGGCATGCAGAGAAATCCTAAAGCCAAATTACAAGTTCTTCCGCTCCTTTCGGTTTGCCTTGAAAGAGTACATCCAGGACCTTTTCCATAAAGAAAGTGCACACAGCCGCAGGGAATCCACAGACCTGTGGCTGAGTGCCATGCAGGCTTTCCTGCTGTCCTCCAGCTACCCTGAGGACTTTGAGAAGCTGCTTCACCAGGAGGAGGACAGTTACAACCGGGAGCTGAAAGCCCTCGAGTCTGACAGAGAGGACAGAAACAAGGTCAGGGGCTACAGAATGAAATGCGTTGAAGGGAAATTTGGCATGTTGGTGCCCAACAGGGAAGATGAGAATGTGGAGAAGTCCTATCTGTGCTTCATCAGGCTGCTGGAGAGTTCCATGGACCAGCTCTATGTGCATAGGAACCCTGAAGACTACAAGAGGCTCTTCTTCCGCTTCATGAACGTCCTCATTAGGAGATGCAAAGCACCTCTGGTCCCCAGCATTACCAACACGGTGGTGCTGCTGGAGTTGCAATTCATTCACTGTGGTGTGGTGCTGGCCCGTCTCTGGAAGAATGCGGTCTTGTGCCTCCCCAAGAGCTACATCGCACTCTTGCACTTCTGGGAGTTCCTGTTCAGCAAGAAGGACAGGGAATCTGGGGACGTGTTCTCCATCATCCAAGAGTACAAGCCGAAGGATGTAGCCAGAGCCATCCGGGACTTCCGGTCCCACCTCTCCTACCTCGTCAAGGTGCTGTGTGGTTACGAGAATATGAACTTCAATGTCTTGCTTGATGCCTTCAGTGAAATAGACTATGTAATCTCAGGGGAGGCGGAACGGACACTAGTGCTGTGTTTGGTGATGCTGGTGAACGCGGAGGAAGTTCTGCAGCCCTTCTGCAAGCCACTTCTATACCGCCGTTTCCGGGAGATCGAGACAAGGCTGCAGTTGATGAGTGTGGATTGGCCAGACCAGGTGCCCAAGAGGCTGCTGAAAGTGGTACAGCGGGTGCTGATGGCAGTCAGTGTGAAGTCTGTGGCCGAGGCGCTGCAGGACCTGCTCTTTGAGCGAGATGAAGAGTACCTGGTGGATTGTCACTGGCGGTGGGACAGTGTGCATACCAAAGGCACTGTGGTCCGTGGCCTCTGCCATGAAGAGGTCAGACTGAACCGCTTGCTCTGTATGGGCCCTGTGGACCAGTTTGCTGACCCAGAGTGGGATTTTGGTGAAGATGAGACACATGAATTAGAGGAGTTGGCCCTGGAAGATCGAGATCATTTTCTGGCTGCCATCCTTTCCCAGAAGCAGCGAAAGGCCTTGATCCAGCGCAAGCTGCGCAGAGCCTGCCTGGTGGTGTCAGTGTGCATCAGCTGGAGAAGATGGATCCAGACAGAGCACAGCAGGGAGGAGGCTATGGAGCTCAGGGCTGGGAACTTCAAAAGGGCCGACGTAGACAGGACCCAGTGTGACCTGTGTGGCGTGAAGTTCACCCGCAGCCCCGAAAGTTACTTCAGTCCTGGCAAAGCATTTGAGGGAGCATCAGAGGCTGTGATCATTTCCAGGGCTGAGCTGGAAGGGAGAGAGGGTCGAGAGAGAATCAGTGAGTCATATGAGCAGCACATTCGCTTGGAAGGCCACCGGAGGCAGCAAGCAGCCTACCAGAAATATCTGGAATTTTTCCATGAAAAGGTGGACCCGGTCATCGAAGAAGGCAAAGTATTGGTGCAGGACATTGAGCAGAGCATCTGGATCCGTGGTCACCTGGGCTCCAAAGAGCAGAGCCACATGCTGCAGAGGAAGGTGCAAGAGCACATCAGAAGGGTTTCAGATCTGGTGGAAGAGCTCTACAGACGGAAGGCCTGGGCTGAAGGTGAGAGCCCGCAGGGACTGGTCCAGGGACTGGTATTGAGGGTGTGGAGGCGGGATGTTAGTATTAGCAGAAAGACAAGAAAAGGCTCTTCTCAGATTCCAGCAAAATCTCACTGTTGAGGCCATCCTCAGTTATATATGTGTGATTAGTGTAAGCTGAGATGGTTTCTCTGGGTACTTAAGATGAGAACGTGGCTTGCTGTCTAATGCTATGGAGCAGATACAAAGAGGATGTTTAAAGTTGTGAGAAAACTCCTTGAGGCGCCTTTGCATTACTCACCCAGTGATCTTTCCTGAGCATCAGCAAGATGCTGAACCCTAGGGTAGGAACTGAGGACACAGGTCTCTTCTTGGGGTAGCCTTGAGTCAGTCACGCTCAGTGTGAGCCTGTAATAGTAAGCGCTCTCATCTGCTCTGCAGTCAGGTTTCCCTTTTGCTTCTTTATTGGCAGCTTCTTAGCAGTACTGGAAATTAGCATAAAATTAACAAAGTTACATTGAAGAAGTTCTGTATTCAGTCACTTTCCCCATGTTAGGGATTAATGACCTTTTGAATACAAGTTTCCCAGAAAGCTTTGCTTTCGGCAGTCCACAGATGCACAACTGTGGCTCTGGGCTAGCATTTAAGGCAGCCTGTGCTTGTGCTTCTGCTGGCAGAGGCAGCTTTGGGATGTGGGGGAGTTGGCATAGTGCTTAATGCTCTAATACCTAAAGCCATCTCTTTACTCGGAGCCTCTGTTCTTTGATTTCTGTAGCCGAGGAGGTGATGACTCAGCAGGTCAAAATTCTGGCTTTGTCAGTCAAGAACGCGCAGGAGTGGCTAAAGAAGACAGAGTTCCGCTTAAAAGATGAAGGTAAGGCCTGTTCTCCTAGAACAGGTGATACTTTGGATATTGTGGGTTCTGGTACTGCTGGCTTCCAGGTGAGTATCAGGTGGGTTTGTCAGTGATGTCAGGAGTATCTGCCAAACCATTAGTGATAGAATTTCTCCATCTGATGAAGGGCACTATTCTGGACTTGTACTTGCTTATGAGTTATTATAGATGTTCAGTCATTGTTCAAACTCGGCACAACAACTCCCAAGGATAGGTAGTCCTGTAAAGCCATCCCTTGATAGGAGTGTTTGCCTATGCGAGTCTATCATGTTAGCCAGTGGGGCTCTAGAAGTGTCCAGTAGAGGCCAGCATGGGCAAATGACTAGGAGGGCTGCAAAGGGCTCCACCTTGTGGAAAGTTGATCAGGTTTCCTAGCAGGAGTCAATCTTTTCTGTGATACAAGATTTCTTCCCTCTTGCCCTTTCCAACTGCTGCCCCTTTGAGCCGCACCACATTTCTTCCTCCTCTGAGTGTTTTGTCTCGTTTGGAGACCCTTCCAGATGCTACTGGAAAACCCTGACCTCAGAACTGAGGGAAGCTTGGAGAAACTTGGTACAAATGTCTTTGCTATGCTGTAGTCCCTTCTGGGTACTAGGACTTTGTGATTATTGCAAAAGAGATAATTGTCATATCAGCTCAAGGAGCCAAACTATGAAGCTTTAACACTGGAGAAGAGTGCTTGCTTGGGTTCTGCTTGGGAAGCAACACCAGTACACAGTGGAAAGTTCTCTTCATTTCTTTACCCTAAAACAATGATTTCAGAAACATCAGGTTTTACCTGGATGTTAAACTCTGTTCTGTGGTAGAAGAGGAAGTTGCCATTTTCACGTGGGTTTTGCTTTTTTGCTTCCTAACTAGGTATTGTTCAGGAAGAGGAATATGAAAACGAAGTTGAAGACTTTGGTGAACTCCGCCCTAGAAGGCGTTCCCGGAAATGTGGAAAACAGAAAAAATACTAACATTTTCATGCAGCTATTGCCTCTTAAACCTTCAGAACAATCCATCCTGTTTTAGAATTCTAAATGCTGGAGCAGACGAGAAACAGAACATGAATTAGTATTAAAAAAGGACACCTTTGCTCTTCATTGTTCTTGCCCATTTAGTGATAGCATAGGGTCAGATTGCTCCCTCAAGTGCAGGGACCTCCAGTTTTTCAAGTTCAGGTTTAACAGTAGCCCTGCTCTCCCAGACACCACACATGTCCAGTTATGGGGGAGTAGTTGAAAAGAGTGCTGGAACTTCTCTGCCCAAAGCTCAGACTCCCTGGCTCGTCACCACTGTGTGATGAGTCAGCAGCAGAGGACTAGGCATTTAAGATTGGCACATCTCATCTTGGAGTGCCCCTGCTCCAGGTCAGGAAATCCCTCTGCAGATCCCTTATCGCTTGCCACACTGCTATAAATCAGCAAGTAGAACCAAGACTTTTTGTGCCCAGAGTTCATTTGGGCCTTGCCATCAGCCACCCTGAGCCTAGACTACCTTCTGGTTGTCTCAGTGGCGTCTGTGGTGTATTTTCCTTTTCTCTAGCGACTTTTCTGCCACCCCCTTTGTGATCATTCTCAGCTACTTGTGCAAGTCGTGTTTAGACTACCTCAGAATGTAGTCAAGCATCCGCCCAGCAGCCTTTGGACGTCCTTTTCATTCGAGGAACATTTGAGGGTGTTTCCAGCCTGCTCCAAGGTGGTCTTGCTTTTGCCTTGTGTAGATGATATGAGAAGCGCCTTGCGTATACTTTGTATGTCTTTGTTTTTTGGTTCTTCCCGCCATATTTGATACCCATGCTCAGGTTGACAGCTCGAGTTTCTGCCCACTGGGCTCTTCAGGTGGGGAACATGGACAGAGGAGGAACCAGTCTTCTGATGGTACGTCTTTGGGATTTGGCTGTGGATCACTGCCATGTGGCCTGTAGGGCCTGCCAGAGGAGTTGCATGAAGCTTATGTTCCCCTCCACCCACTGCCAGCAGCTATCAGCCTGGGCTCATTTGGGAAGCCTTCCTTCCTCTGATGGTCACTGCCTGCCCTCTTGCCACTCAGCCCAGGCTCCCATGGTCCCTGGAGGCTTCGTCTCACCACAAAACCAGCTTTTCTTCCACGTTGCTGCTGCTATCACTGCTCACTGTTGCCCTCCATCATCTTTCTAAAGATGTATTTCATTGAAATGTTTGTTTGGTAATTTTATCAAGTTATGTTTCTCATTTTCCAGATTTTTTTTATAAACTTGCCAGAAAAAAATATCTAATCAAATATTGCTGTCCTATCACAGTTTTATAAAGTTACAGCATCTCTCTTATCTGCTGTTGTCTTTTGTTTATTTACAATTCCCTTTGAGAACAAATGTGTGACTGTTGGTGCTGGCTCCCAGGCTGCCGGTTGTTGCTGACTTCCTGTGCCTGCTGAGATGGAGAAATTCAAGGTCAGAGAAACATAGCTGAGTGCAGGCTCTTATGTGTTGCTGAGGACCAGTCTTGTACAAATTCTTTTCAGTCTGGATGCTTCTATACAGTAGGGTTTGGAGTGCATGGACTTTGTCAATGCTGTGTACCAAGGATCATGGCCCTAGAAGGTGGAGACCTGGAATCAGATTCCTTTCCTGCGCACAGTGAGCTGAATAACCTGAGATGATCCATTGAGCACAGTGTTCAGGTGCCCACCCTCCACAGGGCCTCATGACCTGGTGCAGGAGATCTGGTCCTGTGAGGAAGCAGTGATGACAGAAATTGGCCTAAGATCCCTTCCCACCTGACAGAGAAGACCTGTAATTGTAGAATTTGAATACCTTCCGGCCTTGGTGCTGTGATGCCCATGTTCACTTACATGAGGTGGCAGGACATGATCATCTGAGCTGGAGCACGCCAAGTGTTCCATCCTGAGATTTAGGATTAAGGGTCTCAACTTTCCTGGGCCACTGCCATCACTGCTGTCGTGTGAGCACCTTGGCTAGGGCCTGTGAAAAGGGTGAAATTGTGGATAGATAGGACTTACACTCCTCCCTCACAGGAAGGACCTGCAAGCCAAACAGTGGGGTCAAACAGTGGGGTTATTCCTACGGCCTAGGAAAATGACCTGAGTTTCAGACTCTTAAATCTTAACAAAGCAACTTGTGCATTTTATGCAGTCTTTATATGAAGCATTTCATTTCTATTTTAAATGTTATTGGCCCAGAACATGGGAGCCACAGGCAGGAGAATGGCCACAAGTTCAAGGCCAGCCTGATCTGTATAGTAAGTTTCAGCTCAGCCAGGATTACATAGATCATGTCCCCAAAACTTAAAAAAAAAGAATATGGATGAAAGTTTCCTACACCTATTCTTTTCCCATTCTACTTCATACTATATTATGAAAGATCTCCCGTGTGTGTGTGTGTGTGTGTGTGTGTGTTGCAGTCATGCATCCAAACCCATTCCAAACAGCTAGATTTGCTGCTTCCTCCCCAACCCAGGACATGAGTGAGAAAGAGACTCAAAGCTCTGCAGGCAGGGGCACCTGGAAACTAGAATGGACCTGGTGTCTTAGTGTTTTTATTGCTGGGATAAGCACCAGGACCAAAAGCAACGTGGAGGGGGAAAATATTTCATTTTAGAACTCTCAGGTCACACTCCATCCCAGAGAGAAATAAAGGCAGGAGCCTGGAGGCAGGGACTGAAGCAGAAGTCACAGTGGAGTGCTGCTTACTCGCCCGCTCTTAGGGCTTTTCTGTGAGTAGAGCCCACCAACATCAATCATTAATCAAGAAAATGTACTTCAGACTTGCCTATCGCTTATTCTTACGGAGACATTTTTCTCTTAATTGAGAGTCCCTCTTCCCGCATGACTAGCTGTGTCAAGTAGACTAGCCAGCACAATGCAAGTATGGATCCATTTTGCAGATTTGGGGCACAGTGCTGCACTAGCAGTATGGTAGTATCCCCTCTTCTGGGTCTTTTCTCCCCAGATATAGCTTCCTTAGGGTCTGTGGGGCAGGAGTCAGAATTCACAGGTTCTTCAGCCCGTGGAAATCAGAACTGTCTCAGTCCCCTCCTCCCTAACTGCTACACCTCTCAAAATGAAGGTGCGCTTCCCAGCAGCGTATCTGGGCCTAGGCTGCCTTAAAAGTGCGCCAGGGTCCATATCTATAACTGTCACTGTCTGTGTCCCCCAGAGTCACCCTCCAGTTTAGAATTTGGAGGGTGCATTAATAGATACCCATCTCTGATGCAGATGTTTTTTTCCTACGTGATTGAAACTGGTTTTTAGCCTGATCTTGTCACTATAAATCTGCCTCAGAGAGTCTGCCTCTGGAACAAAATGTCAGTGGGGTGGTGAGGTGCCATCTTCCTACTCAGCAACCCCTGTTTCCATCAGCACAGAGTTTAAGAGTTCATCGATAACTTTGACTCCACTCTTCAGGGAGAAGCCAAGTCTTTGAGAGTGAGACAGTGGAGCCTCCTTCCCGACACCCACTCACTCACCCTCCCTCCCTGAGAAAATGCTCTTTCTCACTCAGGTGGAGGGAGAAGTCATTGATCAGCTAGGTACCTAGGACACGTGTGTGCATGCATGCATATGTGCATGTGAGTGTGCACCTTTGTGCCAGCAGGTGTATGGAGGACAATAATAGGTACCTATACTCACCATCCACCTTGTTTGAGATAGGGTCACTCTTGTTTGCTGCATACTGCAGGCTAGCTGGCCCTCAACTTCCCAGGGATTCTCCTTTGCTTCCCAGCTTCTTAGAGGAGCCCTGAGGTTACAGACGTAAATGCTACTGCACCCACATTTTCCTGTGGGTTCTGGAGATTAGAGCTTAGGTCATCACATAGTGTTTTGTTAGCTGAGCCGTCTCCCCAGCACTGCTGGGCGTTCTTTAGGTGAGCTGTTGAGAAGTGCATCTCCAGGTCCTGCAGGACTCCAGCGCTGTTCAGGATTCTGCTTTCTGCTTAGGAGATGCACAGTCACTACCTGATTATTGCTGGAACTTTGGCTGCCACAGAGGAGCAGGTTGCAGCCACCACAGTATCTGGAGTGACACCTACGATGAAAAATGTGGCTTTCTATACTGACTGTATGAATCCATACAACACATTGTAGCTCTCAGAGTCCAGATGGGCATTTGTAAAATGGAAGTAGCGACCTAGCTTCTGGTCTAGCTGTAAATGCCTTTTCCTTCCTGCCTACCTTCTGCAGATGAACCAAGAGTCTGAAATGATTTCAAGTAGGGATTTGTGTCCTGAGCAGGGAGGGTGGTCACAAACAAGGAAGAACTCAAAAGACAAAGCTGGGTCAGCTTTTGTGTACCCTCTGTCGAAGAGGGGGACATTTGTAAGATGGCTTTGTTACCAAGGCCTATATCCTTTTAGAGCTGGAGCCCATTTTTAACCTAAGTTTTAATGGTTCTACAGGCCAAGTGTTTCAAGAAAATATGTAGGTCAGTCTGTGATTTTGGGGAGTCATCATTTTTAAGGTTAGGGAGTGAGATGGGGGAAGAGAACACAAATCTGGAGTTTCTGGAGGCGTCCACAGAGATCTCCACCCACCCTGCGGAAAGCTACCACCCAGATGCACCGTCTGGAGGAGCTGCATGCGGCCTGGAGGAGGAATATTCTTTTGTTACACTTCAAGTGAAGCATGCTGATTCCTATTCTCTCTCCCCTTCACTTGCCATCACCAAGCCACAGTTGGGAGAAGACTGCCCAGACCCATGTTGGGAGGCTGTGGGAGAAGGGCCCCTTACCCACTGCACAGGGTGACAACCATGACAGTATCTACTAAAATGAACACGGACTTGCTTGCAGATCCAGCACTCTTTTTATTCTTTGCAAGAAATTTAATTTGTGTGTGTGTGTTGTGTGTGCAGGTGTGTGTGTGTGTGTGTGTGTGTGTGGTTTTACCTGCACATGTACATGTGTGTGTATGTGTGTGTGCACACGTACATAAATGGAAACCCCAGTTATCATCTCTCAGAGCCAGCCGTCTTCTCTTTTTGAGACAAAGTCTCTCAGTTTTGCCTGAAGCTCACTGATTCCCCCAATTAAGCTAGGCTGGCTAGCCATTGAGCCCCAGGAATTTACCCGTCTCTGCCTCCCCAATGCTGAGATTACAAATGAGTGCCATGCCCAGCTTTAATTTCATATGAATTTTAGAGATCAAACTCAGGTCTTCATGAGACAAACATTTACTGGGTCATCTCTCCAGCTCAAAATAAAGTTTTAATTGTGGCAAAATTTGTATAACCATAAGATTTACCATTTTATTTTAAGCGTGCAGTTTGGTAATGTTGAATATATTCACATTGCCATACAACCCACCTCCAAAACTTCTACAGACCTATAACAGGAGTCACCCATTGACACCAGCTCCAGCTCTCCAATCTCCTCAAGCCCCAGAAGCCCACTCTAGATGCTTTATACAAGTGTTTATCTATTTGTGTCTGATTTCTTTCACTTGGTGTAACATCTTCATGGTTTATGCACATTGTAACATGTGCCAGAATGTTCTCTTTTTTTCAGGTTATATTTCTGTTATGTGTTAAGTAATTACCAGCTTCATTTTCAGGGATTCATATTAGAGAACATTTCTACACTGACAAGTGGATGTTTACTTCAGGGTAATCTTGGAGAATGCAACACTTGAGTCACTGTTTATTGTTGGGGACTGTAGGTCACCAGACCCTGAATTTCTTGTAAACCACTTTTTTTTTTTGTCTGCTCTGAGCAGCCTGCAGCTGCTCTGAGCACCAGACCCCGATGGCTCGATGAGTCTGCAGCTGAAAGATCCTGAGAGCTGGGGCGTGGCCAGAGCCCTATATAAGCTGCCCCTGAGCACAATAAAGCTGGCATTCTTGGCATTCATGTCTCAAGGATGTCCCTGTGGCCCCGTATGTCTGTCTATCTGTCTTTGTCTGTGTGTGTATGTTTTGAATTTCAGCCTAGTTCCCATAGCGCATAGCGAGTAGAGCACTGAATAGAACCGGTGGAGTTTTACAAGTGGAGGCCCTTAGTGAGATCACCCTTGGGAATGGTGAGGGTGGATTAAAGATGGCAGCTATGTGTGTTATGTGTGTTTGAGTAAGTATTTAAAGAGACAGAGTATAGACAGTTTATAAGTCATGAAAGGATGGAATGTGCACAGAGAATTTGGATTGTGTATATTATTGTGTTGTCTTTTGGTTGGTTGACTGCAGAAAGACATTTGATTCTGGGAGCTGCTAAGAAAAGTATCTTGACTTTAAAATATGGGTATAAAGATATGTTGCTTTGGAAAAGAGGTTCTGCTTTTGTTTCCACAGAAGATGAGGATCTGTGGATTTCTTCTAGACTGGTGTGGTTTGATGGACCAAGAACCCTGAAATGTCGCTGTGAATACCTCCAAAGATGCAGCGCCCCCAAACAGCAGGAAGTAGTCTGGAGAGATAGCTACGCCCAAATTCCCTAAATGGTTGTTTAATTGGGGCTCGAGAGTCTGTCCGCCATTGAGGACCTGACTAGTAGTTTGCAGGAGTGCAGGCTGCCAGCTCAGGTCCCTTCTGCGATTCCTGAGTGCGGGGCCTGCTTCCTAGAGTCCCCATGAACAGAGAGGCAGCAGCTGTAGCAGAGCTTTGCAAGGGAGGCAGCCAACTGCTGTGAGAGCACGTGGAGAGGCCCAGAGGCACTGTGGTTCCTGGCTCTGCGGTTCCTGGTTCTGTGCACCCATGGCGCTAGTGGAGGGCTTTGGAAGGCACTTTGTACTGGCCCAGTCAGTGCCAGGCCTGGTGGAGCTGTCCAGGCTGAGACTTCGGGATCACTGCGGGTGGCTGCTATGTCACCACTGCGGCCTCCTTCGTGGCAGCTGGAATTGCCATCAACCAGTTGGCTGCTGTACCAGTACCAGCATTGAATACATAGCATGAGCATGTTCGCAAGGGCATTTTCCAACCTTATTGCCATCATATTTGCGCCATGCCCATGCCAGTCCCAAACCTTTGTCTAATTATATAGAAAAGGGGGTTATGTTGGGGACTGCGGACCACCAGACCCTGAATTTCTTGTAAACAACTTGTTTTCCTCTGCTCTGAGCAGCCTGCAGCTCTCTGCACATGAGACCCTGATGGCAGGGGAGTGGATACTGATGAGTCTGCAGCTGAAAGATCCTGAGAGCTGGGGCATGGCCAGAGCCCTATATAAGCTTCCCCTGAGCACAATAAAGTGGGCATTCTTGGCATTCTTGTATCAAGGATGACCCGTGTCCCCATGTCTCTTGTCTGTCTGTGTGCATGTGTTTTTAAATCTCCAGCTTAGTTCCCGGCTTGTGTACCTTCCTGTAGTGCAAGCGCTACATTTTATAAGGCTACAGGTGCATAAGAGTCTTGGTAGTTCAACACACTTTTGTCAAAAAATAAGTAAAAGCGCAGTCCAGAATTGTAGATGGTGTTGAGAAATCTTTAAGAGGCAGATTTTATAAACTAGTTTGTTTTGTATTTGTTAACCCAAAGCATGGAAATGTTTCTGGAAGTCAAACTAGAGAGAGAGCCAAGAAGGTAAATGTTTGTTGTTCAAAGAGATGGTCGTAGAGAATTCATTCTGATGCTTACGAAGAGGCACCTGGGTGTCAGCAAAGCCCTGGAAGAGGTGCTGCCATGTGTTCCACGGTGTTGACAAGCTAATAGGAAAAGCGACTCTTTGGGACACCCTTGCAGAACTGGCTTCTCCACACAGAACTGGCCTCCCACTTAATTGATCAGTTGGCATGCATCTGTAGCCTCTGGTGCATAAGAAGGACCCTCACCCCTAAGGTTGTTTGTACAATCCTTCATCCCAGGTCCACCTTATGTCCTGCTCTGAGTAATCTTGACTCTCTCCTTTCTACCTTCCTGCCTGAGAACATCCTTGCCCCCGAGTCTCAGGACTTGGACTTCCTCCTCCTCCTTTCCCTGGGTTTCCTTCAGTAATAACTTCCCTTTAAGGACTGAGTCCTTCATACTGGCTCACACAGTCTCTTCCCAATGAATACTGCAACAAATCCAAGAGGAATGCCATGACTGAATCCACTGTGCAGGTGAGATGGGGGCTTAGAGAACTCTATGGAGCCCTGATGCCCAGCATTCCCTCCCTAGCCACACTCCATGTAATGTCAGAAGGTGTGGAAGCACGGTGGACTTGTTCTTGAAGTTAAGCATACCTTTCTTCCCCCTTCCACTCCATCAGCGCTCTCTCTCTCTCTCTCTCTCTCTCTCTCTCGTGTGTGGTGTGTGTGTGTGTGTGTGTGAGTATGCACACATGCATGCAGGTGCTTGATGAGACCAGGAAATGGCATAGGATCCCTGGGAGCTGTAGTTATAGGTGATTGTGAGCCACCTGACACCAAACATGGATGTTCTGGAAGTACATGCTCTTAACCACTGAAGCATTTCTCAAGCTCCTCCTTTGGCTTTTTTCATGCTGTCCTTGATGGTACCAATGGGAATGGGAGCACATGTTTTCTCATGGACACTGCCTAGGTGTAGGCTGAGCCCTGTACAGAATGTTTTCCCATAGAGCTGCGAGGACTTTTGTCATCTGATAGTCTTGTTGGCCCTGAAGAGAGACCCCAGGATAGCAGCATTGGCCTCCTCCAAGAATGGAGAGCTTCTCCCAGGATATGCTCCTGGGGACATAGACTATACACAAGTATAGGTGCTGGCTTTTTCATTTTAGTCATTGCTGGGCAAAAAGACTTCCTGGGGCTACATGATGTTGGAAGATGGCTGTATAGAAGGCAGGACATAGTCTGTCATTGTGAGACTTTGTGTTCTTGATGACAAATATCAGAGACCTCCTTGTCAGCCCAAAGCAATGCCCTTGATCTGCTGTGCTGGCCCGTCAGCTCTCTGCTCTCCAGAACCCAGGTTAGCTAGTGCTTTCAGGGAGGCCTAAGCTCCGACACTCCACTTTCCCAGAATTCAGTATTTCTTCTATCAAAAGCTTTTTAATGGGCTGAAAACATGGCTCAATTGACAGAGCACCAGATTAGCCTTCCTGAAGCTCTAGGTTTGCTCTCCTGTGTGTGCTTGTAACCCCAGCTCTTGCGAGGTAGAAGCAGGAGGATAAATTTAAGGCTATTCTCAGTTATATAGTGAACTGATTAGAGGCTGCCTTGGGCTATCTGAGATCCAAGGTGACCGCCAATTGATTAGATTTATTAATAAAGATTATAGAGATTTCTGGTTCACATTTAAATGCAGTTTATTTTTATTTTGTGTACATGCATGTTTTGTTGCATGTATGTTCATGAACCATACGTGCGATTGGTGCCCATAGAGACCAGAAGAAGGTGTCATATTCCTTGGTACTGGAGTTACAGATGGTTATAAGCCACCATGTGTCTACTGGGAAGTGAACCCAGGTCCTCTAGAAGAGTATGTTTGTAAACCAATGAGCCATCTCCCCAGCCACCCCCAAACCAACATGTAAACATTTTAAAGCAAAATTCTTTTAGAATGAAAATATATTCCAAAGATGCTAAAGCTGATAGGACACATGCACTAAAGGAGGTGGGACATGGCTGGGCAAAGCTATGAAGAAGGCACCCTCCCTTCTCCCTCCCCCTCTCTGTGTATGTACACATACATGTGCGTGTGCATGCATGTGAGGGAGCTGGGGCATGCAGGAGGGGGTGTATATAAGTGAATTTATTGCCTATTCTATTCCTTTATGTTATTTTCAAAAGTTCAAAAAATGCACAGACTTCTTGAGGGTGTCCAAATGGAATTAAATCCACTGTAGATTAAATGAACCGAATCTGGGAATGTTTCTGAGAAGCAGTCTTGGCTGAGGAATGAACTTTGTTTCGTCTACCCTCGCTACTGGAGATATTTTAAAAAGTGAAGTGGGAGCATGCAATATGAAAGGATCTAAAAATCCTTTTGTCATCTTTGTGCTGACGGGAGTAGGTGTATGTGGGAGGGTCTTGCAGGGAGAGGGACATTCTGCTCAGTATTGGGTGGGATGCCTGTCCTTGGCCTCAAGGGGAAGAATAGTGGTCTTCCTGTTCCAACAGTTACCCTATCATCAATATCCAGGGCCCCTTTAAGCATGGGTTAGGATAAAGCAATTCTCCCAAGTTGCCACTTGGCTATGAACTGCCCTAAGTTACTCCGTATTGTATTAAACTTGGCTTTAAAGCTGTGCTTTGCCCCCAGAGACTCTCTTACAAATGGCATTTGACTCCATCTTTGAATATAAATACTAAGATGACTGCACCTGATGACCATGCAAACAACACTGTCTGGCACCATCCACAAGGTACAGACAGATTAGATACCCGTTCTGAAAGGAAAAAGGTGCTACCCTATACATTTGTCAAAGTGTATTGACTGCATGCATACGGATGTATTAACATCATGCCAGAAAAGTCAGGTCCAAGAAGTTAGGAGACACATCAGACCAAGGAACATGCTCAGTTGGACACATAAAGAAGAGGGCACACTGCATGACAATGAATTTATGAGAATGTAATTTGTTGCAGCAGTAGAAAATACAGATTAACATTCCTCCAGCTTCAGAAAAAAATATAAAATGAATACTTCTAAGAGAAAAAAGGTATTATCAAGAATAGTCACAGACCATTTAGTTGTACATAAGCAGGGCACAACAGTTGGTAATATTTCAAAGGTACCAACAGCCCTACCTTTAAAATGGTTAACTGACAAAACTTTGAGGTCAGAAAATTACAGGCACTGGAACAGGTGGTACAGGAGCAGCTAAATTCTCGACATATTGAAGAATCGACTAGTCCTTGGAATTTTCCTATCTGGACAATGGTAACATATCTGAGAGCTATTAATAAGGTGATCCAACCAGTGGGCTCTTTACAACCTGGGGTTCCTTTGCCTTCTTTATTACCAAAGGGATGGTCTATTATGGTGATTGTTTTAAAAGACTGCATTTTTACTATATCTTTACAAGAACAGGATAAAGGAAAATTTACATTCATGGTGCCCACTTATAATAACTATCAACCTGTTAGAGGTGCCAGTGGAGGGTCTTGCCACAAGGAATGTTAAACAGCTCCATGTCGGATGACAAATGTTGTTTTTCTGCTTAATGGCCACACCTGAAGCTACTGATATGTTAACTACCAGCTGTGCCTCCTGGCCTGCAGTCAGCCCTTCGCTTCCCAAATTGCAGCCTGGTGGGATTTCTGTCCTGCCAGCATCAGCTTGGCCTCGGCTGTTGCCATTTTTTTTTTTTTTAAATCTAAGTTGTTCTATTTACCAGTAAAGACTTTGGGAGTCAGATGTTGGGGTGAAAACTTGCTAGATCAGAGAAGCTGGGAAGCAACCAGCTGATCATTCTTTTTGGCTGGAGATCCTGCAAAGAGAGCCTCTTCACATCATCCGAAGCCCAAAAGACTGAGAATCTCAAAGTCCCTCCCTACTCCTTCTTGTGTCTATCTGTATTGCTGGTCCTCTTCAGGTTTTATGGTTAATTCTTGTAAACTAGTCACTGGCTTTGCCCCTGATCCAAGGTTAGTTCTATTAATAGTCTCAGAGCTTCACAGTGTGAGTGTGAGATATAACTTCAGAGTCACCAGGATGTCACAGATGGCCAATGTTAAGACGCTGAAGTACAATTCCTCTGGAAAAGTACACACACACACACACACACACACACACACACACACACACACACACACTTTGGTGTGCATTATTCTTTCCCTAGGTCTATATACTCCTAGTAAAGTCTAACTGTTTTATATTAGTTTGTCCTGAAATACTTTTCCATGCTATGACCAAGGATCCAGTTTTCCCCAAGTTGGGGTTCCTAAAATACTATGGGAACTCCAAAGCCTGCTGTGGCTACAGATCACTGTCTGTCCTTCCATCCTGCCCCTGCAAACATTTCCACTCAACCTGAAGCATTATATCCCTCCTTGAATGCCTCTCCCCTAGGCATCCAACTCCAAGAGAAATTTACAAATCCTTGGGTGCAAATTTACCTTTTTCTGCCCTGGGAATCATGCTTTACAACCTCAACCTCAGAGCCCCCAGGCTTCTGTTGTAGGACTTTGGAGCAGAAGGTGGAATAGGGTTCTGGAGTATGGCTTGCCTCTCCTGCCCTGAGCTATCCAGTGAAGCAGCAGTACTAAGTGTGTGTAGCAACATAAACGGAAATGAAATCAAATGGACAACTCAGTTTCCCCATTGCATCAACCACATTTAAGTGCTCTGAAGACACATGACTGGTGGTCACATGTCAGACAATGCAGGTAGAAAATAGAGAACACTCCGCTTACCTCTAGAGTTCTGACGGCCAGCTCCTGACTGCCTGACCCCATGTTAAACATACAGCTGGCACACAAATTGGTGTCCAATGAATATTTGTTGAACTAGTTTCAGAAGGAGAAAGAGATCCAGAGAGGCCACTGGTAAAATAAGTCTCAGGGTCTTTGGGGGCTCTGAAGATGTCCAAAGTGAAGTTACAGCTGGCCCTAAGGTACAGAGTCGGGGGTGGGTGGGGGAAGGGCCGGGAGGGGAGCATCTGATGTTCATTATGTGCACAAGTTTTATGGAGGGCTGGGGATGAGCAGTTGCTAGTTGAGACACATTTTCTTGTCTAGATGAAACACGTTTTCATTCACAGCTTCACACGGGATCAGGGCCAAGAGTGTGCACTTGAGTGAGTACATGGGAGACTGTCATAATGTTTGAGGAGGGCTGTCTCATTTGCTTCTTATTCCTCTCTGCTCCTCTGCCCTGCCCATCCAGGTGGCTGGATTCCTGGGGGACCAGGACATGCTGAGCTGAGCTGAGAGGGAAGCATACGGGTATTCTATTGAGATAATGAGATGTGGTCAGTGGGGGAAAGAGCTGGGCTCCAGGTTTTTCCATGCAAGTCTAGGAAACCTTCAGCTATGTGTCAACCTAAGCTTCAAACAGACATCAAGAGCAAACTGGTTTCCTGAGGAATCCCGGCTGTGGGTCCTTGGCCATGCATGGGAGGCTCTAAGTTATGTCAGGCTCAGATCAAGAAGCATATCCCTCCCCTTCTGAACTCTGTTGTCGTTTCTATAAATGCTTCTGGGAATTAATATCACAAGATGATTTTTAGGACTGCATGATATACACACCCATTTCCTTACACATTTATCAGCAGGTGGGTGTGAGTTGTTTCCATTTTGTGTGCGTGTTATCATGGCTAGTGCTGCAGTGAACGTGAGTGCACCGATGTCTGTGGCATGCTGGTGACATTTCCAGTATCTATCCAGAAGGAGGGCTGCTAGCTCATACATTTCATTTTCAGTTCTTTGAGGAACCTCATTATTGTTCATCACAACACTGTTAAAGACTAGATTTTTCTGGACCAACCAGATGACTTCTTTGCAAGAAATGTCTTACTCCTGATTTATCTTTAACCATAGGATATGAAAGTTATGAGACTTGATGACTTCTGGACTCTGTTTTAGACCCATATCTTAGTTTGGATTTTTATTGCTCTGAAGAGACACCATGACCATGGTGTGAGAGAACATGGACACAGAGATACACAGTGGTCTTAGCCAGTGCTGACTATTGCTGCTCTTGACATTGTTGAGATCGAAAGATGTTTCAGAGACTGGGGACTTAGGTCAGTTGGTAGTCTCTAGTATTTACAAAGATCTGGATTTTATCAGCCATGCTGCTTACAGTAGGTGTCATCAACATCATCTTGGCGTTCATGAGGTGGAAGCTTGCAGTTCAGAAATTCATGGTTATCCTTGGCTACATTGTGAGGTCAAGGTAAGCCTTGAAAAAAAAAAAAGATGTCTTATTCTTTTTTGTTTGTTTGTTTTTTTTTTTTTTTTTGGTTTTTCGAGACAGAGTTTCCCTGTAGTTTCTAGAGCCTGTCCTGGAACTAGCTCTTGTAGACCAGGCTGGCCTCGAACTCAGAGATCCGCCTGCCTCTGCCTCCCGAGTGCTGGGATTAAAGGCGTGCGTCACCACCGCCCGGCAAGATGTCTTATTCTTATCTTCCTCTGTGTTCTGGTATGAGGGTTACTGATGCTGCCTCTTGCCATCCCATGTGCTTGTCTTTTCTCTCCTTAAAGATTCTAAAACTTAGCTGCAAGGTAGTGGCATACGCCTTTAATTCCAGCACTTGGGAAGCAGAGACAGGCAGATTTTTAAGTTCAAGGTCAGCCTGGTCTACGTAGTGAGTTCCAGGACAACCAGGATTACACAGAGAAACCCTGTCTCAAACAAACAAACAAATGAAAAAAACAAAAACAAAGCAAAAACCTACAACCAATCATCCAACCATCTAAACAAACAAACAAAAACCCTCCACCAAACAAACAAACAAAAAAACCACACACACACACACACACACACACACAAAGCCTAAAAACCATGGGACCATCCCTGGGAGAGAGCTCTTCTACTTGGTAAAAATCAGCTTTGCCCACTGGAAGCTGTCAGGTTTGCCTTTGGCATGGCTGTGTTGCCTAGCAGCCTGGTTCAGCTGGTGACAACAGTCTTCTGATGCGATATAAGACTCTACCTCTGCCTGCCTCCCCTCATGTTCTCTCCTTCACCTGGAGAGTGATTATTGTAGGACCAGCCAGGGGAGAACCTTCCTGGCCCCCCTGGCATGCTTTCAGCTCCACAGCTTTTGTTTATTCCTTATTTAACGTGTGTGTATGTGTGCATGCATGTGGAAGCCAAAAGTTGCCACCAATTGTCTTCCTGTTTTTGAGACAGGGTCTGTACTGCACCTAGAGCTCACCAATTGGCTAGTCTGGCTAGCTGGTGCGTTATAAGGACCAGATTCCGGTGCCCAGGACTGGGTTTACAAATGCACACTGCTGCCATGTTTTTTTTTTTGTTTTTTTTTTTTTTTGTTTTTGTTTTGTGGGCACTCGGGATCTGAACTCAGGCCCTCATGCTTGTATGGCTAAGTCATCTCTCTCTCCAGCCCCTTCTTGGTTAGTTGCTGGAGACAGGGCTCCATATGCAGCCCTGGAGGGTCTCACTTTAGAGTCTGGGATGGCCTCCACCAATAGTTCTCCTGCTTTTGGCGTCTGTAGCTCTGGGATACCTCGTTTTCTTCCTCATTGTCTGCCCACTTCCACTGGGATGCTGTTTCCCAAAGAGTCAGGCATTTGTCTTCATCTTCCTCTCTGCAGCTCAGATGGTTTCTCTCCTTTATGAAACGTTGGGGGTGGGAACAGTAGAAATGTTAAACACAGGAAGAACAGCTCCAAGCCTAGAATTTATGCTTGCTATGTGCAGTAGTCCCCAGACACATTAAGATTTACCATTTTTAATTAGAAAAAAGACTTACATGTGTGTGTGTGTGTGTGTTGTGTGTGTATGTGTATGTTGTGTGCATGCACACGCCGCCATGTGCAGGTGCCCATGGAGGTCAGAAGAGGACAAAAGATTCCCTGGAGCTGGAGTTACAGGCTGCTGTGAGCTGTCTGGCTTGGGTAATGGGACCTGAACTCATACCCTTTGCAGGAGCATTTTCTTAACTGCTGAGCCTTTAACTTGTTATTCTCAGATGAAAGCCCATCTTTTCTCCTTGCTTCTTACTCAAAAATCCCTAGCTCTCTTTCTCCTTCTTCCACTCCCACACACCAAGTCCCTGGAGCGTTTTTGGGAGCATGTGCAGAGCAAATGGGTCTGGAAAAGCCTGCCGAGATGTGCACATTTGGTAACGGCTGTGTTTTGTTGTTGCCATAGCAACTGTTTATGAGACAGCACAGATAAATCCCCAGGGTGTTGCTTTGTCATGCTGGAAGATGGATTTTTAGCCTAACACCTATATGGCTTCCATGGGCAAGGGAAGGAAAATTGAATTTGCTTTATTGGGAGTTGAACAATGCCTAGAGGTTCTATATGAAAAATGACAGAGACCAATGGCTTATAGCAAACAAAATTATTTCAATATACAAATACTGAGGGAACATATTCAGTCTATAGCCCCTGGAGAGAGATCTCTAAAGGAAGCATTATTGCAGAGGCCAAAAAGGGTGATATTCCAGCTGGTATTAGACTTTATTTAGCCTTAGGTCAGATAACACGTAGAGCACATTTGCAACTGGTTATGAATATTTCATGTCATGTCCTTTCTGGCTCTTTGATTCTATTTGCGACTTGCCTCTTTCAGGAAGATCACCCTTTTTACTCAATTGAACACTAGCTCCGAGCACTTGTTTGCGCCCAGAAAGTAGGCTGTGCTTTTTACTGCCCTATCCTGGAGATGAAAGGGGTTGGGATGGTTTGGGAATCAAGGGGGAAATTGAGGTGGATTGTTCTTTTGGGTAAAAGATTTCTCAGAAGGGTTACTGACATCATGCACATACAGACAACAGCCCTGGGGGAGGGTCTCAGGAGAGCTGGGGCCCACTAAGCAGAGTGGTTGGGGTGCAAGGGGTGTCTTTTCTTGTAGGTCTCAGAGGAAAAGGGATGTTTCGTGAAGTCAAAAAGGGATGTTTTGATTCCCCTGAAGATAGCAAGGGAAAGAGAGGGTGGCCTAGAATGTGTTCCTCTGAGGATGTGGGGTTACTGAGGAGGAGGGATCCATCTTGTTGAGGTGGACCCATCATACAGATGAATGAGGGAATGTGTCACTACCAGTAGTCCTTGGATGTCCTGGAATCTGGTCTAAAAGCTTCGTATGGGAAGTAAGGATGACATTTGCCTAGTCCTGGTCTGGGCACTGGGTAGTCTGTTAGGAGGTTAGAGATCCTCGGACAGGTTCTCCAAGAAGGTGGCGATGAGAAGTCTGCTTTGCACTCTAACCCTGACTGTGCCTATCTGGTTCACTTGTGTAGCCTCTGCACACAGCCACACAGCACTGGTGTAGCATACACTTGCATAGCTGTGTATGAGGACAGTTCCCGTAAACTCAGTAGGAGGGTCAGGAGTTCAAGGCCAGCTTCAACCACACAGCAACTTTAAGGAATTTGGTATGACTCACAGTGAGATTGGTCCTCCTACATCAACCAGCAACGAAGACAGGCATGCACTCAGAATGATCTTACAGAAGCCATTCCTCATTTGGGATGAACTCTTTTCAGGTATGTTTAGGTTTGTGTCACGTCGATAGGAACACTACAGTAGAGTAGCTCGCGGAGGCCAGACGCATGGCTGAACTCCGTGGGATGCACAGGTCAGCCGGACCATAGGGATTGTTGGGGCAGGGAGGTGGTGGAGTGGGTGTACAGATCTGCTTTCTTAGTAGGAATTAGCTGAGGGGCCAGCGAAATGGCTGAGCATTAAGGAAAGGTGCTTGTCTCTCAGGCTAATGACCTGAGCTCCATCTCTAGGACCCACATGGTAGAGGAAGATACCCAACTTCCATAAGTTGTCCTCTGATCTTCATGTACATTACTGTGCCTTTATACATGAACACACACACACACATGCGCACACACACGCACACACACGTACACGCATACACACACACGGTTAATAAATGCAAAAAAATTCAGCTCCAAATGCCAATAGTCTTAATGTTGATACACCTTGTTCTAGATGTGAAAACAACATATTTGGGGTTCATTTTGGATGGTAGGAGGAGGTCAAATAAAGAATTACTAATTGCTTGTGTATTCATTGCCTGGGAACATACCAGTATTTTTTTTTTTTTTGCTGTTACTGTCTGCTGAAGGTTGGGTTCCATGGGAAACTCACATTGAGAGGGAGCTTAGTTTGCAGTATGTTTATTAAATAGAACCCTTGGGATCAGTACTGATGGAAGGGAGAGGAAAGAAGCAGAAGTGGGCCAAGGAAGAAAACTTGAGCTGCAAAGCAGAACGAATGAGAGCCTTGAACGACCTGCTGGGGAGCTCAAGAGCCCCAAAGAGGCCTAATGGTGCCGATGAGAATGGCCAGGCTTGCTCTGTAAGTGTAGGCGATGCTCCCAGGGCTAATAGCTCAGGACTGTCCCCTGCTGGGTCCAGGACTAGCGCCTCCTTCTGAAGCCTGACACAGTGAACATCTCATGTGGAACTTGGCAGCATGAGGCAGTAGTTGGAAACGTCAGAGGTAGAGACTTCTGGAAGACAAACTATGAGGGAGGAATGAAGAAATAGGACAAACGGCTGAGTTAGGTAGGGAAGCATACGAGTGGACATTCCCGGGGCCAGGCCAGATGCATGCCAGATGAAGCACGATTAATAAAACCTCAGGGTCAGAAATTGGGGTTCAACCTGAAGATCTGAAAAGCAAAACAGCCAGCCCCTGGCTCTTACCTCGACCTCAGTTTGAAATGGCGATTCTGCCTCCAGGAATCTCAGAATGCGACTGTGACTGAGAGCTGTCTGCTCCCCCACCCCCACCCCTGTTTTAGAATCCTCTCTAGGACTGGGACTAAGGGCATGCACCACTGGGATTAAAGGCATGCACGGTCCAGTTTCTATAGCAACTAATGTGGCTACTAGTATTAAAGGTGTGTGTTATTGTGGTTCCTGGGATTAAATGTATGTGTTGCTATAACCTGATCTATAAGACTGACCAGTGGGACTGTTTTACTCTCAGATCTTCAGGCTGTCTTTATGTATTAAAATTCAATTGAAATGCCACTACAGCCACATACAGCCCCTCCTGTGCGATTCCACCAAGCTCCTATTGGTCTGTGTTTATACACAGCGAGCGTTTGCAACAGAAGCTGATCTCTTCACCCCCTCGTGTGTGTGTGTGTGTGTGTGTGTGTGTGTGTGTGTGTTCATGCATGTTTGATGTGTGATGCTTCAGGTCTGCTCTGAGTGGGGCTGTAAAATGCAGGGTGGCTCAAGGCGAGATGAAGAACATCCAATTTGGTCACACTACAGGGTTCTGGAAGCGCTTAGCTTAGAGGAAGAGGGCCTTTTTGCCTCTAGTCCCACACACAGACTCACAACTGGGAGGGTGTCAGGATGAGTGATCAGTAATTATTAGGACAAAGGACGGAGAAGAACTAGCTTGCAGAACAGACAGCCATGTTCAGGAGACAGTGACCTTGCATTTCCTTCTTGCTCTTTAGGTGAGCAGGGCTATTTTCTTTAACAAAACTTTTTTTAGTTGATTCGTTGGGAATTTCACATTATATACCCTAGTCCCATTCTTTTCCCTATCCTTCCATGTCTGCCCTCTGCCCTTGTAGCTTCCCCCACAATAAGAAAAGAAAAAAACTGAAAGAAAAGTAATAATGATTTAAAAAAACCCTCACTTCACCCCCCACCCCATCTTGCCCTCCTTTCCATCACATTGGTTTGTTTGTCATAGTGGCATTGGGAACCGCGGTGTGTCATGTACTAGACCCTTTTGCCTAAACAGCTTTGCTTGCAAATGTTCATCGCAGCGAGTTGTTGATCTGGCTCAAGACCCCTGACTTTTGCTACACCATCAATACTGGACCCTCACCAAAGCTATTCTCAGACATCCCGTGCCATGGGTCATGGAGGTCCTATGGCTATGGTTCTGCAGGACCAGACCCTTCATGCTCTCCAGCAGGTCATAGATGGGATAGATGAGGACCAGCTCAAAAGCCTAGATATAGGCCTGGGTATTAGCTGAGTTGGTTATCCCAGGCTGCCACTGGAGCTCCCCCCTGCCCCCTGCGGGTGAGGGGCAGAGCCAGCTGTCCTGAGCCCACATCACTAGATGACGCTCCTATGCCATCCATGCCAGTGCCGCCTTCAGACATCAACATGGCTTTAGGTGGCAGTCCAGACTAAAGGCATCCTCGTGACCTTTGGTGGTAACACAGACCGTGGCTGCAGTAGTGCCACGGACCCAGACAGGGCCCTCGGGGCAGCATGGGCTCAGACAACGTATGGCCCGAGGTGGCTGCACAGGCCTCTCACGTCAGCCTGTTCCTCTCTGCTGTCTTGTCTCCCGTTCTACCTTTCTCCACAGCACATGAACAGTTCCTGTTCTCTTTCTCGCCCATTTCTCTACACATATTTGCTCATTGTAGTGGCACCTGCTGATCCTTGCGGCGCCGCAGCAGGTGGGCCTCGAGCAGGGCTACCTTTGACCAGAGCATCAGTGAGAACATGTGTGTGTCCATTCACATATATAACCAAGACCCTGTCTGTGTAAAACTGGGAGCGTTGTATACAGAAGTGGTTAGTCTTAGACCCAAGGGGAAAGTATGAAAATTGTTGATTTATATTCACTATCCAATTTAGGATGCCAAAAGAGACTGAAATCCATGATGCTACAACAACCCAGAAGACAGATAAAATCCAGGCATTGGTACAGGACTATAAAATAGATTAACTGGAAAACCTCTAGCTATTTATCCCTCTCACCTTTACTTCCTCCTCTCACTCTGAAACACACACACACACACACACACACACACACACACACACACACACACACACACACACACAGAGAGAGGGGGAAGGCGGAGGGGGAGAAAGAGAGAGAGAACCAAGAAGAAAGTGCTGAGTCAGAACTTGACTCCACTGTAGCAAGTGATTGCTACAGTGAGCAGTTAGTGGATTGTGTTTCCACCACTGAAACTGGACTTCAAGATGTTCTGACTTCATTTGGTCAGCGTATTGTGTTGTTTGCTCCATGCAAACATGAGCTTTAAGTACACTGAAAATGCTGGAAGTTTCCATTGTTGCTTTCTTTCTTCCATGTATATAGTGTGTCGTAGAGAGCAGACCACACTTTTAGCCTGGATCACAGAGTTTGGAAGAGTCTACTGATGATGCAGTTAAAGAAGAAATTGATTCCAAGCCTTTGGTAAAGCCTAGTACAGCTGTCATTCGTAATGTCTTTCAATTTCTAGTCTTCCTCTTGACAGGAGGTGTGGGTGGTATAGAGGCAGTGAGAAAGGGGTCCCCCTGTTTGGGGTGGTCATCACAGTCAAAGAAAACCAATATGGTCAGAACTGATATGTAAAATTAAATGAAGTGAAATAAAATCATGCATCAATACGGGGAAGAGGCATTAAGGTAAACCACTGCTGTTTTCTCAGTCTCGGTATCGTCCTGTCTTTCCAAACTGATGTTTCCTGTAATTCACTGATGAATCCCTGTTATCCACACTTGCGGGTGTCTATGCCGTGTCTGCGGCTCTTGGTTAACCTCTTGCTTTCTTGGGTTGGATGCCTGAGCAAGCAGACCTGTTCTATCTCTCTGCTCTTCAAGGTCCGAGTCTCACCTTGCTGTTCGGGAACTCACAAAAGCATCCACAACACGCAGAGAGCTAGCTTTTGGCACGGTATGAGGTTTCCCCGGGGAGAGTCAGAGCTCCATGAAGACTCTTCCACCAGGTTTTAATTTGGAAACTGTTTTGTGATTCCATTCAGGAGCTATCTCCTCCCCTCTGCTGTCCCCTGGGGTCCCCCACTTCCACATACCCCTGTTTATCTTCTCCTTCCTGTGACTGTGCTCTAGAAAAGGGTTAGGACTCTCTCCCTGGTGAGGTAAAGACATTAAATAAGTGTTTATTGAACCAGTGTTCCATGGCAAACTAAGCCCTGGGGATGGGAGTTACTGTTGATTCGAGGAGCACACAAGCATAGATTTCCATCTATTTGGTTCACCGATGATTCCAGAGGGCCTAGATCCATGCAGGCTGTACTACACTTTGCACAGTAGAGTGGTGTGTGAGGAGTTTGAGGCAGGGATGAGAATTCCTGATCAAGCCCCCTAAACAAACGCCCAAAGGCAGGCACTGAAGGCTCCGCAGCTAACAATGGGTGAGTGGTCACAGTTGTCCCCCAAACGCTGAACTGATGCTGGCATCATTTCCTGTGCCAGGCAGCACTGGAGAAGGAGCAGGTTGGATTTGGGGTGCTTCTGCGGTATCTAGATAGGAATTATCTGGGTGACAAATTGACCAGTGGGTATCCAGCTTGAGGAAGAGGTGGTATGAAGGGCTAGGCACATAGGGATCCCTGAAGTGTGAGCAAAGGGAGATCCCCTCGAGCAATGGTACTTAAAGGGGAAACAAGAAGATGGATGCAGGATGAGGACAGGGATGTAATGAAGACATGGAAAGACAAGACACCTTGTAGACAAGGATTTGATTGGTTTTTCTGCTGAGAAAGGCGGGGAACTTCATATTGCACTGATGAAGCCCAATTGTCCATGGGGACCGAATATGTTTTACAAAATGCATCTTGATAAAGGCAATAAATAAATTCTCCCTAGGGCCAGGTGACACACTTCTAAAGATACCTCAGTCAAGGATGTCAAGGCTGTAAATGGGTGTGCTTACTTGGCCCAATGATGTGTAACCATTCCTAATTTTAAACAAAGCTATAACGCATAAATCCACCTTACAACTTGTTTCAGAAAAATTCTCTAGTTATTAAACCTTGTAGCGAGTTATATTCTTTTGATAATGTTACTTAGAAAGATCATACACAGAGAGAAAGAGAGAGAGAGAGAGAGAGAGAGAGAGAGAGAGAGAGAGAGAGAGAGAGAGAGAGAGGGAGGGAAGAGGGAGAGAGGGAGGGAGAGAGGGAGGGAGGAAGAGAGGGAGGGAGGGAGAGGGAAGAGAGAGAGAGACATCAATTGTCAAGACACCCGAGTGTGACTTGTCCATGGTAAGTCCACATCTACACTCTAAGTGTGATTTGTCTTTCCTGGAACACCTTGCTTTCCACTAAAAAATTCCAACTCCATATTGGCTTACCTTGAAATTTTCTTCTCTTTTTTTCCCCTTTAATAATTTATGTGTAGGCATGTTTGCTTATGTGTATGTATGAGCACCATATGCATGAAGGTACCTTCAGGGGAGTTACAAGTTACAAGTTACAAGTGGCTGTGAGTCATTGGACATGGCTGGAAACTGAACGGGATCCCCCGCAAGAGCAGCAAGCAGTCACTCAAACTATTGAGCTATCTGTCTGAACTCCTGAGATGGTTTTCATTGACCCAGACATGAGTCCTGGCTTCACCTTAGCAGATATTTCTGTAAAGAACTCTCTGGCTATTGCTCGTCAAAGCATGGTGTGAGGCGAGGTCACCGTCTCCATCCAGCTACTGCTGACAGATTGTAGTGATGAGCTGTGGGCCGGCCTGCTTTTCGCCCTGCCCTGCTCCTGGCTGCCTGCTAGCTTATGCCCCGAAATAACAACACACAAATTGTATTCTTTTAAAGACTGCCTGGCCCATTATTTTCAGCCTCTTACTCACATCTTGATTAACCCATATCTAATAATCTGTGTAGCACCACGAAGTGGTGCCTTACCGTTTAGTTTCTAGCGTATGTCCATCTTGGGCTGGAGCTTCATCGCATCTGGCATCTCTCTCTGAGGAGAGGCACGGCAGTCTGCCTAACTTAAGAGAGGCGTGGAATCTGACTGAGCCATCTACCTCACTTCCTTCTTCCTGTTCTGTCTACTCCACCCACCTAAGGGCCGGTCTATCAGATGGGCCAGGCAGTTTCTTTATTAATTATCCAATGAAATCATCAGATAGATAGAAGACACACCTACATCAACAGATATGGTGGTAGAGTGGCTGATGGCTGCACAAGAGAATGTTATGATCATGACCCCCATGCTGAGAAAGAATACTCTAGAGATCTGGTGAGGATACGGGAAGTATTCTAAAGAAAGATCCTTATGCCCTTCCAAGATGAGTATATGTGTGTGTGTGTATATATATATATATATATATATGTATATATATATGTGTGTGTGTGTGTATTTACATATATGTGCATACATATATTTACATATATACATATGCACACATACACATGTATATATATTTTCTTTCAGAATATGGGGAAACTGAGGCAGCGGGTATGGATCTAAGTGCCCAGTAAAATATGAGACCCATTGATGGTAATGATTCCCACTGAACACAACTCTTCAGTGGAACTGACAGCCGAGGAGCAGGGCTGCAAGCCCGTGGGTTGAGGAGGGGGAAAGGTGGGTTGAGGGGCTGATCCCGGACCAAGGAGACAAGTTATCTCCAAGGGCAGATGGAAGCAGTTGGTTATTTTCATGTACCTGGGTAAACTAGATTTTGATAAGCTCAAACCCTCCTCCACCTTAAGTCCTTGGGATGCGGATCTTACACTGACATTAAGGCCCATGAGGTGGGCTTCTGTAGAGCAGGGAAGAGCTCAGCATCCACATCACCTGGGGCTTGTTAGGGTGGTTGAAGGTCGGCCTCACTCTGACACCTCAGAGGGCAGCGAGCCTTCTCCATCTGCTTCCACCTTCCCCAGCTGCTCCCTCTTCTCCACCAGAGGCCTGAATCAACGGTCCCAAAGTCTGTGGGCTGACGATTCCCCACCAGCGGTTGAAATAAACCCTTGCTCCCTTGGTCAGACATTTGGTCACAGCAACATGGAAATCACAAATACGGTGGGTTGTCGGCTTCCCGAAGCCAATCTTTCTCATCTTGAAGCCAATGGAAAAGAATGAGGTAGCTCTGCCTCTGGAAGTGAGATCAAAATCTCAGGGTCACTCACTCTGAGACAAGGACTTCAACAATGCTGCCTGTAAATCGACTTGAACAAGGAGTCAAGGTCATGTGGTTCACATATATAAATCAGTGTATATAATATAGACATAAGTACTATATACTTATATTTAACCCCACTTAAACATCCTGTCATAGGATGGGCCTTCAGTGTACGCTAAAATCAGCCATGTAGTGAGGACCTTCCCTCTCCATTTGATAAGGAGGAGACAGAACCTGGGTCGCTAGCAAATACCTTCAAGGCCTCTCTCTGGTCAGCCAGTGCCTGTGAGAAACCCTCGCCCATGTCTGATGGGAACTCTGTTCATCTCTTCTGAACCTATAAGCAAATGCCCGAGTCTGGCTTCTTTGGAAGCAGATGCCGGGGCAGAATGTGAGGAACAGACAAGCTGTTCACTAGAAATGAAAAGTCACTAAGGGGAAGGAGGTGCAGAGGCTGGGAAGCGTCCTGTGGGCCAGGCTGTGTGTTCTGGAGTGGCATCACCTGGAGCTGGCCTGAGGCTCACTGAATGCCAGGCCTCCATGCCCTCTTTCTAGCAGTCTTAGCTAGGGCCTGGCCTCCCTGAGACAGCGCTCTGCAGCAGATGTTGCCTCTGAAGGGAGAGATGGTGGAGTTCCCTTGGCATGGTTCTCAGTGGCTGATCTCTCTGCTGGAAGCAGCAAGACTTGCAATATCTCCTTGATGTGGGTCCACCCCGTCTATAATGAAGGGGGGCACTAAGCTCCAAGCCTGGAGAAGAGGGGAGGCTGGGTGCGATGGCAGTTCTTTGTCTCTGGGAGAGCCTTCTGCTGGGAGAGGACCATGAGTGAGCGGACTCTGCATGGAGCTTGGGGAGGGAGAAGCCTCTGGGAAGGGAAGCTGTGTGGAGCCTAAAGGGCAGACATGGACTGGGTTAAGTAAAGGCCCAGTCAAAAGGTGTGGGTGCTCTAGATCCTGAGCTGGGGGAGGAGCCTCCAGGGATGTGGCTGTGTTGAAGCCACTCCCAGGATGGCTTCTTCGGGGGTTTAACTTGACTCAGGGATGACAGCACACGGTGGAGGAAAGAATAAGCGGGGAAGACCTTCCTGGACGAGAGTAGAGGCTGCACGGAGGCTGTGAGGAGCAACGGGGCTAAGCCAAGAATGAGGCCAGAGGGATCCAAACCCAACAAACAAGGACAGAGGAGAAGGCTGGAGAGATACATGGTGGACCAAGTTATGTAGGCGCTGGGGGCCATGAGGAAGTTCACATGCACTCCTAGGCGCAAGGGGAGCCGTTAGGGGCAGGAGACAGAGGAAGAGCTGGAGGGAGGTTCAGAAATACTGATAAAGGCTTTCTTTCTTTCTTTCTTCCTTCCTTTCTTCCTTCCTTCCTTCCTTCCTTCTTTCCTTCCTTCCTTCCTTCCTTCCTTCCTTCCTTCCTTCCTTCCTTCCTTTCTATTTATTTTTTTAAAAACTATCTTTTCTCATTTTACATGCCAAATCCAGTTCCCACTTCCTCCCCTCCTTTTGCTCCCTCCATCTCCCCCACCTCCCACTCCCCATCCCCCCCATCCACTCCTCAGAGAGGGTAAGGCTTCCCATGGGTAGTCAACAAAGTCTAGCACATTGCTTTGAGGAAGGTCCAAGGCCCTCCCCACTATATGGGTTCCAAAAAGCCAGAACAAGCAGCAGGGATAAATCCTGGTCTCACTGCCCGTGGCCCCACAGTCTGTCCCTGCCATACAACTGTCACCCACATTTAGAGAGCCTAGTTTGGTCTGCTGGTTCCCTCGCTGTCAGACCAGAGTTGGAAGGCTTCCATTAGCTCAGGTAGACTGTTTCAGTGGGTGTCCCCATCATGGTCTTGACCTCCTTTGCTCATATTCTCACTCCTCCCACTCTTGGACTGGACTTTGGGAGCTCAGCCCAGTGCTCTGCTGTGGGTCTCTGCCTCTGCTTCCATCAGTGGCTGGATAAAGGTTCTATGATTACAATTAAGGTAGTTATCAATCTGCTACAGAGCAAGACCAGTTCAGGCACCCTCTCCACTATTGCATAAGGTCTTAGCTGGGGTCATCCTTGTGGATTCCTGGGAATTTCTCTAGTGCCAGGTTTCTGAGCAAAGCTTTCTTAAACAAAGCGTACAAACAAAGGTTTTGCTGTTTGTGTGTCTCTGAATTCTGCAAAGCGAGTAGGAGTTAGACAGATGGGGTAGATGAACCAGGCATCTGACAGTGTTCTAGGCCAGGGCTTGGCAGCATTTCCCCACGAAGGGCCATAGTAAACACGTTCAGATCTGTGGGCCATGTGCTGTCTGCTGCTGTTAGGGCACGAGAGCAGCCACAGAGAGTTTTTCAATGAACAGGCACAGTCTGAATACCAATAAAACTTTATTTACCAAACAAGCAGCAAACAAGCGGTCTGTGGGTTATAGTCTGGCAGCTGCTGAGTTTTGTAGGCTGAAGATTGGGCATAAGGGCACCAAGGGAAGACGTAATAAGGGCTTGACAAGGAGATGATTCCAGGCCACTATAGCTCTCGAGAAGGATGAAGAGATAGGCAGGTGCTGGGTAATTTGATTTCAATACTTTGTAAAATTTAATTATAAAAATTGAGAAAAGGGTCCCTAAAATAACCCACAGCTTGCTGAGTTTTCCTGAACCAGCTGTCTGTAACAACCCGCAGCCTTACACGCAGCTGGATTATAGGCAGGAGGAGGACTTCCCTGCACCCTTGCTCTGAGAATAAGCACTATTTTGGTTTCTAGAACCAAAATATATGTAAGCTTGGCTGCTCTGTGTTTATATAACTGTAGTTTCTCAGTGTGCACTTGGATACCCGACTCCTTTCACACGGGTGTTGGTGAGTCTTCAGAATGGTGATGATTGTAGATTGTACAGTCTCACTGGGTAAGTAGGTCATTGTTTTGGTCATCTTAATATGGGAATGTGCACCTAGGTGACCTTTGACCTCCTTCACCAGAATGGCATGACATGGCATACATCAGCTGTCGCTTGAGTCTAGGAGGATTGGAGACTGATGCACAGTAGCCTGATCCAGAGTCTTTTCCCTGGAGGGAGTCCCTTGCTGCGCTGCCCTGGCTACCCAGAGCTCCTAACCCCAGGGGAGCTTCCTTGGGCCCAGAGGACTGAGCAGGAAGCAGCATCCTTGGGAGTCTTATTAGCTGTTCTTCAGAATGTCTCTGGGTCATGAAGTCCCATGACGTAGGTCCCACAGGAATCGTTGGGGGTCTGTTAGCATCAGCTTTATGTCTCTGGGACACATTTTTTTTCCACTGAGCTTGTTTCTTGTGACCAATTCCCTTGATGTTCTCACATCTGTCTCTAATGCCCTTGACAAAGGACAAGTTCTCTGGGAACTGGGAAGTGTGTCACGAGCTCTCGCCATCCCACTCTGAGGTTTCCCCTCAGAATTTTATCTGATGACATTAAATTACCCAGTACCTGCCCACCTCTTCATCCTTCTCAAGAGCTACAGTGGCCTGCAACCAGCTCCTTGTCAAGCCCTCATGGCGTCTTCCCTCGGTGCCCTTATTCCCAGTGTTCCCTCAGCCTACAAAACTCTGTGACTGCTGAACTGTAACCCACAGTCCAATCCTGTCGAGCGCATATCCTCCTGCATCTTTCAGCAGAGGGCTGAAGATACATCTCTTGGGGCCCCAAGTTCCCTGCCACAGAGCCATTGTATTAATTACTTTGTTGACTGCTGTGGCCAAATACCTGAAAGAAGTTACTTAAGCCAAGCAAGGTTTACTTTTGCTTCCAGTTTGAGGGGATATGGTCTGTCACCTCAGGGTAACATAGCAACACGAGGGAAGGCATCTGGCCACATCGCATCTGCAGCCAGCAAGCAGAGAGATGAAGGCGGGTTCTCAGCTAGCCTTTCTCTTTTTATGAAGTTTGGACTTCAGCCCTTGAAACGGTGCTCCTCACATTTAGGTTGGATCTCTTCACAAGAAAATCCTTCACAGACACCCTGGAGGTGTGTTTCCATGGTGATTCTAGTCAAGCTGACAGTGAAGCTTAGCCATCATGGCCATGGTGACTTGTGTTTGAACAAGAAACTGGCTCATGCATTTGAAAACCAGGTCCTCAGCTGATGGTTTAGGAAAGTTATTGAATCTTTAGGAGGGGGAACTTTGGTGGAAGAAGTACATCACTGAGGGGCAGGCTTTGAGGTTTTGTGTTCTGCTTCTGCTTCCTGCTCTCTCTCTCTCTCTCTCTCTCTCTCTCTCTCTCTCTCTCTCTCTCTCTCTCCACCCCTCTCTTTTCTGTGTGTGGATAACGGGCAATCATTCATGCTCCCGTAGCTGTGACTTCCCTCCCAGGATGGACTGTATCACCCTGGAACTG
Source organism: Arvicola amphibius (assembly GCF_903992535.2). Classification (NCBI taxonomy): domain Eukaryota; kingdom Metazoa; phylum Chordata; class Mammalia; order Rodentia; family Cricetidae; genus Arvicola; species Arvicola amphibius. The sequence goes on from NC_052049.1 coordinate 177,172,492, forward strand.
TAAGCCCAAGTAAGCCCTTTCTTGCTAAGCTTGCTCTCTGTCAGAGTGGTCTATCTCAGCAACAGAAAAGAGGCTAACACATGACTTTAGGTAAGAAGAAGACAAGGTGAGGAGCCATAAGACAGAGAACATGGTCTTCATTATTACATAAAGCGGAGTAGCTGCGTGATGCTGGCTGAGTTACTTAGACAAGGTGTCTAATGTACAAATGGGATAAGTTATATCTATTTCTCATTTCCACAGCTTTCCAAGGTCAGAGTCTCAACATAAAGATGAGCAGTAGGAATCCAGTAAATATCTCCCCCTACATCTTTTTGCATCCAAGAGTGTTTTCCTAAGAAAGAATCTCTTAGAAGGCAATTCTTGAGAAAGAATATGTAAATAGTTTTACAGACTCTTAAAGCCAACCACTCCTCCAACCCCGTGACCCCGTGAAGCTCTCCACGAGTATCCTCATCACATGCTCGCCAGAGCTGAGCACTGAGCATCTAAGCCAGAGGCCCTCATGGCTGCTCCCCCATCTTATCACTCTGAGAGTGACTGCATTTTTCCATTTGCCATCTGTATTAGTCACTTTTAAAATGCTTTGTTTTCTTTTCTTTTTGAGACAGAGTCTCACTACATAGCCTTGGCTGGCCTTGAACTCATAGAGATCTGCCTGTCTCCCAAGATTCAAGGTGTGCTCCGCCACACCCAGTAATTATTTCTTTTAAGGTAAGTTTTCATTATTATTGTCAACTGTATACATATACACAATGAAATATACTCATGCCCACTCATTTTCTTCCTCTTCCCCCATACTGCAGTGTGCTGGCTTCGCCTCTCTTTAGGAGGTGAAGTCCCAGTCCTCCCCCTTGTAGCTGAGCTGGACTTGAGACTTGCTATGGATGACAGAGTGTGCTGGGGAAAGGGTGTTATGTCACGTTAGAGTCTGTGTGCTCCAAAGTGTGTGCACACTGCCAGCTGTTCTCTCAGGACAGCACCCAGCCACTCTGTGCCAATCTTGAACAACCTGCTAAGGGACCAGAGACAAGCCTTCCAGACAGAGCCCTCCTGGACCAGACAGTGCTTATCAGCCACTCTATCAGAGCGTGAGGGAGCTTATCTGAACCTCCATCATTAACCATGAAGTAATAGGCTGAATACGGGGCCGTGATTTTATGATGCTCAGAGTCAGTGTTTTGTCGGTGTTGTTTATGGTGTGTGTGATGGTTGTGTGTATTCACATATATGTATGCACATATGTGAGCATACGTGAGTATGCAAGTTTGCAGACAAACATATAGAGTCTAGAGGTTGGTACCTCGTATCTTCTTTCATCACCCCCACCTAATTATTGGATCAGTGTATCTCACTTGTATCAGAACTCACCTATTCTGCTAAACTAGCTAGTCAGCTTGCTCCAGGGGTCCTCGGATTCTGCCCCCTCCTACTGGAGTCACTAATGGGTTGCTATGACTACGAGGCTTTCACTTGGGTTCTGCATGTCCAAACCCTTGTCCATGCGTGTGCATTAAATACTTCACCCATTGAGAATCTCCCCAGTCCTTTATTCTGTTTTTAAAAAGATTAAACGTTTATTTTTGTGTGTATGAATGTTTTGCCTGCACCAAGTCTATGTACCACATACTTGCAGTGCCTATGAAGGCCAGAAGGGGGTGTCAGATCTCCTGGAACTTGAGTTAGAGGCGATTGTGATCTGCTTTATAGGTGTTGGGAACTGAACCTGAGTCCCCTGCAAGAGCAGTCAGTGCTCTTAACCACTGAGCCATCTCTTTAGCACCTTGATTTTATTTCTTGAGACAGAGTGTTCTGTAACTCAGGCCACCCTTGAATTCACTACATAGCCGAGGACGTTCTAAATTTCTGGTCCTCCGGCTTTAGCCTCCTAAAACGCTGGGATTTGGAGAATAGGCCATCACACCTGGCAGGGGTAGTTTGTTACACAGAACAAGCTGGCTATTACACTCCCAGAATGTGACAACAGGATACCGTAAAATCAACAGCTAGGCTCATTTCTTACCTTTGTTGTTTATTAGTTGTACGATCTTCAGCCGGTTCATCCTTCAAGCGGGGACAGTTTCCACACGTAGTTTTAGTACACAAGACAATTCGTGTACAGCCAGCAACACAGCCTAGCACACTATAGATGCTCAACAACTGAGTCTCAGAGCCGAGGCGACACCTTCTGAAAGTTCAAGGTGTAGGAGGCACCATTATTCTGGGAAGCCAGTCTTTTGTCACTGATTGTGTGTCACGCGTTCTTTGGTAAGGGAAAACATTCTTTTAACCATTATCTCGACTCTTCATTACCCGAGATTTCCACCTGCCCTTTTTAACTTATTTTTTCCCCTAAAGACTAAGCTAAATAGCGCCTGTCCCTGAAGGACACTTGACTGATGATACCCCTGATCTTCGTTGACCATCTCCAGAGATCTGGAGCACAAGACGCTGCAGATATAAAGGTGCAACATGAATCCCAACCCGTTTTTTTTTTTTTAAAAGCAAAAGTCAAGCTGCCAAAAGCTGAGGAATTATATAATTATCAGTTTTGCTTGCTAGATAATTGTGCTTCTAAATGCTCATCTCAAAATAGCTTTTCTCTCTTTTTCTTTCTTTCTTCTTTTTCTTTTCAAATAAAAATCTACATTTGGTGCCTTCTCTGACATAGGGATAATTTGAATTTTCTTTCTTTTTGGCGTGAGTTTTCTTGGTGCTAAAATGTTGTAAGAATTGGCATTACTATAAGTAAACAGAGCAAAGTTGGGTGGGTCTTTAAAAGAAAAGATCCGCACTGCATTCTCTGGCACTGGGTCTTCTCCATCCACACTGAGTGTAAGTGGGATGCTCTCAGTACTCCCTGCATAGTTATGAAATTCTTAAAACTTCAAACCAGAAATTTCTATGCAAGTGTGAAAGACAAAGACAAAGAACTCATCAAACCACCAAACGCCTGACTGGCTGACTGGCCTGCTTCCTTTGTAAATGGAGATGTGTTGTCATTTCTTTTTAAAAACCCATTTTTTTCCCAAAACTTTGTTCTTTAAAAAAATTTAGATCCTGCATGGGAATTTTGGACCATCAAATTTACCACCCTTTGCTTAAAAAAAGTAGTCACAAGTTTTAAATCCTATAGTGTATGACCTTAAAGAAAAACCCAACACTAACCACAACGGTAGCTTCGGATGTAGAGTGGGAGAGGTGGGTCCTGCTTTCTCCGTCTCTTGACTTGAACAATGGAGCAAGCTTATTGCTACTAAATCACAATTCTAGGTCCTTGGGATGCTAGAAGGTGTCAGCTAGTGCAGCTATTTGGTTTGAATACGGGCACCGCTCCATAGAACTTATGGTGTAGCCTCTTTCTGAAGATTATACAAAAATGGTCTCACAGTCCAGATGGTGCGTGTTAGAGTTTATCAATAAATATTTGTTGATTGGAATCATGTCTTTTTATTATTTTTATTTTAGTTATTAAAGATGCACACATAAAACAATGCCTGTGGCTGGTTCAAGCCACATGCAGACCCTGGAGGCATCTTCATCTCTATACTTAGATATGCGTACCTCTTACTGTAACTGTGTCTGACTGTGGAAAAAATGGAGTTATATTTATTGCCTGTTTCTCCTTGTAGCATGCCGAGAAAAGAGACATTAGCTGCTGCAATTTGATTGTCACGATTTTCATGGGTCCCTCAGGTATGGTACAGTGGCCACAGGGCACACCGGTTCTAACTTTTGACTGTTCTCAGCCAACATGGTTCCTGCCATATAAATTAGCCTTTTTAAGGAGCAGGCCCTTAGCTTGGTGGGAATATTTTTCTTTGTTTTGGTGTGTGGCTGATAGTTTGTCTATTAGCGTTGTCCCCAGCATCTGTTCTCCAGTTTATTCTACATATCCTCCATGACATCTCTTCGGCAGGAACATGAGAGTCACTTAAGCATGGCTTCTTCTTTTATGTGCCATGTGCGGTGAGAGCTGGGTCATACTTTACAAGGTTTTGCCCAAATATGAGCGCAAGTCATTTTCAGTTTTACACACACACACACACACACACACACACACACACACACACACACCTCACACACACACACACACACACACACACAGTGCTGGATGCGAGGTACAGATCACTACTTGCTACAACCCTATTGTGTTCTAGCAATAGGAACAAAAGCGGTTTTCAAAACCACGAACCGATCTTGAGATGTGAGCGATGAAGGACAGTAAAACCATTCTCAAGTCTTTATCGTACAGTGATAGATCCATGGCGAGATGATGGGTGGCACAGGCTCCTGGCAGACTTTTGAAACTTAGTCTGCACATCTAAAAACAAACACACTGCCTACAGTTGAACATCGTGGCTGAAAAACCACTAGATTGAAGCCTGAAAATGCTGAACTGCTACAATAATATATTGTATTCTACTAAATGACCAAGCTTATCCTCAAAGAGTAAAAAAGTCACAAAAAGTGACTGCCAGTTCCACATCCCACAGTAAGGCATGGAGCGTGCAAAGCCAGACATTCATGTCCACACACAGACAGAAGACATGTATATCTAATTCATCCCTACCTTTCAGATCCACTGAGCTGCAAGCGCTAGAAGTTGCCCAGCTCTCGAAACACAATCATCCACGATGCAGCTGGCCTATGATAAACTCTTGGCACTTGTCTCAGTGTCAAAGGATAGCTAGGGAACCACAGTGATGTGTGCTTCACCCACATATAAAGAAAGAAGACAGCCTTTCCCGCCTGCCGTGTAGCTGAAAAGGCTTGCCGTGCTGGGTGTCGGATCTGCAAACTGCCTAGACCTTGAAGCCAAGCCTGACCTGCCACTAGGCTTTTGTTGTTGTTGTTGTTGTTGTTGCTGTTGCTTGTTTATCCATTTGTTCTTTTTTTCAGACAATCTCATTACATAGTCCAGGCTATCCTCCATCTCTCCATCCTCCTGCCCCAGTCCCATCTGTTCTGGGATTAAAGCAATAGGGTCTAAAGCGGATGTTATTCTCAAAATAAACTATTCTGCCCAATGTTTTAAAAAGTGGATGCTAACTCTGTAACTTGATAAAGCCTCTGAGTTTTCCAGTGGCGGCTCTCATTATTTAAGGGAGGATTTTTTCTATATTTCTCCACAGAATCTCTACAGCTATGCTAAGTAAGGAAAATGGATTATAAACATTGGCATTTCAAATGCTCTACATGTAAACTGTGAAGAAAATTAGATGTAGCAAATAGATCCCACTGTGCACAGGGGAAATGATGCCGGGATCTCTAAATGGTTTTCACTCAGTCACATATTTTTGTTTTTGTTCTTGTCTTCCTTTTGATTTATTTGTTCTTTAAAGAAAATAGCAGATTCACGAGAGAAGGTATAAAATCTGGCAACCTCTAGATCAGCAGCATCAACTCAAAATACTGCTTTTGCCTCAAAGGAAATAAAAGATAATTTCTTCTGAGCCTAATATGAATGACCAGGACCTGTGAACACAGACTGAGCTTGCTCCTAAGTGACATGTGCCAACAGGAAGACAGTTGCATGATATTTTTACAGTTACAGAATAAAAGTTATAAACCAAGGCATTCCCAACATATTAGTAAGTACATCAGATGGGTGGTCACCCCAAAGCACAAAAGACTCTGCTGTAGGCTTCAGATGCCATCGATGGTGTTCTTAACTTTTGGGTTGGTGGAAGCTACCTACATCTGCTCTGCCAATAGTTTCCCCTGATAATGAAAAGCATTCTGGGTCAGAAACATGGGTGGACGGTGGATGACTGTGAAGGAGAGAAGAGAACTCAAGATATTTTGGTTCTGCATCTGCATTATTCCAGAGCTCCACAACCATGAAGTTCTGATCAATTGCTTGGGCTTCAATCCTCAGCATAGGTGTGACTTTCTGCTGGGAACTTCTACACACAATAGTCCTCTGAACCCCGACTCTGTGTCTTGAAACCCTGGGGCTAAACGACAGGAAATTGCATTTTATTTCCATCATCTTAAACAGCTACAGAGCCCCAGGAAGGGGCCCAGAATAAACCATACATTCAAGTGTAAAGTTGGCAAATTTGTAATTAATGACTGGGGAAAAAATACCCAAAGCAGCAGGCACATTTCGTGAATGGTAACCTTTGCTTGAAACCAGGAAGGGAGTTAGGAAACTAAGCAGGTACATCAGCCACAGCAAGGTTATGCCTGGAGAGAACACACAGAAGACTGTTAGTGAAAATCCCTTACCCCGTGGCTGTTATGGAAGTCACATAAACCTATGGACACTAAAAGAAAAAAACATTTTTTTGAAAAAAAAAACAAAACAATTTTTAGTGTGAGTATGTGTATTTTGTGTGTGTCCGGGGGGGGGGGGGCGGGGGGCTTTGCCAAACAGTGGAAATAAGCGTATCTGTTTGAGGGCCTGGAGAGATAGGGCAGTGGATTAAATGTTTGCTGTTCAAATATGAGGACCGAGTTTGAGTCTTCAGAACTGAAAGGCATGGTGGTCTTACTGTAATCTGAGGGCTTGAGATGTAGAGACAGGAGATCTTTTGGCAAGCTGCCTAACTAGACCAGCCAAATTAGACACACACCCTTTATTCGCTCAAAAGAAGAAGAGGAGGAGGAGGAGGAGAAGGAGCTGGAGGAGGAGGAGCAAGAGGAGGAAAAGGAGAAGGAGGATGAGAAGGAGAAGGAGAAGGAGAAGGAGAAGGAGAAGGAGGAGGAGGAGAAGAAGAAGAAGAAGAAGAAGAAGAAGAAGAAGAAGAAGAAGAAGAAGAAGAAGAAGAAGAAGAAGAAGAAGAAGAAGAAGAAGAAGAAGAAGAAGAAGACCCAGAAAAGGTGGTAACATATTTTAGATATGCTCATTAATTCCCATTATATGGAGCTGACTTACCAACCAAGCGAGAAAAGAGATTACAGGCACTTGAATTCCTTGTTTTCTCTTAGGCAGCAGCTGACTTCTTTGTCTTTGAAGCTTCTCAGTGGAGTGGACTGTGGTCTGTTTTGGTGAGTCTTCAAACCAGAGAGACAACTGTGCTGACTTCAGGATAGGTCAGAACCAATGGCTGGCTTGATTACCACTGGTGCACTGAAGGGGAAAGATGCAGAGATGCCTAGGATCTGACTGAGAATGCCTATATAGTGAGTGGGATAAAAGGAACAGCAGAGCACTTGGTGAAAGGATTAGATTTGACATTAATTCATAGGTTTATGGCCCTGGCTATTGGTTCAGTGTCTGTGAGTCCCTATGAGCTTGCACAGGACTGACCTAGGCACTTTGCATATATGTTACAGTTGTGTAACTTGGTCCTCTCTTGGGACTCCTAACGGGGGAACAAGGGCTGTCTCTGACTCTTTTACTGGTTTTAGGGACTCTACTTTTCATACTGGGTTGCCTTGCCCAACCTTAATACTTGGGGGCTGGGTGAGGTGCTTAGTTTTACTGTGATTTGATATGCCATGTTTTATTGATACTCATAGGAGACCTGCTCTTTCCTGGATGGTGACAGATGAGGAGGCAATTGAGGGTGAGTGGGAGAGGGGGATGGGGAGAGGGATAGGGAGGGGAGGATGTGGGGGGAGACCAGAATATAAAATGAGTACATGAATAAAAAAATACATTAATCTGATGAGAAGACTGTGCCTGCATTCTGCAGGCTCATTAGACTAGCGAGCTCTACCATGGAAGATTCTCCTTTTCTTTTTTTCCTTTTCTGAAGCTTCTGCCTGGAGCTCCCCCCAACCCCTGTGTGATTCTGGGAACAAATAGGGTGGATTCTCTCAGAGGTTCCATGATCTCCATCAAAATCTCTCTTCCAAGCCACCCTTAAACACACAGTGGCATCTCAGTCAGGGCAGCCTCCTAGAGACATTTCCGGGTCCCTCCTCAACAAAGCCTACAGGTGTCCTGGATCTGTTTATTAATTTTCCCATGTAACTTCCTCTCAGGTCTTAAAGTGCCCTGCACACTTCAGTATGATGGCCACTGCTTTATCCCTGTCTTCTTCCCACTGTTCTGTGGAAGTTTCGGACAGAGAAGGACCCTTCTATTCCAAAGGAGATGAGCCAGAGTCTGGCTGGTCAGACTATATCAACTGGGGTGAGTGTATTCTTTCCCTGGAGGAGATGGATCCTGAAACATGGCAATAGTGAGGGGCGTTTCAGAGTAAGGCTGTAGAGTTCTGCTCTGCTGCTTTTGAAGGACTTGGAGAATTTTTTTTTACTTTCCTTCTCCATTTGTGTGTGTGTGTGTGTGTGTGTGTGTGTGTGTGGTGTGCATGTGTATGTGTGAAGTTCAGAACTTAGTTGTTTGTAACTATGGACATTTATTTATTGGTGTCAGTTCTGGGTCTATAGTCCTATGTGGTGGCCCCATTTCAGGTCAAATGTTAGCTGCCAGCTGATACTGAGTCATATTCCTGTATACTTGCATCGGGCAGTAGCTGTTCAACAAGTGGCAGGAGCAGATCCTAGGGAGTTAATCCAAGAGGGTGATATCCAGTAGGGTCCCATTGGCCATGTAAGTGAGATGGCCACAATTAAAGACAAGATGCAGAGAAATGCTGTAGTTTAAAGGGATAATGGTGTCATGATTTGGATCTGGGATGTCCCTCAAAAGTCTAGGAGTTGAAAGCTTGTTCACTAGTCTATGATGCTATTTGGAGGTGGTGGGCCTTTTGGGTGTGGCAATTAGTAGGAAGTTAAGTCATGGGCATCACACTCTTGAAGGGATACCAGGGCCCCATATCTTCTTATCTTTGTTTCCTGGCAATCATGATATAAAAGGTCCCCTTGTGTTCTTGTCATGGCATACTGTGCCACCACCAGGGCCAAAGCAAGCATGAATTGAAACCTCTGAGACAAACCTAATATTTCCTCCATTTAAAATGGTTAACCCAGGGAGCTAGAGAGATGCCTTAGTGCTTAAGAGTGCTTACTTCTCTGGTAGAGGACTTGAATTGCATTCCCAACAGCACATGCCATGGCTCACAAATGCTGGGGATCGGACAGCCTCTGCTGAACTCTGTGGGCACCACCTACACGTATGTATACACACCCACCCACACTCTAGGACATGGAATTTAAAATCATAAAAAGATCTTTAAATTTGGTTATTGGTTAGCTTGGCTGTTTTGTCACAGTAATGGGAGACTGTCCTTACAGGTGGATTCTCTAATTCTGTTAGAAGATGGAGCCAAGAATCGACCCTAAATTCTAACCTACTATAGACATCATTGTGGAATGCTGGGACGAGGCAGGAGGTCGGAAGGGGCAATGGAATGTATCTATTCGCCTTAGAATCATTTTGACAGTCACACACAAAGCTTCCCAGTTGTATTTCACTGGCCAAAAACTTCTCTTCCGGCTATTTTGGGCACTGGGACAGCTGGGAAATACTTTCTTATTGCCGATTACAGTGTATTCAGCTAATAATTGGGGTTCTGTTGACAGGTCAGAAAGGGGGAAAGTGGACTGGACAGCAGTTCAGCAGTCCCTGCAGCATGCAGCAGCAGTTCAGCAGTCCCCGATGCATGCAGCAAGGTGTGGGATAGCTGTGCTTCTCCGTGGTGTGTTGCCTTGAGCTGGAGGTTTGTCCCTGCTGCTGGGTGGATTCACCAAAGCCAAAGCCACGCGTAAATGATTATCTACCCAGCCATCAGCTGTTGCTCGGCTGTTGCTGTGGAAGGCAGAAAACACACCATCTGATCTCTCAAGCTCAGTTTGCTTGACTCTTATCGGCTCTTTCCCCAAATATAAAGAACAGGACCAGAAAGAGTGGCTGTGAACAGCCTCTAAGGAGAAAATGAGATCTGTTAGTCAAACTCCAACACTTCTGTATGTGCGGCTGAGAAGGGGCGATTTCATGAAAGGCCTTCCATGATATCGGTAACCTCAAGATGGGAAGACCTTCTGCAGTGTGTCTCTCAACTTTTGAGTGCAGACCACTGTGTCCTAATTTTCTGGGTGCAGGAAGGATGCTTTGGTGGAGTTCGTACAGTTTGATCTCTGTGCCGCCAGAGAAGCAGGGTTGCTGAGGTTCCAGGTCTCCTTGACTTGGGTGTCACCAACTGAGAACACTGTGGAGACACAGGTCAAAACCTGTCTCCAAGTTCCTTGGCTGGAACAGCCTTGCGGAGGGAAAGGGGGAAGGAAGGAGAGGAAGGAGGAGAGAGAAGGGAGGAGGGAAGGAGACTGGAAAGGGAGTTCTCATGGGGTCCTGGCTGTCTTGAGAACGCTGCTCCAGTGTCCTGCTCGACCAAGTTCACTGCCAACTCCACCGCCCACAGGCGGCCTAGGGCGAGGTGGGGCGGGGCGGGGCGGGGCGGGGCTGGAGGGTGGCGGGGCGGCGCACAGTTGTCAAGCTTGCGCCGGGAGACTTGTCTTTGCACTGTGGCTGCCGCCTGTGCCTACCAAAGCGACGAGGAGACCCAAGCTTCTCGGTACAGACTGTAGTCCCGGAGCCTTCCCGTGTCCCCTTGGCCGCCGTCGGGCCACGTCCCGGAGCTGCCACCTGCAGCCAGGCCGCCAGCCATGCCCGCCGCGCCCGCTCTGCGTCCGCCGCCACCGCCGGCGACCCCGGCCCCTCCGGCACCCACCCGCCCTGCGCCTCCCACTCCGGGTAAGTGCCCCTGGCGACTGTCGGTTGGAATCCCACTCTGGAGCGAAGGGGCTACAGAGGCAGACCCCACGGGGCTGCTATGTGCATGCGTGCGTGTGTTGTGTGCCTGTGTGCACTTGTGCAACCCCTCTACACCACAGGGAAACTCGCTTGCAAGGGGGTGACAGCGCTGGAGCTGCTCCCCTCTCTAAGCAGCCAGAGCGCCATTCCTGGAAAAACACATTGGGCAGGTGCTGCAAGGCTGCAGGAGGAAAGCGCACAGGGGGAGCTCTCAGTGATTGATTGTCTTCATGTGCCAGGAGCTAGTCACCTAGGGACCTCCCTCATTCCATCATTTCTTGAAAGAATCTCTGTTTTGACGAAGCCACCGCCTTGCCTATGATCACTCCAGAGTGGTGGAGTTGTTTCTTGAACCCTGCTCTCTGGAGTGCTGAGCTAGCTAGAGAGACAGACACGGAAGAACAAAGGGGGACCAGGAAAAACACACTACAGGCAGAACATTTGGGCATTAGCAGGACAAATCAGAGCGGGAGAAACCGAACCATCAATTCATTTCAAATATAGAGCCACGTTTTTGACTCCTTTCCAAGTCTGGCTCTGGGGGCGAGGTGTGGTGGAGAAAGGATAAGGCTGCACCCGGGTTGGACAGAGGCGCCTGGGGACACCTTCCCAGAGTATCTGCCTGCTGGGAGTGGGGGTGAGAAGTTGTGGAGGGAATTAGGTTGTTTGCTCCTGACAGTGAGTCATTTCTCTACCTCATTCCTTCTAAGTCCAGACTATCCTCTTCCTTCTACTTGGTGGTGGCTGTCTAGTGGAAGCCAGGTCCCATTGTCAACAACTCTTATAACACATGGTGGCGGTGTTGGGGAGATCCGCCCTGTGATGACCGTGGTAGGGGCTGTGGAGTGGGGTCTGTGGATTACAGGGGTAATCTGCTGAGCTGGCATTACGCTAAGGGTCACAAAGAAATGGGGTACCCAGAGGTATAGGCAGGCACACATTATCCCTGGGGCAGGCAGCAGAAAGCAGAGCCCCGGGGAGGTAAGCGGGGCTGGAGTGCTGGCTTACCTACAGCCCAACTTCAGCCAAGCTGTTGGTATGCAATTGTGGCATTAATGATGCCGCAGGAGAAAGAGCAGAGAGAGGCAGATGTGATTTCCGAGTTATACTCTCCAACTCTCTTTTCATTTAGTGCTAAAGGTTTTAGAGCATGGTCCCTTTATGACGAGCCCTGCTATGCTTGCCCATCTGTGCCCTGAGTACTTTGTTCCCAGGGGCAAGACCCCCTGCCTTTGTGGAAGGGACCTTTGCATTGTTTTGTTTGTACAAGCTCAGAGCAAGGACTGGGTGGAATTGTACATCTCCCTGGGGCAGCCCCTGACAAGGAACTGGTGAATCTTCAAGAGAACATTATCTAGCTCCCAGGCTCTTCACTAGGACAGCGAGTGAGGCATGATGCCTTATGCTTACCAAAGTTCCTGTGGCATTCCGTCAGGTTGACCACCAGGCTCTTGGCTGGCCTTGCTTGGCTTGCATTGGTTTCTTGCTTCATTTGTCACCCATCCTTCCCTCTGACAACTGCTAACATGCGAACACACCAACTCACCGTCTGAACAACTGCTAACATGCGAACACACCAACTCACCGTCTGAACAACTGCTAACATGCGAACACACCAACTCACCGTCTGAACAACTGATAACATGCGAACACACCAACTCACCGTCTGAACAACTGCTAACATGCAAACACACCAACTCACCGTCTGAACAACTGCTAACATGTGAACACACTAACTCACCATCCTAGGAATTCTTCCTCCATAACTGATTCCAAGGAACAACAGCAAAACAAAGCAAAAAAACAGAAAAATCCAATCTCAAGATGGGGAGTCATTTCCCTCCTGGCCTAGTTTGCCTTCTGCTGCTGGTGTGAACACCGTAACCAAAAGCATCTTGGGGAGGAAAGGGTTTATTTCAGCTTGCTGGTTGCAGTCCACCAGGAAGGGAAGTCAGGCTAGGAACCTGGAGGCAGAAACTGAAGCAGAGGCAGTAGAGGAATGTCGCGTACTGATGGTTTGGTTAGCTTGCTTTTTTGATACAATCCAGGTTGACTTGTCCAGGGATGGCACTGCCCACAGTGAGCTGGACCCTCCCACATCAATCTTTAATTAAGAAAATGCTCATCCACTTGCCTATACGCCAGTGTGATGGAGACATCTCTCAGTTGAGGTTCCCTCTTCCCAAGTGACCTGGCTTGGGTTAACTTGACAAAAACCAAACCAGCACACATTCCCTTTGCTTCTCTTTCTTTCTCTTCCCTCTTTCCTTCTCCCCATTTTTTTCTTCCTGTGTTAACATTTGAGGGCAGGATCTCGTGTAAACCAGGCTGGTCTTGAATTCATGATCCTTCTGCCTCCACATCTTGAGTGCTGGGATTACAAATATGTATGTCCATATCTGACAGCCTTCTCGGGCAACGCGTTTCCTCCCCCATCTGCTCAAACAGCAGTGGACAGCCTGGGTCCTCTAGGGTGCCTTTGGATAAATTCACAGAAAGTGCCCTGTCTAGGCTCATGGGTCTTGGTGCCCAGACTGGGACTGGCAAGCCGTAGTACTATGGCCGTTATCTGTGTGCCTTTGGCAGTACATACAAGTGTTCTAGGGGGCACAGCCCTTGGGCTTGGGGCTCAGAGAAACGAAAACAAAGTGGAGAGTTGTTGGGCTGTCCCAAGTTCTCATTTCTCTCTCTCTCTTTCTCTGTATGTGTGTGTATGTTTGTGAAAATGTATGCATATATGTGCGTGTTTGTGTGTGTGTTCATGTGAATGTATGTATGTGTATGTATGTGTGTGTCTGCATGTGTGTGTCTGTGTGTGTGCATGTATATTATGTGTGTGTGTGTGTGTGTGTGTGTGTGTGTGTGTGAGAAACTCCCATTTCCCAGTCCAAGAGAAATTTCTCTCTTACATTTCCTTTAGTGTTTCAGGCAAATATTTTGCTTTTCCCTGGACAAGCTGAGTAAAGAAAGGCCTTCGTGTCTTTCTAAATGCAGCAAGGGGAAGGGAAAGCGCTGGGTGAACGTGGGTCTCACAGCTTCAGTTACAGTGGTACCTCACTGGGGTGATGGCTGCCTTCCCCCAGCCTGGTCTCTGCTCAAACAGCAGTGGACAGACAGCCTGGGTCCTTTAGGGTACCTCTGGGTAAATTCACAGAAAGTGCCCTGTCCAGGCCCATGGGTCTTGGTGCCCAGACATGGCAAGCCGCAGTGCCATGGCCGTCATCCGTGTGCCTTTGGCAGTACATACAAGCATTCCGGAGGCACAGCTGAGAGGGCTGCTTCTTTGGAGGCCTTTGATTGATGAATGTTCTTTCCTTGGGGTACAGGGTCCCCAAGTTCATGCTCCAAGTCTCCCCATTTTCCCAGGTGGCTGCCTGCTAACATCTAAATTTATCCTGCATGGTGGTAGACAACCCCCCCCCCTTTTTTTTTTCAAGACAGCTTTTCTCTGTGTAACAGCCTTAGATGTCTTGGACGCCTTTTATGGACCAGGCTGGCCTTGAACTCCCAGAGATTCTGCCTCCAGAGTTCTGGGATTTGAGCCTGAGCCATCACCACCCAGCTGCCAGAGCCCCTTTTGAGGTGTCTATGGGGGAGTCATTTGAAAGGGGTGTTTCTGTGAACTCCTGGTAGTGTAGGTCAGAAATCCAGAAAGGTGGAGGAAGAGGATGAAGACATCTGTCCTGGGAATTGGGGAGGGGCTTTGGGTTTCATTCCTAGTTATCCCAGGCTTCCCAGAGATCCCTGGCAAGACTTTGAACTTGTCTGGGAATCCAAAGTCTTCACCTTCCTTTCCATAATGAGAGCCCTTCAACGTCCCTCAGGATGCTCGATGATTAAAGGGGAGATATTTTCATGAACTCGTCAAACTGTTACTGAGCAAGCTTGTAAAGTACTTACTTGGGGATGAGAGGCCATCTCTTAGGGACGGTGGCATGTGTGGAGGCATCATCCTGTGGGCAGGAAGAGAGAAGGGAGATAAATGCTGGGTCAGTGGTGGCATGAAGGGAAGTCTCTAGAGCTGCCTGTGCTACCCTCAAGGCTAAGTATTATCAGAGTTTGCAGATGTCAAGGTGCCAGGTCTGTGTTGTTATGGAGTGAGGGCTCTCGAGTCCTTCAGACCTGCCTGTGAATCCTGGCTCTGAGACGTCAAGGCCACAAGAGCCTGTGACCAACCAACCCACTCTGAGCTTGTTTCCTTTATTGGTAAGGTGGGCATGTTCCAACTGTTCTGATGTGACCGTGATGTGCAATGCTTACCAGATGCTACAACCCAAACCAATTGAAATTACTGACATGTTTAGGCAGAGAAGATTGTTTGACTGTACCAGACTTTTAAGCAGCTTAGGGCATTTGAACCATCTGGTGATGTAGGTAAAAATGGAGATTTGGATTCAGAATGTCTTCGTGTCTGAGATGCCATCTTTTGTACTAGCTCTTAAACTCTTAGGTGTTTCTTATTTGGGGATCACACTTTTAATACAAGGTCCATGGTCATTCCTTCCCAGGAGAGTGTGAATCCCCATGGGGGCTGAGCATGAACCTCTCCAGTGGAGTAGATCCCTCAGGCATCGCTCCTGCTGGACTCTACAGGAAGCATCTTTGGGCCTCGGGGTTGACTGAGATTTTAGGAGTGGCTGTGCCAGGATGGCTTAGATGAAGTCGGTTGAGCTTCTTGTGGGTGTTGTTTTGGTTTCTCGGGTCTGCAGCTAGAGCTCTCTGGAGATTCAGTTTCTGTGTGGCAGAGACAGTTGGTCTTGGCAGATGCCGGTGTGTTCTCCCTTCTCAGCTGATGCCATTGTCTCTGTCCATGGTCCCTGAGCACAGCCCCTCTTGTCCATTGCAACCCACCTTGGCCCCGTTAGAGGGCTTTCTCCGGTAGCAGGGGTTTGATTGGTCCATCTTTAGTGCGGTCCAGAAGCACTGGGCAGTTCCTGAGCATTGGAGCCATCCCCAGCTGCCAGAGGGACTCAGATAGTTTTGAGTGTCTGTGTCACCCGTCTCCTGCAGGCAGGACAGCCATGTCCGCATTTTCCAGGGATTCTTAGCATAGTAACCCCAACTCCATTCAAATCCTTTCCCAGCTTCTGCTTTGGGGAGGGTCCAACATGGGGTTTATTTGGGTTTGTGTGAGCAGCGACTGTGTGGGTGGGAGTCCTGTTTGCCATCTCCCAGGCTAGGCAGTTAAAAGTCAGGGTACTTCCTCTACTCTGTTCCGTTGCTCTGGTGATTCTGGGGACAGAGTTCCTCAGCTGGAGGAGCTGATAGAGAGGAAGCCTTGTAGTCACACTGGGATTCATTAGAGCGAAACCCCCTGCAGCGAGCCCTCAGCTTCTCGGCATTTATTAGCGGAAGCACTTGCTTGTCTGCCTCTGGCCATCAGGCAGGCGGACCCTCTAAGGGGCCTCTACTGCGCTATCTCCCTCCCTATCCTCGGTGAGGACTCTTGACCCACACTTTCACTTTTAAAAATTTTGTACTTTTTATCTATTCATTTACTCTTTTTGAGACATGATCTCATATAGACCAGACTGGCTTCCAACCAGCTATAAAGCCAAGGGTGACTTTGAACTTCTGATCCTCTCGCCTCCACCTCCTGAGTGCTGGAGTTATAGGAGGCTTTGCGAGCATTAGGTAACCCTCTACCAACTTAATTACACCCCCATATCCGACCGATTCTCACTTCTAAACGACTCTTCGGGGGTGTTATGATGAAAGTCAAAGCGAATGGCTTTCTGTGCCGCCCTTAATTACTAGCAGGGCAGCTTGATGTTAGTTTTGAAATTTACCTAAATTCACCCTATTTCTAAATCATCAGTCCATTGTCCCAACATTGAATAAAAATGATTCCAGCTTTCCTGCTTGGCTTGCAATCGTCTTTGATTCCATATTAAATTATAGCACGCAGTGGCAGCTATTTGGAGGCTAGAGTTTCGTTATTTCCTTGAGTTTTTGAGAAAGTACCCTTGTGACCGGATCTCTGTAGTGCATGCTCTAGATTCTTAAACAGTGGATTGTGACCCACACGGGCTTGTATAACCAAATGTGGGGTGGGGGGGGGTCACAAAGCAACAGAAAGGCTTCTGAACACACAACCAAAAAACACTTGGCAACAGAAAGGCTTCTGAACACACAACCAAAAATTAATTCAAAGGCCAAGTACACAATGATCCGGAGGTGTTTCCGCTAGTGTTCATGGTGTCTCCTCTCGTGATTTCATTGCACTTTGCTCTTTGTGTGCTGCTATACTCTTTAACCGCAAGGAACCTTGGGTAAAACACCTTGGCTCTGATTCAAGACCAGTGTATTTTATGGACTGTAGTGTTTTCATCCCTGTTTACACAAAGTTTCCTGCTCTTATAAAAGCACAACAACTCAATTAGAAAAGACTTCTGATGGTTTTTAATGTTTTCATGTTGCCATTCATCAACATGCAAGTATAAAATTAGTAATATTCGTGATGTTTCAGAATGATTGACTTTAATAATAGTTGTTTAAATTTCTGGCTTGAGTTTCATAAAGAATGATTCAATGAATTTTGACTTGGGATTAGGACAGAATTTCTAACAGTTTCAAAATGGTCCCAAACATATTATTGCCACCTCTTTTCTATGTATTTATGCAAAATGGCATTCACAGTGTTGATAATTATGAAATCAAAACATCTGTCAACTCTTGAGAAACACTGAAGATGTCTGTACCCTACGGAACCAGAGCTGTCGGCACTGGCATCGGGGTCTTCTGACAGGGCTAGAGAGATTAAACTACTTGCTGCACAAATACAGGGGCCTGAGTCTGGGTCTCTGGCACTTGTATAAGAAGCTGTGCCCGGGGGCACATGCCAGCAATGCTAGCCCTGGGGAGATGGGCACAGGACGATCCCCAGGGGTCCTTGACCAGCCCGTGACCTCCAGCTTCAGTGAGAGAGCTCTTCAAAGAGGAAGTAAGGTGGAAAATGATGGGGGAAACACCTGATTTCAACTTCTGGCTTCCACATCTACACGCATGTACACATGTCCTCCTCACGCATGCCCTTCGATCAGATGCACACCTACCTCCCGAGAGACTGTACACTCCCTGGGGACAGGCAATGTGTCCCTTATGTGTTTCCCACTCAAGGAGAGCTTCTACAAAGAAGCAGATCCCACAGGCCTGGACTCCTGCAGAACTCTCCAGGAAGGTGGGGAAAGCTTGGGAAACCCCACTGTCTTATGAGCCTAGCTCCTCTACTCCTCGCCTCCTCCTGTTCTCTTGGGAACTTACACGGTGTTTACATAACCTGGAACCTACGGACCTACGCATTACAATGAGGAGGAGCTGGCTGCTGTTCAGAGTGGGTTTGGCTTCTTAGGGTTTTACCTTCTTCCACGGCAGTAGGTCACATGACTCTTCCAATACCTCTCATGATGTGTGTGTGTGTGTGTGTGTGTGTGTGTGTGTGTTCATACCAGAGACTACCTTGAGTGTTGTTCCTCAGCAGCTCAGAAATTTGTTTTTGAGACAGTGTTTCTCATTTGGCTTGGAACTTGTCAATTAAGCTCGGTTGGCGGCAATGGATCTGCCTTATGGTCTCCCCAGTGCTGGGGTTTCAAGCAGGCTCCACTGCACCCAGCTGTTTGTTTGTTTGTTTGTTTTGCATGGGTGCTGAGGATCGAACTCAGGTCATTATACTCGTGCAGAAAGCACTTTACCAAGCAAGCTCCTCTCCCCAAACCCTCTTCTCACAGTTTTATATTCGTCCTTACATCAATCACCATATTTCTAGTTAAAGCTATCCCCAGGCATTCTCAAAAGTTGATTTAAAACACACACACACACACACACACACACACCACACACACACACACACACACACCACACACACACACAAAACGAACTTATTGAAGTTTCTGGAGGGAAGCTGGCATGTGCATCAAGTTTCCATTATACATTGAAATTAACGTGTAAGAAACATATGTCACTAGGTATTTTTACTTTATATTTTGCAGTAAGAAAGCAAATAAAATGATTTTATGAGCTCAATTTGCTTTTCAAAGTAGCTCAGAATAATTAAATAGGCATATCCTAGAGTTGAAGTGCATTTATGGAGGGAGGGAGAGAGGGAGCAAGGGAGCCAGCAAGGAGACTCACAGAGGCCCTGGGCACCACAGCGTCCTGCGCTCACAGCCAAGTATAGGGTTATAGACTTTGTGAAGACAAACAGCAAAGGTTCAGCATGCGTTTTCTCTTTGAGACACAATCTCTCACATGTATAAAACCCACGTGTGTCTGGTCAGAGACTCCAGTAGTCCACACATCAAAGGCTTCTTGCAGACAACTGGCACTTGTCAGTAATAACACAGCCTGGGTAACAGCAGATGGTGCCAGAGGTAGCCGCCTCTGCACTGATGCTAAAGACGGGCCTGGCAGGCCAGACTGGTTAACATAAAAGCAAGTGTAAGGACATCATGTCCCAAGTCATGTTCTTAACCTGTGCACATGTTGAGAAAACCAAAACGATAGGTTCTACTTCAAAAACAGAAA
Source organism: Arvicola amphibius (assembly GCF_903992535.2). Classification (NCBI taxonomy): domain Eukaryota; kingdom Metazoa; phylum Chordata; class Mammalia; order Rodentia; family Cricetidae; genus Arvicola; species Arvicola amphibius. The sequence goes on from NC_052049.1 coordinate 177,191,684, forward strand.
GGAAACAGAAAGAAGTTGGGTATATTAGCATCAGCTCTCTTTATATTTTGGGATTTGGGGACACCTGCAGCCCGAGGCTTGCAGAGGCCCCAGCATCTGACTTAAGAGAAAGTCCCAGTTTGTGGGTGGAAATTTGCTGGGGCTGGCTGTGGAAGTCACTTGGTGCTTTTCCTCGAGCACTGCTTTATTAAGTCAGACTTTTGATGACCTGATTGTTTTTATGCCCAGACCAGACAGCTGCAGAGGTTTCCCTGCCCTTGACAAGGGTGTTTTCCCAAGATGTCAGCCCTGTGAGAGGAAGACAATCATCGTGCTCACAAGATGGAGGGACTCTGGGAGCCCACTGACAGTCTAGGGTCCCGTGTCCCAGCCATCTGTGATGGTTGCTTCCTGCTTTCTAAACCATTTGGTCTGTTATAAAGCAAAGCCAGCACGTCTGCCCGGCCTCTCTGTTTAGTTGCTTATATTTTCTTCGTGGCCAGTTCCAAGCGGTGAAGCATGTTGGTGGAGGTGCAGGGGTGGGTGTAGAAGCAGACTGGGCTTTCTCCCCGGACTCCAGGATGCTCGCTGGGACAAAGGCACAGTGTGGGGGGGTTCTTAAAAGCTCTTAGGAGTATGGTAGCAGTTAGGGAGAGAAAGAAGGCTCATTTGGCCAAGTGTTTGCCATGCAGGAGGATCTGAGTTCAGATCTCCAGTACCCAGGTTAAGAGTCAGATGTGACGACATAGGCTTCCAATCCCATGCTGGGGAGAGGGCAGGGAGATCCCTGGGGCTGGCTGGCCAGCTGGTCTAGCCAGGCAGTGAGTTCTCCCGCAATGAGAGAGAGATGAGAAGGCTCCTCTGGTAGAGGCACTTTTGTCTTGAGCCTAGTGACCTGAGTTTGACCCCCGGAATCCCTGTGAAAGTGAAGGAGAAGGCCAGCTTCACATTTTCTGACCTCGAGACTCACACATTAGCATGACTGTACACTATCGTGTGTGAGTGAAAACACATAATAATAATAATTACACATAAGAAATAAAGTGTAGAGTGATTAGGAAGACACTGGGTCGCTCTCTTTCTCACACACACAGGCACATGTGTGCACACATGGACACACACATGCGCGCGCACACACACACATAGACACACACAGAGATCACGAACGGTGGGATTTTTGCAGGATGGAGTAGAACATTAAGTATCTGCTCATTTTATGGTGAAACAGGAAAGTTTTACATTTCCCATGTTGTCTGGAGTAACTGTCAGAAACTCGGCCTTCCTGACGCATGAACCGTCTCCATCTGGAGATTGGCATTGTGTTTCTTCAACCTACAATTAACTACCTTCCTCTAACACAGCCAGTCATAGGCATGACACTTTCTTAGTTTAGTAACTTTCTTCCTTACATGTTCTTCATTCTTCCCATTTTCTTGACGGTATCTCTTTTTAGGATAATAGCTTTAAAATTAGGTTACCAGGACAACCACTGATAACTGCCACAAACTAGCCACTCATTCACTTACTCGTAATTACTGAGAGTCTACTCCATGCCAGTGTGGTCGACACAGCAATGTCATGGTAACTGTGGTATTAGAGCTGGAGGGGCCAGGGCAGAGGTCACAGCATCTCAATTCCTCCGTTGGGACTGTACAGAGGGTTGGTGCTGGGGCGGACGATGTGTCCTTAGCGAATGATTCAGAGTAGGGTGTGGGGTCTCTGGAGGACCTGAGCAAAGGAGGGGTCTGTGAAATAAACGGTCGAAAGGCACTCAGGTGAGCTCTGGGAGATCTGTCACTGGTATGTTCACACACACATCTTTATAGGTGCACATGTATGTAAGATGGGGAGGACACTCACATGTGGGGTCACCTCTCAGTGTGAGTCCTTGGAGAACTCCAGGGCATGCCTGACACCTAGGAATTGTTGTTTTGGGCAACTTTCTTGTGTTTCTCTCACCTCTCTGTCAATCATCATTGATCAGGCCAGGTGTAAATGTGGAGTATGTGTGTGGGACTCACGGGTGAATGGAGCAAGGTCAGGCAGCAGAAGGTAATGCATGGGAAAGCAGGGCATAGAGGGGCCCTCAGTGCCAACACAGCAAGAACAGGGGTTAGAGATAGCGCCTACCTGGAGATGGGGGCATTGTCACCAGCCAGAGGCATGCTGGACCCGCAGAAAACTGACTGAAAAGTTTTAGATAAAATGTGGGGCAGAATAGCTGGGCATGGTGGCCCACACTTTTAATCCAGAGGTCAGGAAGCTGGGGTATGGTGATCTCTCTGAGTTTGCGGTCAGCCTGGTCTACATAGCAAGATCCAGGGTAGCCATGGCTGCACAAAGAGACTCTGTCTCAAAAGGAGGAGGAGGAAGAGGAAGGAGGGAAGGAGGGAGAGAGAGAGAGGACAAAAAGGTAGAAAATCCCATGTATGTGATTGACATGCTTGCCTGGCACATTTTGAAGGTTACAGACTCAGGCTGCAGGCTGTTTGCATTAATACCTATGGCTCCCTCATCTAATGCCCGTACACTACCTCAGTCCTGGCAATAACTTGGTATGCTCGGAATCTTCCCAAGCAAATCCGTTTATTTAGTAGACTCCACTCTTTCTTCCTCTTCTTCTTCTTCTTCTTCTTCTTCTTCTTCTTCTTCTTCTTCTTCTTCTTCTTCTTCTTCTTCTTCTTCCTCTTCCTCTTCCTCTTCCTCTTCCTCTTCTTCCTTCTCCCTTCTCCTTCCTCCTCCTCCTCCTCTTCCTCCTCCTTCTTTTCTCTCCTTCTCCTCCCCTCCCCCCTCCTCCTTCCCCTCCCTCTTCCCCTCCCCCTTCCCCTTCTCCTTCTCCTTCTTCTTCTTTTGTTGTCACATGGCAGGTACTGAAAGGTTTTCTAAAGAAACTTAGCCATCACTCCCTAGGGAAGCCAGGAGCTGCCAGGGGCAACTGGAGGTTCTGAGGCCATCTGTGTTTGATGCCCTCAGAGAGTGGTGTGGGCTTTGTTGGGGAGCTGTTCTTCTTGCAGGGAAGCAGCCTGCCTTGGTGGCACTGTGGTCACAGTGTGCTGATTGCTTGCTGCACACACCAGAGCTTATGGCTGG